>NC_139900.1:3667500-3990000 GCF_905171665.1 Trachurus trachurus
TGTGGTTAGTAGTGGTTCAGACTTTTAAAGCGTGTAGAATTGAAGAGTTTGGCATTAAAGCACGTAGCATAAAGACTGAAAGACAGTCAAACAAAATCCACAGACTAACACTTAACATCTTCAACCAAAGTGTTAAAAGAGAAGGAACAGGAAGTAAATGTATGTGTGTGTGTGTGTGTGTGTGTGTGTGTGCTTTACAGTCCCCAGATGTAGTATGCAGTCATTTATTAACAAAATGACCTCTAACGATCATAAAAAGCTGCCGCGCCTCTTTATGAGTCTCAGTGAGTTTCAGCAGAGACAAACTTGAGTGGAGTCGAATCATCCAGTGTGTCATGACCATAGTGACTATAGACCTCAACGTCATCAGGAAAAATTTGACTTTTCAATTAAATCAAGCTGTCTGACCAATCACAGGCTGGTATTTTCACCCTGTGACTCCAGTTTTACAATGTTGGTGGTGGACATTTTTGTTTGAAAATATGGAGTTATTATAGTGTAAAAAGAGGATTAACCTGGCTACCTTCTACTGTCTGACCAGAAAACAGGAGACAAGAAACTAATTCATCATTTAACTGAGTGAAGATGAACCAACAGTAGCTGCTACTTTCTGTTTCAACTTGACGCGCGTTTCCCTCCATTTTGCTGTCAGTGGAGGATGAAACGCAAAATGGCGCCTAACAGATAATCATACATCACAGATTATGGGAGAGAAAGTGACCTACTGATGAACCAACTTCACTATATCAAATTAAAAAAGAAAATGAGGATAGTCAAATTTTCCATGTAGCAAACTCTTCGACTAACTGATCCTAACTGATCTTCATCGGTAGTAAAGGCGGGAAACTGCTTGTAACATCCAACAGCAACAACCTTTGGACAAGTGACTCAGTGATGGCGCCACATGGCCCGTTGGCCTAATTTCTCTACAATAAATCTTATATGATGTTGAAAACAAAAATTTAAATACGATCTAATAAAGTAAAAAGGGCAGCATTACATTTATTCCATGTCTATCTGTATGCAGTTCTCATATAGCCTATGTCCTGTTTTTTCTCTTGGGTGTGACAACTTCCACCTTGTGTATAGCTAGGTCTGACACTGAATGTGTGGATTCCTATATATTCTTCTTGACTTTTACCAGAAGTATCTTTTTGCAGACCAAATATTCAACATTTACACTTGTTTGTACCTTGCCACAGAAAACGGCTTTGAAAGAACTCTAGAAAAATGTTTAAAACTCATCATCAGGTCATTGATCTCGTCTTACCGGGGAGGGCGAGCAGCGACTCAAAGTCTCGACACTCTGCGATGCCGGCGCTGTTTTCGGCACAGGAGTGCCACAAGTTTTCAAACTGCCTCTGGGAGATGATGACGCTGCCGGACACGGTGGAGATCTTCCAGTAGTCGTTGGCCAGCGCTGCTCCGGTGATCAGCCAGCTGAGTATGCACATGACGAATCCGGTTGCTTCCAAAGCCGTCGACATGATGGCAACTCTTCCAGAAAACTCTCGCGATGAAAAAGCAAAGACCCTCGGAGGAAATCCAACTGCTAAAAATTGTGTAAACTGTCGAATGAAGCCTTCAAAATGCCAAAAGGACAGGAATGAAATGGTCACAGGGCCTGGTCTTCAGTCCTCTGAGATAACGACGAGGCAATCCAAGGGAGTTGCTGGAGGCTCTGGTCTCTGTCCTTCGGTTATTTCTAGATAATCTGACGTCGATGGCTCCAACAGGACTTTACTCTCTGCCGGGGTCATAAACTGCTCAGAGGCACTCCCTGGTTTTCCCCCCTCACCACCCACCAGCTCTGATCAGGGTGACGATGAATCTTCAGCCACACCTCAGATCTCATTGAAACCCATCCACAGGTCTGCGTTCACTGCTGCGTATACACCTCAACCCATAAACAGCAGGAAAAGGCTAAAAGCACCTGATGTATTGACCGAGAAGAGCAGTATCTGTCTGTCCGCTGAGTCTGGCTGCCGTTGTTGGGGGAGTGTTTCTGGTTGAAGGTGTTAAAGATGATTATGGTAGTAGAATTTCAATTGGGATTTCTGTAAAATGCTTAGATTAGTCACTGGGGTGTTTCTACGGTGCTGCTATGGTGTGGGTATAAAGGTGTTTTGTTGTTTTTGCCAATTTAAAGGGACAACGAGGAGTTTCTCCATCGGCAGAACGAAAAATTCTGCGACAATAACAAAGTCTCATATTAATGTGGATGAATCTCCGTTACCCACACTTGTTAATGGGCCCATTTTCGATAAATATATTGTTTTGTCTCTACCGTTTTTTTGTTATTATTAGTGGTGGTGGAAATGCTGGTCGAGCCGACCAGTGTTTCCTTACTTTCGGTTTCGTGGGGAGTCATGAGAATAACGCCGCCGAATCGTCGTTTATGGTCGGAACTACGACGGTATGTGATCGTCTTCGAACCTCTGACTTTAATTCTTGATGAATGAAATCATGAGTCTGTCTTGTGCCGGTCAAAGAATTTCACGGTGCGCGGAGGCTCATAAATGTAGTGTGAAGACGCTTCACTTTTCCAAAACTCCTCATTGTCCCTTTAATATCAGTAGATGTCAATAGAGGCCTAGTTGCTAATGGAGATTTCTAGTTTGTTGATGGCAGGAGTGAGTCTAGAGGAGTGGTACAGGGTAGAGGTCGCCTGATGGTGGATTTTGAAAGGCCGAAACAATAACAACATAATAGTTTGTTGCAGGAAAAAGCTCAATCGGCCAAAACCCACAAAAACAAACTGACTCTAAATGAACGATCTTAGATTTTCTTTGGACCATTTGAACAACTGTGTCCAGTTATAAATAAAAGACAAGAGGAGTTAGTGGCCAATGGCTGAGCAGCCTCCCACCTGTTGCACAGTCAGTGACATCATGTTGTTATGAGGTTGTTGCTCAGATGCTTTCCAGCTGTGCGGTAGGATTTGATAACGAGAACTTTGTGTGCTGACACAGAACATGTTGGAAATAAAAACTAGTTGATTGGCTTGTTTGTTGCTGTAGGAGGAAGGAAGAAATGTCCAGAGGAAGAAGAACAAGAGTAGAAAGAAGAAGCTCTGGGTTGTTTATGGAAGATTAGATTAAAACAAAATTAGGGGAAAAATTGGGGTCTGGGTTTTGGAGTTTTTTTTTTAGCAAATATTAACGCTGTGTAAACATCATAAACCATTGCTGTCTTGGTGACAGTGGAAACAGATGAACAGGTCTCAGCCCCAATCTTTTCTTTGTTGTGGCTGGACACAAAAACAACAATGTTCAGAATAGATACAGGAGAGAATCAACCTGAAGCTATAAAGTGAGGGAAAAAGGAGGAAGAATAATTGAAAAAAGAGAAAAAATATTAAGTACATCAGAGATTGGACTGCAGTTATTACCATGAAACTCAGATAAACTGTTTTATTGCCATGACGTTTCCCACAGCGTCAGTTTCTCTTCATTGATTTCTCTGAGCTGAACCAAAGTAAAACACATGACTCAGTTCTGTTTGTCTGAACAACAAACTGATGCTGACGACGATGTGATGAAGGAAGTTACAGGACAATAAACATTTCTCTGTCCAAATAAAGAAATGCAGCTTTCATTGATGGGTCAACAAATACGTCTCTTCCTGTAACACGGAGTCTGAACCTGCTGCTACAAACACAGCGGCCATGATGAGAACACAACTTAGTGTCTTCTTGTGTTTCTAACCTTTTATAGACGCAGCGGATGTTAGACAGTGAATAAACAGATACTATATCTGTGTCACTCAGGTGATTGGCGTCGTCCTGAGACAGAAGCAGAAAAAAAAAAACAGACAGTTGTTTCACTGGTTGATTGATTGGGTCTGTTTTATAGTTTTACAGCTGGTGACAGTTAATGTTTTATCATGGAGTCCAAAGTCTGACGCTTCACACTTCATACAAAGAATCAGTCCTACAGAAGCACAGAGAAATTATCCAATCATTGTCTTGTAGAAAAGAAACTGTATAACCTACTGTATGGAGCTTCACTTCAATCCAAAAAAACTTTTCAATAAAAAAAAGTGTTTGAATGCAAATAATATATTTTAGACCAAGAAATTGCATTTGAACCATTTTTTTCTTTAATTGAAAGGTGAGTTATTATTTGATTGAAAATGTCTGTTTTGTTTGAATCAACTTTTTTTTGATTGAATAATAAAGACACAAATATCCTACCCATAATATATCCCAAATAAAAAAACGATGACTTCAATCCAAAAAAAATATTTTCAGTCAAATAATAACTCACCTCAATCAAAAAGAAACCTTTTCAATCAAAGAAAAAAAGTGCCTGAATGCAATTTTTTTGGTATAAAATATTTTTTGGCATTCAAACCCTTTTTTCTTTGATTGAAATGTTTTTTTTTTTTTTTTTTTTTCGATTGAAGTGAAATTTGTTTTGATTGAAAATATCTTTTTTGTTTAAATCAATTTGATTGAATGAATAAAGACACAAATGTATCTCCATCTACCTTTATACTGTATGGAGCTTTAACACAAACATCTACCTTTATACTGTATGGAGCTTTAACACAAACATCTACCTTTATACTGTAAACAGCAGCTTACGTAAACACAGACCAGAGTTATACAAACAACCCAAACTTGTTCCTACAAGACCAACAACATTTTTCAGTGGTCCAAGTCTTTTTCTCTTCACTGATTCCGACTTTCTGATAATGAACCCCAGACTCTGAGGAGACCAGTCAGCACTGTTACTGAGTTGAGAGCAGCATCATCCTCCATCTGGTTTTATGTCTCATTAATGCAGAGGGTGTTTGCCATTTGAAAACAGTTGACACAGAAACCCTCAGCAGAGCTGCACATACTGTACCAGCAGCTCTATGGGCCCCATACCGTCTTCTTTGCCTCTTCAAGCATGTCATAAGTTCATCCTTGCAAAGTGGAGCTGACAGAAGTTGCCCCGGGGGAGCTGAGGACAGGTCGGACCGGCTCCGCCACCCCACATCCATCCACAGCATCCGGATACACCAGCTTTACTCTCACTCGGCTTCAGCTCTTCATGTGTCTGCACCTCAGACTCTGGACAATATGGATCTTAACCTGAAGGATTAATCTGCTTCTTTTTGTCAACTTCACTATGGACTTTAGGTTTTTTTTTTTACTCTTGGATGAACTGAAGGACGGAGGAAAAAGAAGGAACCGGGTTTTCTTTGCTGAGGGATTTGTGTTTTAAATGTGGACGAGTCTGCGTTTGGGACATAGTGGACCTGAAATGAGGCACTGGCCATGAGATTGAGATGGACCGTGAGTCTCCTGTCGATGATGATGCTGATGGACGGTGAGGTCATTTTCTCGTTCAGGTCATGGTTTTTAGAAGGTGCTGGGGGTGACATGTGCTCAGTAAACACTCTACAGGACTGAAAGGATTTAACCAAACACTTGTGTGTTTGGCTAAACTATTGGTGATTTAGTAGTTATCCAACAAGCATTGAGGTCAAACACAACAGTGTTTACTCTGTATCCTCACTGGTGTAGGGCATGACCTGGAGTCAAACACCACGATCACAACTATACCTCTAGACCTGATGAAAAATGATGATGAAACACTAAGCTTCAAATCACAAGAAGGCAACGGGTGCAGATGATAGGGATACATGTCTCTAATATTTTCATAATAATAATAATGATTATAATAATATATTGGATATAGCACGTTTCTAGATACTTATAGTAAAGCTATTTACAGAGAACATTACATCCATACCACATTCACAGCCACAGCTGCACAGGGGCAGACTGACGGAAGTGAGGATGCCAATGTCGATGCGCCAAATTCCAAATGTCAGGACAAGCAGAAAAAGTGTTGTTTTCTTAGATATTGCTTTGTTGAATATCCGTTATTGCCCTTGCGATGAAGGTTTTGTTTTGTGGCTGGAGCTCTGGAGGGGAGGCAGCCCAGATTCATTCTATTCACTGTTTTTCTACCACTTAAATGAGATTGGAAACATTATTTTAAAGGTGCAGTGTGTAAAATGGGGGGGAAAACCGTGACATCCAGCGTTCAAATTATAGTTTGCAGTGTTCGCTCGCACTCAGCAAAGTGACGGTGGCCTTAAAACAACATGTTTACCAGGACTGTGACGACTGGGAGTATTTCAGGAGCGATGAGGTGAAGATCTAAACCATTTTACCATATGTCTGCTGTTTCCTCCCCCTTCTTCTTCATTGGTTGTTTGGTTGGTATGAGCGTAAAACTCTTAAATCGTGCTCTCTGACTGGCTGGATTTTCCCTTCAGGCTGCCGTACAAACATGGCGACACTCTCTAAAGCAAGACCCTTGATATATGTACAGAACAAAGACATAATTATAAGGCTACGAAACCCAAATGGATTTTATTTTATAGTGATTATACACTTATAGGAATATATATTTAGATTTTGCCAATAAACCATGACAATTATTACACACTGGACCTTTATACTACACAGTGTTGCTTTGAGGTTGATAAATCAATGAATGCTATGGTACAGATTCAAAGCAAACCTTCCTACAGACCAGACCGTCTCATTGAGCTCATTGTGTGTGCAGGGCTCTGGACGCTGCCGGCCCCCGGCACAGTCACCATGAGGTCGGTCAACATGAGACACACGCTGATGTGGCCCCCCCTGCTGGCGCCATGCAACACTACGATCCTCTACTCAGTCCAGTTCCAGGGGTAAGTAAGATATAGGCACCGGATCTGGATTAATTAAACTGAAAATAGTCCCCAACAACAAAGTTTAGTTAAAATGTTTACCTAGAGACAGAGAAAGGAATTCAACAACATAGTTTCCTGTCTTTCGATTGCTAAACTCATTGCTTTTGTCATTTGTTTTGAAAATGAAACAAACTACAACGAATAACTCACAGTACAAAGAGTTGTGTGAACTATTAAACAGCCTGATTCAGCACAAACCAATTGATCGACTCATTATTTTGGCAGCAGTAGCAACAATAAGTCGACAGGTCCAACCGGGTCAAATATGAGAAACATGCGGAGTGGTTCCACTTGATTATTGTGCACAGATTAATTCTGACCTACTGTAATTATAAACACACCTGTTGCAGTAATCAGTCTGCAGGCGTGTCTGTGCTGCTGTTGTGATGATGACATCGATACTGCAGTCTGAGAGATGCCAGCTGTCAATCACAGACCGACTGTGGCTCATCCAGACTGATGTTGTGTCTCCCTCAGAGAGTTCGAGCTGACGGTCCTGAACGGCAGGTGGGTGGACGCCCACGAGTGCCAGCAGATCCGTCACACGCACTGCGACCTGACCTCTGACCTCGGCTCCGACGCGGACTACAACGTCCACGTCAGAGCGCGGTGCGGCTCGGAGCTGTCGGCCTGGACCGAACTGCACTCATCCTTCAACCGCAGAAACAGTAAGAGGCTGATGCTAAAGGTTCAACACAGCAACTGATTTCACTAACTCATGAAAAAAAAAACAGATCAATCAAGATTAGATTAATCAAAGCTAAATTTGTTAAATCAGATATTAGATAAATTAAAGTATAGTTTGATTAATTTCAGATAAAACAAATATCCTAAGCAAGATCAGATAAGACTGGATCCATCAAATATTAGATTGTGAAATAAGTAAAAATGTAAATATAAATATAATTTTAGAAATGGAAGATAAGACCCATTATGGAAATTATTACATAACATTTTGACAGTTTTTTCTGTCTGTGCCATGTCAGAGTCACAACATCGTTATTCTCAGAGTCAGTGGCGCCATCTCTTGGTTTGTCAATGGTATGAAACCTGCAGCACCAGAGTTAATTCACCCTGTGATTAAATGACATGAGCTGCTGCCTCATTCTCATTATTCTATCTGACTGAAGTTTCCTCCCTGAACCAAACTAGTAAGAAAAAATGAGATAAGATCATCATAATTAGAAATAGATATAATCATACGTGTTTGTATCACACCAAATTATCACAACTACAACACTGACAGGATAAATGAGGCTCAGGGAAGTGTCAAAGTGCTGTGAAGGAATTAACTGTGGGACAGTGGTGACACCTGCAGGACAAATCTGGTACTGCACCTTTATGGACGTTGAGGCCTAAAACTGATCCACCAGTTTCTCCTAAAGAGCTTAAAACGTCAGAAATCAGAGTTACAATCTTTGTTGTGTTCACTTCACTTCCCTCTTCCACCTTCAGAGATTTTAACATTTAAAAAGTTGAGATGCCCAAAGACAATTTCAGTATTTAGGAACAGCTTGATCTGGTGTTGGTTTCACGCTCCTGATGAAACTTAAACATGATGCATTAAGTGTCCTGCAAAAGTGTGAGACTAGACAGTGATCGGCGGTAACTTTGTCTCTCCAAGTGCTTTAGATTTTGTAAAAATGACAGAATGTGACTCTCGTGCACAGCGTTGCTGACGGTGCCGGAGATGTCGGTGTCGGCGGTGGGCGACGTCCTGCATGTGTCGTTTGACAGACTTCCTCACACATCCTTCATCAACGTGACGATGTGGAGGAGAGGCCACGAGCTGAAGGTCAGAGGTCACCTCGCCTCTTCAGCTCCCGTTTCTACGTCGATTATTTCTGTCTTTAATCCTGTGTCTGTCCTGTTTTCCTCTCCTCACCGCTCATCTCTCTCCCTCCCTCTCTCTTCAGTCTGCTGTCCACATGATCCCAGCTGAGGAGAGAACGTGTGTCTTCAGTCTGCAGGAAGAAGGAGTTTACTGCGTCCGAGCTCAGACCGTCCTGCGACCGGCGCTGCAGAGCGACAGCACCAACACCCAGTGTGTCTCCTTCACAGGTACAGAGCTCCGACTCCGGTCCGGTCCCTCACAGACGCACTGACTTGGAGCTGCCGGCCCAGACCTCCATGGGGACCGGAGTTTGTTACATAACAGTAATTACACAGGAATGGCCTAAACTGTGGTTTAACACGATGAACACGATTCAAGTCCTGGTCCCGGCACCGATTCTGGTTCTGGTCCTACAATCCGTTCTGATTCTGGGCCCAGTTTGGCTCCGGTCCCGGTCCTGATTCCAGTTCTGGGCCCAGTTCGGGTTCTTGTCCGGGTTTGGTCCTGGTTCCGATAATGTTACCAGTCCTTGTCCCAGTCCTGTTTCTGGCTCTGGACAGGACCTGGTCCAGGTTCTGGTCTTGGTTTCAGTTCCGGTACCAGTTCTAGTACTCACCTGATCCAAGTCCCGGTTCTGGTCTTGGTTACAGTGGATTCTGGTCCAGACACTAGTATCATGGTCCGTTCCAGGCAGGCTTTTGAACCTGTAAATCACGATTTCAAGTCACCAGTTACGAGTTACACCTGGAAACTGGGAGTAGATCGATCTAGTACGAGTTCACAGGTGGGAAGTTACGAGTTTGACTGTACATTCCAACGGGTAACCATAGAAACAGTTCGGAAAAACACGAGTTACAGGTTGTCTGGAACGCACCACTCTGGTTCTGGTCCAGTTCAAGTTCTGTTCGGGTCCCAGACCCGATCCTTGTTCTGGTCTTGAAAGGGGAAAGAAGTGTTGTCTTATTCCTGTTACAGCATCTGGACCCTTCCAGACTCTCACACTCAACACAAAGAAACAGAGAAACAGACACCAGTGATACAGTTGAATGTTTTACTGATCCAGGCAGTGAATATTCTGATGACGGAGTTGCGGTTGTGTGAGCAGGTTGAGTGAGACGGTGTTTCTCTGTTGCAGCTCCAGATGTGAGGTGGAAGAAGCCGACCACAGTAACCGTCACCGTCCTCATCATGGCCGCCGTGCTGTCTACCGTGTTCTGGTCCATGTCTCACCGACGTCCCGGTGCCTGTGGGAGATATTTCTCCAAGGAGCCGCTGCCCGACGCTCTGGTCAGTTCCATCTCTGATCAATACACCGGAATGATGTTTGCCAAAAGCTGATTTAAACAACTCATAATAATAAGTAGTCGAAAGATCTACTTAACGTTGGAGGGTGTAAGGTCTTGTAGGATCTGTTTGGCAATCTAAAAAGACTTTTAATATTTTATAAATCAAAATTTTACTGTGTTGAAGACATGTTTGAATATTGTTTATTCATCTTTTCTCAGAAACGAACTGACGTCGACATTACGATCCCGAGGAGTCCTCAAGAGGAGGAGCCCTGTGAGCAGATCCACATGATGCAGAGCGTCGATCCAGAGCTCCACACATCAAACACCGAGTTCACGTCACATCTGGACGACCGACGGAGCGACCTCCCGCTCGCTGGGGAGTTTGTGGTGTAAACGTCTCTCCTTGTGTCTGAGAGGAAGTTCTGTTTAAGCTCTGTGGGACTGATCTGCTTTGATGGGGGTCGAACCAGGACCAAAGGTCGGAGGCCTGAAGGAGGCGGAGCATGAAGCCCTCGGGGGCGTCACGTGGTTGAATGATAAAATATCCAAAAATGACTTGTTTACATTCAAGTGAGGAAATGAAAGTGTATCACTGGATCATGAGTGTTGAGTGAGGGAGGAAGTCGGAGCGCAGCAACACAACACTGGACCTTCAACATGACCACAGTTTTTATTTCAACACAATCTGCAACACTCTTGTTTTTTGTGCTGAGACAAAATGAAAACGAGGCTTTGATTGTTGATTATTTGTCACGTTTGCTTCTTTTGGACAGTTACCAACCACACATTTTGTTTATTTTGGATTTGGACAGTTTGTTGAACTGTTTGAATGAGTCTGATTCGTATCACTGGAATAATTCAAGACTTTTACAGTGATTCATTCATTCGCTTAAAAGTCCTGGGTGGCATGAAGTATAATTCAATTGCGTTGTTCACTTCGTACGATGAAAAATGTCATTTTTAGGGATATTTCCTATTTGATTGACGTAAGATGTACAACACAATGCACCGGTCACAGACTGTACATTACATAAACCCTCAACCTGCAGCTCCAGTAGTTCTCTGTAGAAACTGTGTTGTGATGAGTTCACTGCCCTCTCTTCAACAGGAGTTCTCCTCTGTTTGACGGTGATCGTCTCCTGTCCTGGAGGATGAAGCTTCACCTCATTTGATAGAAAATGTATTGTATGTTGTTGGAAATAGTGTTTTATATTTATCAGAAAATGTCTGTGAGCAGCAAAAATCCAAATGAAGGCACGTACACAATGTTTTATATTTTTAATAAACAGTAATTTAAGAGATTCAGAAATGTCATGTTCTAAACTGGTTGAACATTAAAAGTGTTTCACTTTGCTAACCCTCCTCCTGTCCATGTGCATAGTTAAGCTACAAATCCTGTATAGTTCCTCTATGAAACACTGACTGTTCAACGTGGCTGCAGGAAACTGTCACAGGACAAGGACGACACCTGGTGGACAAACAAAGACATGACAGAAAGAAGAGAGGAACAACAGCTCCAACAGGAAACATGAGAACATTGGCTGAATTATAGTCCGGTCTTTTACAGACTCGCTGACTGGTCCTGGTACCAGTTCTGGTGGTCCTCTCCCATTCCTAGCACAGCATCTGGACCCTTTCAGACTCTCACACTCAGTCACTTCCAGGTGACGTCAGTTCAGTCCCTATCATGATAATAATCAATGAGGTGGATTGATTACCCTCTGAGACCGTATGATCAAACTGAACCTCACATCATCAATCAAGTAGATTTTCCTCAGGAATCAGTCAGATGTTTTCTTCAGTCCATGTTCCAGTTTCCTGGTGAAGAGTCCAGAGTTTGATGTTCGGAGCAGAGCAACACGAGTCAGTCGGTCTCAGCCCGTTCAGCTTCCTCAACAATAAAACAGCTTTGTCACTGAGAAATGAGCAGTTTTCAGAGACAGGAAGTTAATTAGGATCATTTGACTGAGCAATTGACTAAATGTCCTTACTTTATGAAATCAAACTCTGTTAATGTCACTTCTAAAACAAAGGCTGAGCTACAGTGTTAGTACCGTAACAATGTATGCCTGGGTAAGCTGTAATAATGTAAATTTAAATTGATCTTCTGTCTGTAAGTTATTTAAACAACACCATCGTAGCAACGACCCCATGCACAGAGATGACACTGTTATTTGGTTTTATTTGACTACAACTGCACCACAACAGACAGAAAATTTACTTGCTGAGATGTCAATATGGAAGAGCCCAAAGTGAGACCAGGAGTGTTCTTTTTTTTCTCTAACATTTTGAAATAAAATATGGCCAGACGATACATCGGATTTAAATCACAGGAGGCAATGTGCTCATGATTCAACCCTTGGCTTTTTCACCGCATCATCATCGGATTCCATCACTGTGCACTGCCGCTGTGTGAAAAACAAACATCCAGATTGTAAAGATTTAGCCGTTCTTGTATAATATGAAAAATAACTTAATAAGCACTGAGAAGAAAGAATCAACACTTGTTTCGCGCATCAGTGCTGCCAGATGAAACCGGAAGTTGAATCCCTCTGAGTCTCTCATCTAATTTGTAATTCTATCAGTTAAAAAGCTGGTGAAAGCTGAAGAAAAACAAATAAAAACCGGTATGTGAATCTATTGTTAAATAAAAAGGGTCTCTGCACTGATGTAGATTCCAGCTGTGTAAACATCAGCCTGTAGGATCGACTCAGATCTAACACTGGTGAGGACGAGGATGAAAACTGACTGATGAGAAGAAAAACACTGAAAGCAGAGATCAATAATGAAACTGAATAATGAAACCACAGGATTCAGGATCAGATTCAGGTTCTTTTATTTCTGCTTAGTCCATAATGTATTTAATTTGATTTTATTTGTAGTTGAGAAAGCATGATACACATTTTGCAAACAACATAGACAATAGAGAAACATCAAATCAAGATTCTACTAATTTCTAAACCACTTCAAACCAAAAAAAAAATCTGTACAACGTTACTATGAAAAAGATGTTTTTTTTTAAACTTAATGATAATTCCATAATCACTAATACATTCATGCCAGTTATTTGATTTGGATTAAATATTGGTAGTTGATTATACAGTTACTTAGAAATTAATTTGAAAAGCAATAGTAGTAACAACAACAACAACAACAACAAATATCATCATCCAACAAAGTGGCATTTTGTCATCATGGTAAATGGTCTGTATTTATATAGCGCTTTACTATACCTATCATGTTATATTAAGATTAATCTTGTCTGGGTTAGAATTAATTTAACTGTCACTTCTATTACGATCAGTCTTGGTCTTTTCGTGGCTTCTGGTTTGAACGAGTTCTGGATCTGCATTACAACTGTGTTCAGTCTCTGTCTTGTTGGTCTGCATCAGTTTTGGTCTTGTTTGGTATCAGAGTCCTTGTCCTGATTTTCACTGATGCCAGTGTTGGTGTCAGTTTTGTCTTTGTTGTCATTTAACTTCTTTTTCTTAGTTTGTTTGGCCTCGATTTGATCACTGAGGTCAGTAGGTGAACTCTAGAACAGCTTCTCCCCTCTCTATTTTAGCCAAGTACTCAGCTTGTTTTCTCATGTCCATCAGGGTCTCAACTCGTTTCTGCCAGCCTGGTTTGGCCTCAGATTTCTCTCCCTGAATCAGCATGTCGATGTACTCTGGAGTGGAGAGAGGATCTGGCCTCAGTGCTATCTGTTTAAGTCTGTTTAGACTCTGGGCAGATCTTTCTATCAACTTCACCACCTCAACCTGTACACGATCGTATTCCTCCCTGAGCCTTTCAATCAGTGCCTCCACAGTCATCTTAGCATCTTTGGCATCAAGGTATTTTTTTTTCAGCTCTTCCACTGTTGTTTTTTCTTTTACCTCCCTGTACTTCCATTTGTACTTCTGATTAAAATGTTCCCTCCAATGACATTTGCCTGGACACTCAGTACAGTATCCATTTGATCCCATTGCCCAGCAGCCTTTCTTATCTGCATCATTTGGCCTGCTACAGTCATAATGACAGGTAAAATGACACTGCTGACAGTTGGTGAGATAAACTCCAGTACCAGAAATGTTCACTTGAAAAGGTTTTGTGACAGTAACTTCAATCTCAAACTTCTCATTTCTGCTTATCTCTGCCTCGTGCTTTTTCAGTTTTTCACTTGTCTCTTTTATCTCCTCTAGTTTGCCCAATCCAAGTTTAACCTTCTCCTGCAAATTCTCAACTGAATTCTCAAGCTGCTTTCTTTCTTCGAGGACTTCCTGTGTCAGTGTCAAACTTTTGGTCTTTATTTGATTCAAAGCAGCAAAAAACCTCTTCATGCTTTTTGTCCCCATGTTCCAAAACATCTTATCAAAGCCTCCATCTTCATCATCATCATCCTCACTGCTGCTCTCTGCTGCAGACGACTTGTTGTGAGCAAACAAAGCTGAGTTGTTGAACTTGAAGTGAACAGGGAGTCCATCTTCTGTTTTAGGACATGGGACACCTGAAATCTTGATCGACTCTAGAACTGGTGGACGTTGGCCGTCTGCAAATGTCACCAGAACTCTGATGTTTTCTGCCACATCTTTTCCAAAGATTGAGAGAATTGAATCAAACACGTATCTCTGTGTTGGTGTGAGTCGTGCTAAAGCAGCCTGAGCTACGAAACACACAGCATCAATCTCACTGACACCATGTTCAGAGGAGAAGAGATTACGTAGCTGCTCTACGATCTCTTTGTCTCTCTCTATGCCTCTTGTGTCTCCAAAGCCTGGTGTGTCAACAATGGTCAGAGAGTGCTCTACCTTAAAACCCTCCTGATGGTTGATTTTATACGCTGTGACTTCAGACGTTTGACTTTCAGCTTGTGACTTTGACTGACCCTCATCAATCAGCTTAAACCGATAAGAATCATCCCATTGAACACCTAGAATGTAATTGATCATCCCATTGATTAGAGTTGATTTACCAGCACCAGTTGCTCCAAGAACCATGATGGTGCGATTAGGTTTATTTGACTCTTTTCCAAAGCTGAAACGTTTGCACCCAGACACATCGATTGTTTCTTCTTGTAGAGGAATCTTATAAACACGGAGAGGCCCTTTCTCTTCCAGAAGTTTGCATTGGTGTGCATCAACAAGCCGCTTACAGCCCCGTGACTCCGTTTCCTCAGAAACCCTTGAGTTTGTGCCAGACCATACTGATTTAATTGTCTCCACTAATGAGGTCAGGTTAAAACCTTCTGAAGACGCCATTGTGATGAAGTGAAGTAACTTGTGATGAGGACACTAAAGTATAACTGAGTTGGTACCAGCTGTCCTCTGGAGAGCTGCAGTCTCTGTGGTCAGAGAAGTTCTTCTGTCTGCTTCTGTTGTTGTGAAGCTGCTCTCTGGTCTCAATCTGCTAACAGAAAGTACATATTTAACACTCCGGAGATCATAACAGACACACAGACACACAAACACACTATTATATGGGGTTCCATCGATATCAATATAAGCAGAGACACACGCAGCAACGTGTGCATGCATAATAAACTTAGTAAATTTTGCTGTAAGTACAGTACGCAGCTTCTTGTTACGCATGAAATACCCCCCCCCCCCCAATGAATTCACCAGGAGAGGAAAAAAATGCAATTCCTGATTGGGCTTCTTATTGAGGTCAGTAAGAAGCTGAGGAGGGGGGGGACCACCCCCACGCCGTACATGACAGCCAGCAGCAGTAGCTGTGAAACATGTGAAACGCTGTTTTATTTCCTGCTGTAGCGCTGTTATTACGTCACTTTATTAAGTTTTAATATTTTTTAATGCGAGAAAGTAACTGTTTAGATCCCCAATGTGCGGTTGCTTTATCCAAATGACGGCTGTTTAGAAGTCTGCTACAATGTTTTTCGGAGAAGTCAAGCTCCACCTGTGGAGCAGTGACCAGAACATCGCAGAGGCAGCAGCCGTCGTCATCCCGGGGGAGAAAACGATCGCTAATTAACTTACCTGTAGGTTTTTAGAGGTTTACCGTCGGATGGTTAAATTCTTTTTAAGAGATAAATGTTGGTCTCATTGATGAATTGTGGTAGTCACATTAGTTTATTTGAATGAAAAGTGAAGCTTCATGTATGTATTGGACAGAGGAGCGGTGCTGCCTCAGGGCTCTGTATGTACAGAAATCGCCACATTAACATCTATATATACATGTTTTACAATGAACCAATCAGTCTGCATTACATTTTATTTTATTAAGTTATATGTTACTGTACACGGCAAAGATAGTTAACTACTCGAAACTGTCTTTGGTTACGGTTAGAGATGCAGCATTGTGGGATACAGTAGGCTACACAATGTAGACTGGTCAGATGCATACTAGAGATATTTTCCGGATCAGTACCACCACAACATTAAACATTGTCAAATTAAAACAAATTAGTTGTTTATTTCCTGACTGCAGCGGCTCAGAAGTCTAGTAAAACATTTCAGTGTTCAGCTCCTGGAGATGAATGAGATGAACAAACCTCTGTTGGTTCTTCTCTGGACTGATGGAGACTTTAGGATCCAAGAGCTGCTGGGATGTCTCAGTGCTGCTCCACAGTTAGATCAGTAACTCCACAATCTAAAAAGAGGATAAAGTGTCTGTAAGAACACAGCTCTGTTTATTCTTTATTGATCATTATGATCCACATCTCCTCATTAGTGTGAAGGCTGAAAGTATTCACAGTATTGTTATTCTGTTCGGCCATTTTATTTCTTTAAACTTATTATTCTGAGTCTTCTTCCCTTTTTCTGCGTTTAACTCGTTCTTCATACTTTGTGCTATTTCAACAAATCATATATCAAAACGTGCAGCTTTTTCAGGACATTTATGCTATATCTTTTCTCTTTTAAACTATTTGAACTTTTTAAAATATTTAACTTTTTCTGCAATTTTTCTCCCATAGGAAATGAATTGAAACAGTCTTCAAACTCTTCTAATCTTCTGCTTCTTTCAGCCACTATAACTTCAGCATACTTTCAGCTACAGACTTCATTCAACTTTTAAACTGTTCACAAACCTTTACACTATTCAGCTATGTCTCAGCCTATTGATATATTCAACAGTTTCTGATATTTGGCAGTTTTAAAATCATTAAAATTTCTGACAAAATTCAGATTTAACATGGGAGTCAATGGCACGGAATGTTCAGGGTTAGAGTGGGTGACATCATCAGCTAGAGTGGCAGAGGGTCTAAAAATCCTCTCACACTTTTCTCTCTAACCTGTCAGCACGGCCACAGATTACACTCTACACACATAATTTTCGCCACGTTTGTAGACAAGCTCATCCTCGCTCTCATCATGTGCTCAAAAAACCAGAGAGACTAACAGAATTTGAACTCGGAGCGGCCAGTTCCCTCTCTCCTCTCATTGACTCCCATTCAAAAGTAGGCGCTGATTTTCTAAACGTCCCAAAGTTTCCAACCTGCGTCACAATCAACAATTTTTACTCTAGAAACACCAAATTGACATGGACGCGTTCAGCAAGGTCTTATGGTTCGGAAAATGTAAACCTTTTGCTCGTACTAAGTACAGATTTGTCGTACATTAGATCTGTTTGAGGGTGTCACAGGGCAGTTGAAGCCTATGGTTAAAGCTGCCACCATGCCTTAAAGCCACCAGCCAACAGTTACATGGTAACCTCAACATGGCAACCTCACCATGGTAACCTCACCATGGCAACGTCACCATGGCAACGCACACACATTCTCTTTCTGTCTGTCTGTCGGTCACACACACACATCCAACACACACACACAAATGGACACACACACTCACCACACACACACATCCAACACACACACACACACAAATGGATACACACACATCCAACACACACACACACACAAATGGACACACACTAACTACCACACACACACACACACACACACACACACACACACACACACACACACACACACACACACACACACACACACACACACACACACTCACACACAAATGGACACACACTCACCATACACACACATCCAACACACACACACAAATGGACAAACACTAACTACCACACACACACACACACACACACACACCCAACAAACATACACACACTTACCAAACACATACACAATTTACACAATTACACACACGCATGCACACACAACAAACACACACACAAATGGACACACACTAACCACACACAAATCCTACACTCATACACACACACACACACACACACACACACACACACACACACACACACACACACACACACACACACACACACACACACACACACACACACACACACACACACACACACACACACACACTTTTCCCACAGTTGTCTGACTGTTTTATGTACCTCTCTATCTTCCTGTTGTAGTTAATGGACTTGTTGCTGTTAATTTTGTTCTTTAGCTATTTAAACTGAAAATACACATTTCCCCATTTTGGTCATGTTGAACACATTGTTTTACACTTATCCTAAACTACTGTGGCTCTTCTCAACCATTTCACACCATTAAACCGGCTGTTTACATGTTCTAATTTTACTCCTTGGCTAATGCTCGATCTATATTCTTCAACAATGTTCTTCTGCTGTCAGTTTACAATGTATTTCAGTAGGCATTAACTTTTTTTTTAAATTCAGGAATTTTTCAAAATGTTCGTTTCTTCATCCTCCTCTTCAACAATTCAAGTAATTTCCAGCCATTTCATACAAAATCTCACATCTTCTACTTTTTAATTTGTTCTCAGCCATTGCTTCGGCTATGTTAGCACTGGTTCATCAGTTTTCCTTCCTGTTAGGTTAGCTGCAGATTTCAACTATTCAACCATTACATTTAAACATGCAGGATTTCAATGTTTTCTTCTCCCTTTAGCATTTCTACTGCTTTTTACCTTTAAAAGACATTCATCTCATACTACAAGTTATATGTTTCAGCTTTAGCATTAGCCTTTTCAACATTGCTTTGGCAGTTTCTTCAACTAATTTAGCATTGATTCAACAATTTCTTCAGCTCATTCAGCATTGCTTCAGCAACAGCGTTCAGCTGCTTTCAGCATTCACATGCATTTTCTGCAGGAAATGCTATCTTTTTCTAGTTTATCATTGTCCGCACCTCAGACGAAGCACAGGAGGACGTCACTGTGGAGGTGAAGCGTCGACTGTCTGATGTTGTCTGGGGTCTAATGTAACAGAAACAGAGTCACATTTAGTCAAAGAAACAGGACAGAACTCAGGTGATCTATTATCGATCTGTAAATTAGGCTTTGATAAAAGACTCTGATGTTTCTACTAAGGAGTGAGCATGCATGTAGATGACAACAACCAGCAGTGACAGTGTATTACAGCTTCACTAGTACAATCGTGGGGGAGAACGGGATTGGTTGTCACACTCATTGTAACTTGCCAACCCAAAGGGTGCTGTCACACACTAAATGATCAGAACTGGGACCAGAGTTCACCTACTGGAGTGTGACACTCTTTAGTTGAGAGGATTTTGTCTTTTGTTTTTATGTCAATTTGTAAAATTCAAGCTCTTCACTATTTTTCTTCTGGGCTTTTACACAATGGGTCTGTAACAAAGAAATTGATACCATTAAAATGTATGAAGGAAAAGCTGTTAGTTTTCATTGTCATTTTCTAGTTGCAGGATGGTTGTAAACTCTGTTACTAGCAAAAAAATTCCAGTTGAGGTTGGTTGTCACATGTGACAAATGATGACAAAAATGAAAAAAAAAAAAAAAAAAGATGGTCATTTTTAGAATAAAATTTAAATGGAAACAGTTCATTTATAACTTCAAATAGGTTGAACAATATTGCATTGAGTTAACTATTCAATTTCTGAGAGACAGTGATGACAGATATAGGATCTGGGCAGTCCAAGGATGCAGAGCTGGAGTGGATAGTGTGTTGATCAGAGTTCTGCATTTTCAACAACAAAAGACACATATTCCATGTGCCCTGTTTATGTTATTTTATGTTCATTCCACTTGAATAAAAATACACACACACAATACATTTTATCTTAAAAATTACTTTTAAAAGTAATTTTTTTTTTCCCCCATTGAAATCACATATGACAACCAACCCCATAGTGTGTGACAACCAACCCCACGATGGGCTAGGTTTTGATGAAGACATATCCATGCAAGACTAAAACATGTGACAACCAACCCCGTTCTCCCCTATATGGAAAAGGCCCTGCTTGTTTTCAGCTGCCTGCAGGAGTTTTCAGTCACATTTTAGTTTTTGTTATTTCACACAGTAAAATGACTGAAATGAAGTCTGTTTTTACATCAGGAATCAGCCACATTATATGGATTGTATATGAAAGACAAACAGAAATCCTCACTTCCATTTAGATGATACTACAGAGACATATGCTTTTATATGTATTAGAAATGAAATAATGCAGCTTTATTACTGTCACTATCATCACCACACCAACACTGACACAACAGAGAGACAATAGTAACAAGTAGAGCTCAGTGTGTTCAGCTGCTTACCTCTGATCAGCAGGAAGGAGGGAGAGTTCTGCTGCATTCGCTGATCATTTATATAGACCAGGACACAGACTACGTCCTGGGTGTGGCTGGGTAACCACAAGACAAAATTAAGCTTGACTTCCAAATAAAGTCTAAGTGATACTTATAATTTTAATATTCCATCAAGGTAACCTTTTAACTTACAGGCCGCTAATTACATGGTAGTTGCGTGATAATGTCAAGAAATAACTATTAATTGCGTAGTAATGTTAAGAAATAGCTAAAAAATCACGGTCAACTTCAAAGTAATATCATGTTTTTCATAAAGGCAAAAGATTACACATGCTTTTCATGCTTTGAATTTTTTTTGGGAGAAGCCAGAATTTTTCTCCACCAAGTCCATGCAACTGACTAATATTTCTGGGCTATTTGTAGTAATCAATTGTTATTTCTCAACATTACTATGAGATTAACAGCTATTTCCAGGCTATTTCTAGACATTATGACGCAATTAATTGTTATTTGTTGGCTATTTCTTTACATTATCATGTAATTAGAGGCCTGTAAATTATAGGGTTACCAGAACATCTTAATATTAATAAGTCATTTTGTTAATGAAACTATAATCCTGCACATCTCATCAACAGTGAAACAACATTTCAGTTAACCAGACATCTCAGTGTGTTTAGGTACTTTCCTCTGATCAGACAGAGTTCTGTTTCACATTACTCAAAGCCAAAGGACTGAAAGATGGAAGGGAATGAGAGACAAATTAATGTATATAGCTTTACAAGAAATGGGACCATTTCCCCGGTTTGTAAATGTTTAAAGGGATAGTTCACCCTAGAATGATATTTCGCTCATTATCTACTCACCCTCATGTTGACTAAGGGCTGGAAGAATCTTCAGAGTCCACCGTCCCTTCTCTGAGTTACAGGGGGTCTTGGCGTAGCAGTGCATTTCAATGCAACGGTTGCAAAGGGACACCAGAGCTCTTCGTAAAAAAACACACACAAAAAAACATCCAAATACCTCCATGATGCTCGTATGTAATGTCCGTCTTGTGCTGAAGCCCCAAATTGCGTAATTGTCCCGAAAAAAATTAAATAAGTCTATATTTTAAGCTTGTTTGTAGCGGAAGCTTCTCGAAGCTCCTCTTCCTGGTCCGTCCAAATCTCGCGTGATTTGCGCCGGCGTCAGTGCGGTTACTGCGAATCACGCGAGATTTGGACGGACCAGGAAGAGGAGCTTCGAGAAGCTTCCGCTACAAACAAGCTTAAAATATAGACTTATTTAATTTTTTTCGGGACAATTACGCAATTTGGGGCTTCAGCACAAGACGGACATTACATACGAGCATCATGGAGGTATTTGGATGTTTTTTTGTGTGTGTTTTTTTACGAAGAGCTCTGGTGTCCCTTTGCAACCGTTGCATTGAAATGCACTGCTACGCCAAGACCCCCTGTAACTCAGAGAAGGGACGGTGGACTCAGAAAATTCTTCCAGCCCTTAGTCAACATGAGGGTGAGTAGATAATGAGTGAAATATCATTCTAGGGTGAACTATCCCTTTAAGTAAAATACCTCTGTCTTTTTCTCTGAAAGTACACAGGAAGTTCTCATTTGACTTTACACAAACAGCAGAGTGTGTAGATTCATGAAACTTTTAAGCTGCCTGTTATCCTGATCCCAGAAAAAGCCAGAATTATGTAAAGTTGAAGATTTTGACCTCATCTTTATGTATTTAATTATTTTTGTACATTTTCAGTTTTCTGCTGATCCCTGCACCATTTCCTCCTATGAATGAATTAACACCTGTGGGTGTTAACGGTTTTAACATGAGGGCGTTAACGGCTATAACGGCTGAAACTGCAACTCTGTCTCAGAACACCCACCTTATTACTGTGCACTTGTGCTCTTTTTGTTCAAGTGTTGCCCACTTGTCACTTATTTTCATCACAATTTTTCTTTCTTATATACGTGATACAACAGCAGAGCTGTGGTCTGGTCTCCAGACAGCCAGTCCCGAATAACATTAAACCTCTCTCTCTGGGTTTAAATAAATTTATAATTGTCTAGAATAGAGTTTTGTTTTTCTTTTTTTAAAAGCCCACAAGTTTAGTTCGTTTTGATTTTTTAATCTCATCATCTAGTTTGTTCCACTGTTTGACACCAGTGACTGAGATAGAAAAGGATTTTAGCCTAGTTCTCACTCTCCTCTGCCTAAATAACATATTTCCTCTCAGATTGTGTGTCACATCTCTGTCTATGAAAAAACCTTGAAAGTTATGCGGAAGGTCTCTGTTTGCGGCCCTGCACATACTGTAATCTGCAGAGTTTTGTAGTTAATTAAGTCGAGTAGTTTGAGGATTTTTGCATTGATGAACAACTGGTTTGTGTGTGCTCTGTACTGTGCATAGTGTCGAATTCTTGTATTGAGATGAACAAGGGGGTGCATGACACTTTTGTACGTGTTTCCCTACACTTCTGCACAGTATTGCAAATCTGTTGATACTAATGCTGAATATATTATATGGAGTGACTTCCGATTTAATCATTTTTGAGCTTTCCACAGTACAGACACACTCCTGGCCAACTTGTTTTGTAAGTGTTTTATGTGTGGTCTTAACATCTCATCGATAATTACTCCTAAGACTTTGTTCTCACCAACTCTTTCAATATTTACCCCATTCACCTGTATATTTATACTCTTATTGTAACCTTTTTTAGTTTTCGCCAGGTTTAGTGATAGTTTATTTATGTTAAACCACACGTGTAGGTTAGACATTTCATTACTAACTGTCTCAGCTCAGCCCTGATCACTCTCCACAGATCGGTATGCAAGTGTTCCATGGATTGTGGATGGAAAAAAAGTTCTGTGTGTAGTGTGGTAACACTAGCGCACCGCTTTTCAATGGAAAAACAAACAAACACTCAAGCACCACCGCAGCCGAATAAGCAGCAATTAAACAAAAGTAAAAAACTCAGCTGGTATAGACAGCTTTACGTCGTGCACAACAACAGCAACCAACCAACCAGGATCAAAAAACAGAAACTGTTACCGAAACTGTGAGTGACAGGACTGCGATGGTGACGAGGCCTGTGTGTCGTTTTACTCTCTAATTGTTTAACAGACAGTAGCAAAGCAACAGTATTTTCTTTTTCACTTAGTGTTTGCTACCAAACCAAACTGATTTACGGCTTGTTGTTTGTAAACCTGCTGTTCTGTGAACTGATTTCTGGTCATGAGCGTCTGTCTGTGAATTAAGATTGTTGCAAAGCATTTCCCTCCTCCTGTGATTTTAGTTATGAGGGGAAAAATATGAATGACGTCATCAGTGACTAGTCGACATCGACTTGACTTTCATAATGTTAGTCGACTTTAAAAAATCAAAAGTCATGGATAGCTTTCACACTGTTTGTCAAAACAGAAAACCTCATGTTCAAAGCCGAACCTAAAGGCTAAAAGTGAACAGCAGTTCACAATGAAGTTTGAAACAAATGTATGAACTGTATTTTGCATGCTTTTGAAAATCAGTTGATTGACTGCTCATCTCTGCACCAATTTCTCCTATGGATGAATCAACACTTAGGGCGTTACTTCCTCAGACAGGATATAATAGCTGAAACTGCAATTCTGCCTCAGAAGAACACAAATCTTTTTACTGTGCACTTGTGCTCTTTTTGTTCAAGTGTTGCAGGCACCAGTTCTGCTGTAACCCATTTTTCAATAGTTTTAACACTTTTTCAAAACTCTTCTTCACACAGTTACCACATCAGCCTGTGTGGGTTGTACAATTACAGTTTTTTCCAATTGCTAACCCACTAAATGACATGCATAGCATAGCATCTCGTCTGTCAGGATGTCCGAAAAACTCTCTAAAGAGTCTCCAGCTGGTCCAGACACACGTTTCACTGAAAGGTCAAAGGTCAAGGAGTTACTGACGCTACTGTCCTGTCGCCGGCTGGTTTCAAGTTTTATTTTGAAAGCAGGAAAAAGTCCAAATCTACGACAAGGTGCTGATCTGATACTGCACCAGCACCTGAACGAGACCTGAGACCACAATAAGACGTTCAGGCCTAAGACAGATCCACCAGTTTCTCCAACTAGTCCTAAAGAGCTTAAAACATCAGACATCAGAGTTGTAATCGTTGTTGTGCTCACTAACCCTAACCCACTTCCACCAGCACTGGGAGATCTTCAGAGATTTTAACATTTAAAAAGTTGAGATGCCCAAAGACAATTTCAGTATTTAGGAACAGCTTCATCTGGTGTTGGTTTCATGCTCCTGATGAAACTTAAACATGATGCATTCAATGTCTTACAAAAGTGTGGGACAAGACCTGAAGGCCTGTGCATATTCTCATTTGTCTAGGTCATAGTATCTCAAAGGAGGTTAAATCAAAAGCAACTGGACTGAGTTATTTGTCTGGGAAGACGTTTCACCTTCATCCAAGAGGCTTCATCAGTTCATGTAGCATTTGACCAGGCTGGGACTGGTCCAACTATCCGGTGTGGAGACCCAGGTATATAACCTGTGGGACAAGACAGTGATCATCTTTGAGCTTGTCTGGTGTTTATGTGTGGCAGCGTTACAGCGCCACACACAGGCCTGGTGGATGTACTACAGCATTTAGAGCCGTTTTCAGTGGATCCATGTGGACGTAGATATTTCTTTAAACAATGCTGGTGGTGTTTACGCATTTTTGTGTGGATAAGGCTTTTGTCTCCTAGTGCTTTAGATTTTGTAAAAATGAAAGAATGTGACTCTCGTGCACAGCGTTGCTGATGGTACCAGAGATGACGGTGTCAGCGGTGGGTGATGTCCTGCATGTGTGGTTTGACAGACTTCCTCACACATCCTTCATCAATATGACAAAGCCGGTGTTGTGCGGAAAATAGACTCCTTGCCGAAAAATGACTGACCCGACGGGAACGCACATCGGCGATTATGCATTTTCCTCTAAAACAACTCTGTCTCGTAACGTTCCGTTATTATTTTATAGCGTGGTGAATGTGCAGGTCACAACTTGTCCCACTCTCAAGTGAAAATACATTTAAATAATGCACATCTCTCACAGTAATCTGTTTAAACATTCACACTGAAACACAATAAAATGAATGTGTTATAGTATTTCAATACCCTCTTCTCATATAATACTGTTAAGTTGACTACCTTTAAAAAATCTTTTATCCCCAACCGTCATATGGACATGCAGTGCTGCACGTAGCCTCGCTGTAACTTAGAGAAGGCACGGAGGACTCTGAAACTTCTCCCAGCCCTTAGTCCACATGAGGGTGAGTAGATAATTAGTGTAATTTCAATTTTGGGTGAACTATCCCTTTAACCTGTTTTTTATTCACTGGGTTACACCATACAGAGTGTGGACTTCACCACTGTTCCACTCAATCAATAATCAATTTTTTGATCAATATAGATTGATGTTTCTCTGTGGAAAATAACTGCAGCATCATGATCAGTATGGGTGGAGAAAATGCAGCTAGTTTACTTTCACTTTCAGGTTTGGTGTGAGTGTGTGTGTGCAGACTGCAGCTTCATAAAGCAGCAGCAGAGAAAACAGAGACAGTTCCTGCTCCCTCGCTGATCAATGGTGAGTACCTGAGTCAATGTGATGTTGATGGTTTCATGTTAATAATATGATGCTCCTGAAGTCTTGTTTATTGATCAAATGATGAAATGTTGTTGAACACAGATTCATTAGTGTCAGGGGACGAGTTCAGACTCTTCTCCATCAATGTCTTGTAAAAATGAATGTCGTTTTCATGTGTTTTTTCTCTCTCTCTTGATTTAAAAAGTGAAGAGTACAGAACAAGAGGGGTTTGTATTTGAGCTTAGATTGACAATGGGGGCTGATTACTTGATGCAGTATTCAGCATTTTCCAATTTGTTTAAAGAGAATAAAATAACAAACTAAACAGATTAATCTAAAATGCACAACTATTGGTGGGCCCTCTGTCTGTGGTCACAGACTTGAGCAGCTGCAGTCAGAGATAAGTCAGTAGAGCCAAGTCCAGATGGCAAAGGGCAAGGGAGGGGTTCACCCGGACAGGTCACCTCTTTATCACAAGGGGGATTGGAGAACCCAAAGAGGGAGAACATGCAAACTAATTTAATTAATTTTTTACTTGGGTGTTTATGACCTGTGGGAAAGGAGTCATATACTGATTGTTAGCAGGTTGATCCGCTTTCAAAAAACCTGCATCAACCTTCAGTGGGAAAGTGGCATAATTCTTCTCTCTGGATTCAGAGAGGCTACAACTTGAGCCTCATTCTGTCAGCATAATAGTATACTGTTGAACTGTCTCTTCTAAAGACAGGACAATGGAAGGTGAATCTGGAGAGACGATGGAGGTGGCAGCTCTTGGGCGGCCTTTCAGCCTCGGGATGTTGTACGACTGCCGCAAAGACTCACTGATACCTGGTAAGAATTAACATGTGAAGATACTGTCTGTATCACAACTAAAACTCAAAAGCCTTTTATGACTGGTTTTGGGGAAAACTTTGGGGATCTTATTCTGTACAAGGCTTTTTGCTCTGTATTGACAGAAAATGTGAGACCACTGGACAGTGTCCATGTTTTAAAGCAATACTAACCTCAGTTTTGGTTAAGAACTTTCACTTTTGGTTGAGTTTGGCGGCGCCAGTGGACCAAAGCGGTAGTGTTTTGCCTGAAGGAAGACCCCATTTCCCATGAGCACCGGCACGTAGCATCGTAAACATGCTGATCTCCTGGTCGCGTGCAACTACTCGGTGCTGACCTGTTGATCTGCCTGTTTAGTGATTTTACAATCAGTATCTCCTCGTTCATGGTGTCAACGGGGTGAAATGGTGTCTGAAAACCTCTGACCTGTTGACTTCTGGCCTCAGCCCACTACAACGTTTTCAAGGTGTAGTGCGAGAAATATGATTCATTGTAAACACGGTGTATTTTATTCTGAAAATTAACTGGGTGTTTTGTTTTGTATTTTGTGCACAATTTCCTGTCCCGTGCGAGCTGCTCTGTGCTGAATTTATGCGCCGTGCTCCAGCTGGTCATGGCTGCTGGATGCCAGAGCTGTGACACAGCGGAGCAGCAGCCGGTGGAAGCTCACACACTGACCAGAATAGAAACGTATCGGCTGCAGCCGTTCCACATCCAGTGGGATTTGCCCGTTACTCTCCCTCTTTGGTTTTTTAGTCTCCTCAGACAAAACTTTTAATTTCTTTGGTTTTCTTGCTGCTTCTGCCATGATAGCGGTAATCCCACATAGGTATTTGCATTGACTTCCATCTTTTTAACGAAAGAGGAAAGGAGGAAGTGACGTCTGCCGTAAAGCAGTCAGCACATTTGTAGTTTTTTGTGTGCAGGGGTTCCTACTAGGGCTGTCAGAATGAACTTCGCTATTCGAATACAATTTGAATGTTAGTCAAAATGAGAACATTCGAAGGTGGAAACTAACGTTCGAACATTTGCCTTCCGTAACGAGGCAAATTAACGTAGTGCGTCGCGACGTTCGGAGTAGTATGATAAAACAAAATGCAGTTGTTGCTGTGCACAAGGTAAAGCTGCAGCTTCAAATATACGATTACGATACGTACGATATACGTTTTTTTAATTGCCTGTTCATTCGGCTGCCACGGTGCGCGTATGTGTCCCCACACTACACGCACACCTTTTTTTTTTTTTCTAATCGATAGATCCGCGGACCACTTGTGTGCCGATCACGGATCAGCTGTGATCTGTTGCACCACTACTCTGTGCCCTAACCCCGCAGCCCCTGCGAGGAGATGGGGGGGGGGGGGGGGGGGGGCATCTCAAGCCAAATCAACTATCCTTTTTTTTTTTCTATCCTTTGTTTCACACTTCAAGAGATTTTTGGTTAAGTAACCATGGACAGCTCCTATGCAGGATTGTTCTGCGTTCTGCTGTGTCGTTGTCGCCACCGTCATCGCTGCCCCCCCCCCTCCCCCCTCTATAATGAGGAAAAAAAAAAACACATTAAAAATTCGAATGTTAGTCGAATATTTAACATAAGATGGGTTAGAAATTCGAACCTGATTTGGGGGGAAGATTGACAGCCCTAGTTCCTACCATCCACCTGGAAGCTGTTTAGTGCCAGTGAAGGCGATACAGACCCTCAGGCCATGACAGAGGTGTCATTCAACCTGTTGTAAGTCGATGTACCATCACAAAAGTTATGAAAATATTATATGAAGGTTGAAAAGTTACTTAGTGTTGGTTTAAGTCATTATTCAAAATCAAAGCTGCTGCACTTTTTTTTCTCAAATCTACAGTATTTCACAAAAGTGAGTACACCCCTCACATTTTTGTAAATATTCTATTATATCTTTTTCATGGGACAACACTGAAGATATGACACTTTGATACAATGTAAAGTAGTTGGTGTACAGCTTGTATAATGGTGTAAATTTGCTGTTCTGTCAAAATAACTCAACACACAGCCATTAATGTCTGACAGCTGGCAACAAAAGTGAGTACACCCCTAAGTGAAATGTCCAAATTGTGCCCAGAGTGTCAATATTTTGTGTGGCTACCATTTTTTTCCAGCACTGTCTTAACTGTCTTGGGCATGGAGTTCACTAGAGCTCTTCCACTACCTCCATGATGACATCACAGAGCTGGTGGAGGTTAGACACCTCATCTTCCATTTGAGGATGTCCCACAGATGTTCAGTAAGATTTAGGTCTGGAGACATGTACTTGGACCGTCCATCACCTTTACCCTCAGTGTCTTTAGCAAAGCTTCCTTTCATCACAGGAACACCAAAATTTGTCACAGGATGGGGAAAAGAGCCCTCTAGCGTAAACAGTGAAAAAAGAAAACTCATTTTTGGCACTAAATGACTTGTAGCTAAAGGTGTTTTAAATGCATGATTAAAAAAAACAACACAATAGCAGTGGCGGCTGGTGAAAAATATTCTAGGTGGGGCTGTTCGTCCCTGAAGTTTTTGGTGACCATCTTGATAAAAGATCCCCAAACCCATTTTTAGGGATTCAACATTAATTATTTATTTGCCTTAATAAATCAGCAGTTTGACAGATAATGACAATGAACAAACAGTAGTCTTTCACTGGTGGCACACAGTGGACGTGAAATATATTAGCAAATACTCTTAATACAAAAATATTGTTATTAAAAGGCATGTGTATTATGTAACCTACAACAGTGATTAATGTTAACTATAGACAAAGTGTGACAGGAACACTATAGGAGGAGCATAACGTGATTAAGTTTGGTCTGACCTTGCTGATGTGAGATTTTAACTGCTGCATTATCAGGTTTGATGACGAGTCCAGAGCGATAGATATAACAGAGTGGCGACAACCTTTGATGTCGCCGCCAGCGCGGTCACGTGGTTCATGTAGCTCCCAATAGTTCCAAACGAGGCTGCCGCTGTCATGTTCTGCTATGGGACAGACAGCACTGAGCTTGCTTTTGGACGGTAAATATTAAAAAATAAACCCTACAAAGGTATATTTACAACTGATACTGAATTACTGTATGTACATCAATGTCAGTTTTCAAACAAAAGGCAAAATCTTCTTGCTTCAAGGATTTATTTGTCACTCTAAAGTGAAGATTAGCCTGCCCTACAGTAAAAATGGCATAATAAGAGGAGTAAAGCAATATATTAAGTGGGAATATATACATTTAAGCATCAAAGATGTTCAATCAAACCCACACAGTTTGAAACAACGTTCAAAACACACACAGCCAGTATCACAACTAAACATAAAGCCCGTTAGCTTAATGCTAACGTATAATGCAAAACCTCATAGACGGGCTAACAGAAATTAGCATCGATATCGCCATTTCGCGGCAACCAAGCCATAGCAGTAAAGCTGCCAAAACCTGGCTTTAGCGCTGTCAACAAGTCACAGTTTTAATATTTTTTTCATGCAAGAAAGTCACCGTTTAATCCAAAGTCTGTGGTCAGTTCATAACGTTTGTTAGGGACTTGCACCGATGTTTGTTCTGGGAGAAGTGCAGAGTCTGCGTGAGCCCCGACCGGGAACCAGGGGCAGCGGCTGTCCGCAGCAGCAGCAGCCGCTCTACTGAGCTGATCTGCCGGCGGGCCGACCGTCCTCCTCCCGGAGGAGGAAACGAGCCAAGTAACGTATCCGCATGCTTTTAGAGGTTGACTGCTGGCTGGTTAAATTATTTTAAAGAGATTAATGTTGGTCTTATTGATGAAAATTAACAACTGTGGATGTGGTATTAGTTTGTTTGAATGAAAAGTGAGCAGGGCTGCTTCTGGGCTACGGACTGAAATCACCACAGTTACGTAAATAAATAAATGTTTTTCAATGAACCGATCAGTCTAATAATTTTTATTTTGTTAAGTCAACATGGTTACTGTACTTGGGAACGATTATTACCACTTTATAACTTAAAATTGGTTGGTATTTCATCAACGTAGCTCAGTAGTTTCTTGCTGTGCAGCCATAGAAACAGACGTGGTCCAGCGCCGCGGGAGGAATGTTTGGAACTATTGAGGGCTCCATGACCCGGAAGTCGGCCCGCCATTTTTTACAACGGAGTCCTATGGGAGTGTCGCCACTCTGTTATATCTATCGCTCTGGACGAGTCTAACTGTGAACGTACTGGTCACACCTGTAAACATATTGAACAGTGCTGCAGCCTGATGCTCCGCATCACAGACGTCCTGTCACAGCCTGGGTGAGTAGTTTCCCCTGGTGTCACTCAGGAATAACAGTGTCCAGTCCAGTGTCCCAGAAGCTGGATGAACTAATAAAAACGCTCTCGGACGAGCTGTGAACGCACCGCGGACGAACCAACAGCATGTAAGTTAGTCCAAAAGTTCGCTCCGAGCATCAAGAGAGGGCAGTCTCTGACGTGCCGGTTAACGGTGCTCCGGTCCTCCGGTGCTCCTCTCACACACTACGCGGCCTCCTGTCGCATCATAGCAGCCTCCCGCCACAGGCCCACAGAGTTTTATCCACCTGTTGTTGTATTTCCTCACCGTGAAACTGTGTTTTTCATCCAGCTGTGGAGCTCTGCTGCTAGTCCTGCCTAGCTTGGCTAACGTTAGCTGACAGCACCGTTCATGTGTCCCCTGAGAGTTCATGTTTTGTAATCCGTTTAGATAAATAGGTCTCTAACTCCAGTAACAGTCCGTGTGGTATCTGTCCTCACTGTTTAAAAAAAAAAGGAAATTATACGGGAAACAGAATTTGAAACTGATGAAAACTGCGTAGCCATCCTGCTACCGAGGACAGCTCCTCGGTTAATTTCCCCCTCGATTTCTGGTTGCCACGGGAGACCAAAATGTTTGGTTTGGGGCGATATTTTCTGCGCCCCAAAGGCATAAAATCCAACGACGCTGATTGGCTAAATTACCTGTTGCTCCGTGTATTTTTTACTTAGCAACAGTCACTGATTGGCTGAGCCGGTACACTGCTCGGGCGACTTCTCCAGCGCCCCAGACAGAGACAGTAAATTAACCTGTAGGCAAATTAGCCTCTAAATAAGGGTTTAATTTTATATACAGCTCGATTTTAAGAATTCCTATCACATTCACAGGTACAATAAGAAAAAAATATTAATTTTAAATTATTATTTTGGAAAAAAAATAAATAATTAAAATTCACTTTTCATCAGGGGGGGCGGCGCCCGAGCGCCCTCTATTGACCAGCCGCCACTGCACAATAGTAGTGTCAACATTTTATAAAAGCAGTTAGCAGCTGATTTTGTCTTGTGGGACTTCACCTGATAATCTGTCAGGAGGAAACTGGCGTGTATTAAAGAGATTACTGAAGACCTGTAGTCATAGAGTGAGAGAGTGAATCACTTGTAGAGGGTTAACATTTAACCTGTGAAGGATTTCATGAATGACCGAGGAGTCTGTCATTATTTCAGAAAGAATCATTTTGGGAAAACAACTCGTATATTCTATGTTCTCTGATAACCTACCATCTCATTTCTACAACTCAACTATTTTGCTCCTTTGTGCAGCTTTACTTAGAATTGACCCAAACTCCATAAATTGGCAACATTAGAGATGGTTAGACCAGCAGAAAGCTCTACAGATACACAGATTACTGGGTAATACAAATAAATATTACAATACATGGCTGTTAAACTCTCCTGAAACCAACTCGTGTAACTCTACAGCTTGAGTTACATAAATTGGTTGGTTTTTGGCCAGTTTGGCTGCTTTGTTGAAAAAACATTCATCAGGTGATTTAATTTCAATTTTGGATTTGGATTTAATTAAGGATTTAGAATCTGCCTAAAGTTTCATTGTTCACCTCTTTGGTGGAAGAGAATAACTTGTGAAATAAGTACGAGTTGACTGTAATGTAACAACCGTTTTCTCTATCACACTACCTCTCATATATCACATTAAAGCAGAAGTAAGCGATCCGGTGTTTTTGGCTAACTTCTTGTCAGCCGATGGAGTTAGCAGTCCCCGCCCTCGTCATGGATCTATTGGTCCTCGTCCCTACGTCACCACATTCACGCGCATCCCTTGGCTGCACACACAGAGAGGACTGCCCCTTTATGCCGTTCTCTCTCCTCATTGGATAAAGGTTGTAGGATACAAGGAAAGTTTTCTCCTCGGCTTACAGCAGAGCAGTGACTGACAGACCCGTGTTTCAGACCAAACACTCTATGTAAGTGATTGCCGTCGGAAGATATAACTATTTATCTCATTGAGTGCCAACCACGTAATTTCTCGTTTTTCGTTCCCATGCGTTGAGTGCCAAAAACGTAATTTTACGTTTTTTGCTTTTTTTTTTAAATTATGAAAATAGACTTTAAAGGAGCATTAACGCAAATCCAAATTCTTAATTCGGCCACCAGATGGAGCCAGTGGCGGAGCATATCAGATATAAACAAGTGGGCAGCTGTCAGAGAGAGAGCAGCCTCGTTTGGTGATAAGAAAAACAAGTCCCCTCCCTTCCCCTCCTCCCTCACCAAGCTGAATGAACGTGCAATTGGGGAAAGGAAAACCAGACCACAGTGGGACGACTCCTCAGTCCATGAGTTTCATGTCTCAGACCGGATCATGCAGCTGCAGACACACACACACACGTCTGTGTGATCACGTCTGGAGAGAAGCAGCCTCTCGCGGTTAATGTGCTGTTAAAATCATTTTGCGTTAACGCGTTAATAACGCCGAGAGGACAGCTGAAGAAAGACACAGGGACGTGGAGAGAAGTGTTCTACCGAGCGAGTCAGTGACTGTAAGCCGCCTAACACTGCTACATTACAATTTACTATTGCATTTTTCCGATTCGGAGGTCAGATTTGCGAGTTCCGAGTGCAATCGAACGCAGCAAGCGCCGGGCCGGCTTGTATCATAACAAAGACAAATTCTGCATTTGCCTCACGGACACTACACTGTTGGCTATTTTTTTTGTAGGTTTAGTTATGGCTCCCCCCAACCTATCTTTTGCATATTTCAGCTTATTTTATGCTATTACTGCTGTATTTGCGTCAATGCTCCTTTAACACACCTTTATGTGTAAATTTGGGGACTCTACGACGAGCAGAACTGAAGTAGATGACGATCAAAAACTCATGACAGCTCATGATCTGGAAGTTTTTATAATGACTCGGCTTTTGCAAACGGAGTTCTGCATGTGGATGCAGCGCAGCTGCTCCGCTCTCACCCGCGAGGCTGCAGCAGCTCGGAGCCGAACAGGAAGCTCTCAGCCGACAGTCCCGCCCGGTCTTCATCTGGAGCAACACCGTGTCCTCCCCAAAGTCCTCCCGCGGTAAAATGTGATGGTCTCTGGGCCAAAGCAGGCCGCCGGCACCACCGACCGGTACCACAGAAGGACCGGGACCACCGGTGGGACAGGTGTTCCCGACCTGCTTTTGGCCGAGAGACCATCACATTCCGCTGCAAGAGGCTGTGACACGGCACGGTGCGTCTGTGTCATTGTTGTTTAGTGGCGTTTCACCTTTCAAATGAGCCACAGTATGTGTTGGTGGCAATAATATAGAATGCGCTGTGGCTCTACAAAAATCGTCAAAAAGGTCTAAATTGCTGGTACACTTGACTAAAACTTTGCAAAGGAGCGCGGTACTCAATGAGTTAAGACTTATATTAACACAAACATTCCGCTTACTTCTGCTTTAATTTAACATTTCTCTGTCTAAACCTTAATGTCGCCATAAAAGACAACAAAAAACGTATTCTTTTCTTTTCTTACAGGAATGACACTGTGGGACCGTGATGTCCTGGAAAAAGATGCAAGAGAAAAAACAAAACCTTACAGTGACTTTGAAATTGTTGCATCTGAATCAATTGAGGATAAATCTTCCTCTCTTAATGTTGAAGCTTCTCTGAAAGCAAGTTTCCTGTGTGGACTGGTTAAGGTTGATGGATCTGCCAAATACCTGAATGATAGCAAGGATTCCAGAAACCAGGCCAGAGTAACAATGAAATATGAGACAACCACAACGTTCCAGCAGCTGTCCATGAATCATCTAGGAAGTGGCAATGTGAAGCATCCATATGTTTTAGATAAAGGAATAGCCACACATATAGTCACAGGGATTCTTTATGGGGCACAAGCTTTTTTTGTCTTTGACCGTGAGGTGTCAGAAAACGAAAACCATCAAGACATTCAGGGAAACTTGAAAGTGATGATTGAGAAGATCCCATGCATTTCTATAGATGGTGAAGGTTCACTGAAGATGGACGACAAGGACAAAGCAAATGTTGACAAATTCTCCTGCAGATTCTATGGAGACTTTTCTCTTGAGAAACCTCCAACATCCTTTGAGGATGCAGTAAAAGTCTATCAAAGTCTCCCACAGTTGTTGGGACCCAATAAAGAAAATGCTGTACCAGTGAAGGTCTGGCTGATTCCACTGACAGTTTTAGACTCTACTGCTGCTAAACTTGTCCGTCAGATCAGTATAGAATTAGTTCAGGAAGCTCAGAGCGTCCTAGAGGACTTCAATGAGCTGGAAATGAGGTGCAACGATGCAGTGAGAACAACAACTGTACAACAGTTCCCACAGATTGGGAAAAAACTTAAAGGTTTCAAACTAAAGTGCTCATGGTTCAAACTGGAATTTCAACAAAACTTGGCAAAGACACTTCCTTCAATCAGAGGAGGAGGTGAAGAGGAGGTCGTGCTCATAGAGATCCTGAAGAAGATACACTCTTCTCCTTTCAACAGCGAAAGCCTGAATGAGTGGGTGGACTGGAAAGAGACTGAAATCTACACCTTGATGTCTTTTACCAACATGATGAAGAACACAAAGGTCGTCCAGTCTCAAAGTCATCTGCACAAAGAAATCCTAAGTGTGGATCATGCTGTGTGTTTTGTCTTCACCTCACTGGGAAGTCATGAACCGTTCCTCTCAGCTTTATCAACCTACTTAAGAGGAAAACGCAAAGCAGACGATGCTCAACATCCACAAACTGGTGATGTGGAGAAGGAACAGTGGTTTGCCTCAAAAGAAGTAGCAGGTGAAATGAGGCATAAAGCAAAGCTGTTCATTGACTTTGCAGAGGCCAACAAGGAGAACGAGAACATAACGTTCCTGACAGTCGGTTTGACAAGTGAGACAAAGAAAGGTTCAAGCATCTACCTTTATAAAGACGGCTTCTCTGTCACTGAGAACTTTGAACCTCCTTCAAAGCCTGAAACTGTGACAGTGAGTGACAGAAACCACAACAGTGTGACTCTGAAGGTTTCTCCACCCAGGTTTGGAGCAGAGGACATCAGCTCCTACTCTGTAGAGTACCGTGTCAGTGGAGAGGATGGATGGAAGCAGCAGACAGCAGCAGAGGCTGGAGAAGTCACAGTGAGTGATCTGAGTCCTGACACAGAGTATAAGTATGTGTTCAGATGCAGAGCAGTGACCTCAGTAGGTGTTGGACCAGTCCTTGAAGTCACTGGTTCCACTAAAACTTTGCCTTGCAGCCCTCCAGGAAAACCCCAAGTTGAATCAGACTCCAGAGATATATCAGTCAAATGGCAGAAACCTGCTGAGCTTGGACAAGATGTGCAGGTGTTGAGCTACATGGTGGAGTACGCCCAAACACACAGCGAGGGGAAAGAAGAAGATCTCCAATGGAAACAACTGGTGTCGAGGGCTGAGGAGGCGATCATTTCAGGACTTCAGTCAGAGACTGGATATGCAGTCAGGGTCACAGCTGATTGTGGAGCAGCTGGCAGAAGCAAGGAAAGCATCACTGTTCAGGTCTGCACAACAAAACCCAAACCTCTCATAGAAGAACTCAAACGTACAAGTAAAAGGATAAAATCTGAATCCCCCTCAGTTTACAAACTGCCTCTGACAGAAGAAAGAATCAACATTCCTGGATGCCGGAGGTATAAGTTTGGCCCAGAAAGCTCAAGGAGAAATCGCACTGTGATTCTTCTTGGAGCAACTGGTGCTAGTATATCAACTCTGATCAATGGGATGATCAATTACATTCTAGGTGTTGAATGGAAGGATTCTTATCGGTTTAAGTTGATAGATGAGAATCAGTCAAAGTCACAAGCTGAAAGTCAGACCTCTGAAGTCACAGCGTATAAAATCAACCATCAGAATGGTTTTAACATCGACTACTCTCTGACCATCGTTGACACACCAGGCTTTGGAGACACAAGAGGCATAGAGAGAGACAAGATGATCGTAGAGCAGCTACGTAATCTCTTCTCCTCTGAACAGGGTGTCAGTGAGATTGATGCTGTGTGTTTCGTAGCTCAGGCTGCTTTAGTACGACTCACACCAACACAGAAATATGTGTTTGATTCAGTTCTCTCAATCTTTGGAAAAGATGTGGCAGAAAATATCAGAGTTCTGGTGACATTTGCAGATGGCCAACGTCCACCAGTTCTAGAGGCGATCAATGCTTCAGGTGTCTCATGTCCTAAAACAGAAGATGGACTGCCAGAACACTTCAAGTTCAACAATTCAGCTTTGTTTGCTCACAACAAGTCGTCTGCAGCAGAGAGCAGCAGTGAGGATGATGATGATGAAGACGGAGGTTTTGATAAGATGTTTTGGAAAATGGGGACAAAAAGCATGAAGAGGTTTTTTGTTGCTTTGAATCAAATAAAGACCAAAAGTTTAACGATGACACAGGAAGTCCTCAGAGAAAGAAAGCAGCTTGAGAATTCAGTTGAGAATTTGCAGAAGCAGGTTAAACTCGGATTAGCAAAGCTAGAGGAGATAAAAGAGACAAGTGAACAACTGAAAGAGCACGAGGCAGAGATCAGCAGAAATACGAACTTTGTGATTGAAATCACTGTCACAAAACCTTTTCAAGGGGACATTTCTGGTACTGGAGATTATCTCACCAACTGTCAGCAGTGTCATTTTACCTGCCATTATCCTTGTGGTATTTCAAATGATGACGATAAGAAAGGCTGTATGGCAATGGATGAAAATGGATATTGTACTGAGTGTCCAAAAAAATGTTACTGGAATGTACATTTTAATCAGAAGTACACATGGGAGTACAGGGAGGTAAAAGAAAAGACAACAGTGACAGAGCTTCAGGAAAAATACCTTAAAGCCACAGAGGCTAAGATGCCTGTGCAGGCACTGATTGAAAGGCTGAGGAAGGAATATGATCTTGTGCAGGATGAGGTGGTGAAGTTGATGGAAAAATCAGGCCAGTGTCTCAACAGACTTAAAGAGATAGCACTGAGGCCAGATCCTCTCTCCACTCCAGAGTACATCGACATGCTGATTAAAGGAGAGAAATCTGAGGCCAAAGCAGGCTGGAAGAGACGAGTTGAGTCCCTGATGGACATGAGAAAACAACATGAGTTCATGGCTAAAGTAGAGAGAGGAGAGAACCTGCTCTAGAGTTCATCTACTGACCTCAGTGATCAAATCGAGGCCAAACACAGAAAAAGAAGTTAAATGACAACACAGACAAAACTGACACCAACACTGGGGCGGCGTTTAGCTCACTGGGTAGAGCTGCCGCCCCATGTTGAGGCTCAGTCCTCGGTGCATGCGGCCCCGGTTCGAGTCCCTTTCCTGCGTGTCATTCCCCCACTCTCTGCCTCCCCATTTCCTGTCTCTCTCTCGACTGCACTATCAATTAAAGGCAATAAAAGACCCATAATATACTTTAAAAAAAAAAAACTGACACCAACACTGACATCAGTGAAAACCAGGACAAGGACTCTGATACCAAACAAGACCAAAACTGATGCAGACCAACAAGACAGAGACTGAACACAGTTGTAATGCAGATCCAGAGCTCGTTCAAACCAGAAGCCACGAAAAGACCGAGACTGATCGTAACAGAAGTGACACTTAAATTCATTCTAACCCAGACAAGATTAATCAACTATAGCATGATGGCAAAATGCCACTTTGTTGGATGATGATGTTTGTTGTTATTGTTACTATTGCTTTTCTAATTAATTTCTAAGTAACTGTATAATCAGTTAATTACTAATACAGTGAAATAAACACAGATGCTGTCGTATCCAGCTAATCAATATTCAATTTAAATCAAATAACTGACAGGAAGGTGATAGTGATTATAACATTATTATTTAGTTAATAAATTATTTATAGTGCAACAGAGCAGAACAAAGAATGAAAAACAGCTTTTCACAAGAAGCCATGACTCACAGGAGTAAATCATAGTAACGATGTACAGATGATATAAAGGCAAAGTTTAATATTTGCTCTTTTTTGTTAGTTTGTGTGGTTTAGAGATCAGTATAATCTTGATTTGATGTTTCTCTACTGTCTTATTGTTTGCAAAAAATGTTTTAATCATACTTATAATATACAGACAGGAAGGTGTGAGTGATGATGAAATTATCATTAAGTTGAAAAAAATATATAGTACAACTGTGCAGAGCAAAGAATGAAAAACATATTTTTCATAGTAACGCTGTACAGATGATATAAAAGCAAAGTTTAATATCTGCTCTCTTTCTTTGGTTTGAAGTGGTTTAAAGTTTAGTTTAATCTCGATTTGATGTTTCTTTTTTGTCCATGTTGTTTGCAAGATGTGTATCATGCTTTCTCAACTGCAAATAAAATAAAATTAAATACATTACGGACTAAGCAGAAATAAAACAACCTGAATCTGATCCTGAATCCTGTGGTTTCATTATTCAATTTCATTATTGATCACAGTTTTCAGTGTTTTTCTTTTCCTCATGAGTCAGTTTTCATCCTCGTCCTCACCAGTGTTAGATCTGAGTCGATCCTACAGGCTGATGTTCACACAGCTGGAATCTACATCAATGCAGAGACATTTTTTTTATTGAACAATAGATTCACAAACAAGATTTTAATTTGCCTGTTTTTCTTCAGCTTTCATCAACTTTTTAACTGATGGGATTCAGCAAATATTTATAAGTGGTCACATATCCACTGCCAACTTGTTTTTATTTCAGACGTTTGGGGGGTTGAAGGTTTTACTATTTAAATATTTTGCAGATGTGAATAGAAACACCTTGTATTTTGTGTGAGCAGATTAATTAAAGCGTCCTGACAGCTCTGCAGCGTCAAACAGTAACGACTTCTTAAGAGTAGACTGGCTAACACTGGCTCACTCACAGTTTGTTTTACTGTTGATTAGTGTTGCAAGGTCCCTGTCAAATAGACCAATAAATAATAGAAATAAATGGAGCAGTGAAGGAGATGAAAATGTAAAGTGAAACAGTGTTTTCTGGATTTGATTTTCTTTATTTTTGGCGTCTTCACGTCACAGTGAGTGAAACTACAGTCGACAACTGAAACCAATGAAACAGAAACTGGTACAGTGATGTACAGAAATATAAACATATAGTATCATATTGTACATGTCATATACACAGTGAGGTTCATTATTGTTTTTTGACCTAAACATCAGAGCAGCCGCTAAAACAAACTAAACTCAACAAACATGTTGGACATTTACAGTCTGTGGTGATGAACGGTGTCGAACACTGGAACAAACATCCGTCAGTGTTGAGCTGCCACATCTTCAACAACACAATAAAACACACCGACACACGTTTCACTGAAAGGTCAAAGGTCAAGGAGTTACTGACGCTACTGTCCTGTCGCCGGTTGGTTTCAAGTTTTATTATGAAAGCAGGAAACATGACGAGTCCAGAACTACGACAAGGTGCTGAACTTCGGCCCGGCGGCGGCTCGTTGTGGGCGTGTCCTGAGGCCTCGTCATCGCCAACAGAAACGTGAACAAACACAAAGAGTGAAATCTGAAACTTCCTCCTTCATCAGGCTCGTTTACTGGACGGACTTCCTGCCGACTTGTCAAAATAAAAGACACTTCACACGTGACGTCATGTTTGTGATGAGGAACATCTGCACAGCTGATGTTCGGGCTCCGAGGCCTGTGATTGGTCCAGGTCAGTGGTGGGACATCTGTCATCACCATCACCACTGCAACGATGTGACAAGGTTGGTGTCATGACAACAGCACCAGGTAACAGCTGTCAATCAGCTTCTGTCGTCATGTGACAGGAAAGGAGACGAGCTAAACACCAGGCGGAGCTCTTCCAGCTTCCTCCATAATCAATGAGATGATGAAGACCTTCTGAGACTCACATCATCAATAAAGTAGATTTTCCTCAAGAATCAGTCACATGTTTTCTTCAGTCCATGTTCCAGGATCTGATCTGACAGTTTCCTGGTGAAAAGTCCAGAGTTTGATGTTCAGAGCAGAGCAACACGAGTCAGTCTCAATCTGTTCAGCTTCCTCAACAATAAAACAGCCTTTTCACTTTTACTATAATTTCCTTTCACCCTTTACACCAACATTTTGTTTGTGCTGAGTTGATAAAGAGTAGATCACACACTCTGTCTCCTCAGTCTGAATCCAGAGCTGATTCAAACTGGTTGTGACTCTTTTTGTCTGACGACAGAGACAGACACAGGAAGATAATCAGGATGATTTTCTGTGTGCTGTGAAGGAATTCACTGTGGGAAAGTGGCGCCACCTGCAGCTCAAATCTGATACTGCACCAGCACCTTTATGGATGAACGAGACCCGAGACCACAATAAGACTTTCAGGCCTAAGACAGATCCACCAGTTTCTCCAACTAGTCCTAAAGAGCTTAAAACATCAGACATCAGAGTTTTAATCTTTGTTGTGCTCACTAACCCTAGCCCACTTCCACCAGCACTGGGAGATCTTCAGAGATTTTAACATTTAAAAAGTTGAGATGCCCAAAGACAATTTCAGTATTTAGGAACAGCTTGATCTGGTGTTGGTTTCACGCTGATGAAACTTAAACATGATGCATTCAATGTCCTGCAAAAGTGGGGGACAAGACCTGAAGGCCTGTGCATATTCTCATTTGTCCAGGTCATAGTATCTCAAAGGAGGTTAAATCGAAAGCAACTGGACTTAGTTATTTGTCTAGGAAGACGTTTCACCTCTCATCCAAGAGGCTTCATCAGTTCATGTAGCATCTGACCAGGCTGGGACTGGTCCAACTATCTGGTGTGGAGACCCAGGTATATAACCTGTGGGACAAGACAGTGATCATCTTTGAGCTTGTCTGGTGTTTATGTGTGGCAGCGTTACAGCGCCACACACAGGCCTGGTGGATGTACTACAGCATTTAGAGCCGTTTTCAGTGGATCCATGTGGACGTAGATATTTCTTTAAACGATGCTGGTGGTGTTTACGCATTTTTGTGTGGATAAGGCTTTTGTCTCTGCTAGTGCTTTAGATTTTGTAAAAATGAAAGAATGTGACTCTCGTGCACAGCGTTGCTGATGGTACCAGAGATGACGGTGTCAGCGGTGGGTGATGTCCTGCATGTGTGGTTTGACAGACTTCCTCACACATCCTTCATCAATGTGACAAAGCCGGTGTTGTGCGGAAAATAGACTCCTTGCCGAAAAATGACTGACCCGGGAACGCACATCGGCGATTATGCATTTACCCATGCATTTTCCTCTAAAACAACTCTGTCTCGTAACGTTCCGTTATTATTTTATAGCGTGGTGAATGTGCAGGTCACAACTTGTCCCACTCTCAAGTGAAAATACATTTAAATAATGCACATCTTTCACAGTAATCTGTTTAAACATTCACACTGAAACACAATAAAATGAATGTGTTATAGTATTTCAATACCCTTGTAACGCCGCATTATGTAATAATGACGCATTATGTAATAATGTAATAAATCTTCACGTCATTATGTAATAACGCCGCATTTTGTAATAATCTGCCGCATTTTGTAATAAAAATCTTGAACGCAATATGTAATAAACTTTGCCGCATTTTGTAATAAGTTGTTACATTTTGCATCACTTATTACATATTGCGGGTGTTACACTTTTTTATGAAAAAAATGTAATAATTTGGTGCATTATGTAATAAACCACCAAAATGGATGTCTTAATTAGAAAAAAAAGACATTAGGACCATCAGAATAACACTGACTTTAAGCATACCAGCATGCATGAATCATAAATATGAATTTACGGTCAAATCTAACTATCTATCTATCTATCCCACTGACCAGGTTGAGCACCCTGGGTGCTCCCTGAGGGGCACGCCACCAGATGCGCTTTTCTCCGTGCCGCTCGGCAGGCGCCTCGGCCCCTCAGATGTGTGTGTGTGTGTGGGTATGTGTATCATGTGTAGCCCGTATGTGTGTGTCGCCTGTGTGAATGTGTGTGTTAAATCTCGCTCGCGCTCTGTTAAGATGAATAAACAAATCGCTGCAGAGCACGAGCCTGGCACAGAGGTGCGCGCTCTGAAAAAAGCGTCAAATAATCCAGCCCTCTCCCTCACGTATTTTACCCGGGCGGCGATGCACCATTCTTGGGGAGCGCTCTGGCAGGGCCCCCTCTCTGGTTCTCCGGGCCTGGAGCTTCTGGGACTGGTTCTCGTTTTACAGCTGCTGCTTGCAAATGATGATAATTTTTCAGTAGTAATGTAAATGGATCAGCTGGGCAAATTTTGATAAAATGTTAAATCTGGTGAAAATCAGAGGCAAAATCACTTCCAGCATCATCAGCCCGATTAAATCCCACATAATGACGTGAAGATTTATTACATTATTACATAATGCGTCATTATTACATAATGCGGCGTTACAACCCTCTTCTCATATAATACTGTTAAGTTGACTACCTTTAAAAAATCTTTTATCCCCAACCGTCATATGGACATGCAGTGCTGCACGGAGCCCCGCTGTAACTCAGAGAAGCCACGGAGGACTCTGAAACTTCTCCCAGCCCTTAGTCCACATGAGGGTGAGTAGATAATTAGTGTAATTTCAATTTTGGGTGAACTATCCCTTTAACCTGTTTTTTATTCACTGGGTTACACCATACAGAGTATGGACTTCACCACTGTTCCACTCAATCAATAATCCATTTTTTGATCAATATAGATTGATGTTTCTCTGTGGAAAATAACTGCAGCATCATGATCAGTATGGGTGGAGAAAATGCAGCTAGTTTACTTTCACTTTCAGGTTTGGTGTGTGTGTGTGTGTGTGTGTAGACTGCAGCTTCATAAAGCAGCAACAGAGAAAACAGAGCCAGTTCCTGCTCCCTCGCTGATCAATGGTGAGTACCTGAGTCAATGTGATGTTGATGGTTTCATGTTAATAATATGATGCTCCTGAAGTCTTGTTTATTGATCAAATGATGAAATGTTGTTGAACACAGATTCATTAGTGTCAGGGGACGAGTTCAGACTCTTCTCCATCAATGTCTTGTAAAAATGAACGTCGTTTTCATGTGTTTTTTTTCTCTCTCTTGATTTAAAAAGTGAAGAGTACAGAACAAGAGGGGTTTGTATTTGAGCTTAGATTGACAATGGGGGCTGATTACTTGATGCAGTATTCAGCATTTTCCAATTTGTTTAAAGAGAATAAAATAACAAACTAAACAGATTAATCTAAAATGCACAACTATTGGTGGGTCCTCTGTCTGTGGTCACAGACTGGAGCAGCTGCAGTCAGTGATAAGACAGTAGAGCCAAGCCCAGATGGCAAAGAGCAAGGGAGGGGTTCACCCGGACAGGTCACCTCTTTATCACAAGGGGGATTGGAGAGCCCAAAGAGGGAGAACATGCAAACTAATTTAATTAATTTTTTACTTGGGTGTTTATGACCTGTGGGAAAGGAGTCATATACTGATTGTTAGCAGGTTGATCCGCTTTCAAAAAACCTGCATCAACCTTCAGTGGGAAAGTGGCATAATTCTTCTCTCTGGATTCAGAGAGGCTACAACTTGAGCCTCATTCTGTCAGCATATAAAGTATCTGTTGAACGGTCTCTTCTAAAGACAGGACAATGGAAGGTGAATCTGGAGAGACGATGGAGGTGGCAGCTCTTGGGCGGCCTTTCAGCCTCGGGATGTTGTACGACTGCCGCAAAGACTCACTGATACCTGGTAAGAATTAACATGTGAAGATAATGTCTGCATCACAACTAAAACTTAAAAGTCTTTCATGACTGGTTTTGGGGAAAACAGCATTTAGTTCTGCTGACCCAATTGATTGAACTTTATACAAAAGGACCTGAAACTGTCTGATTTTATTCTGTACAAGGCTTTTTGCTCTATATTGACAGAAAATGTGAGACCACTGGACAGTGTCCACGTTTTAAAGCAATACTAACCTCAGTTTTGGTTGAGTTTGGCGGCGCCAGTGGACCAAAGCGGTAGTGTTTTGCCTGAAGGAAGACCCCATTTCCCATGAGCACCGGCACGTAGCATCGTAAACATGCTGATCTCCAGTCGCGTGCAACAACTCGGTGCTGACCTGTTGATCTGCCTGTTTAGTGATTTTACAATCAGTATCTCCTCGTTCATGGTGTCGACGGGGTGAAATGGTGTCTGATAACCTCTGACCTGTTGACTTCTGGCCTCAGCCCACTACAACGTTTTCAAGGTGTAGTGCAAGAAATATGATTTGTTGTAAACACGGTGTATTTTATTCTGAAAATTAACCGGATGTTTTGTTTTGTATTTTGTACACAATTTCCTGTCCCGCGCGAGCTGCTCTGTGCTGAATTCATGCACCGTGCTCCAGCTGGTCATGGCTGCTGGGATGCCAGAGCTGTGACACAGCGGAGCAGCAGCCGGTGGAAGCTCACACACTGACCAGAATAGAAACGTATCGGCTGCAGCTGTTCCACATCCAGTGGAATTTTCCCATTAGTCTCCCTCTTTGGTTTTTTAGTCTCCACAGACAAAACTTTTAATTTCTTGGGTTTTCTTGCTGCTTCTGCCATGACAGCGGTAATCCCACATAGGTATTTGCATTGACTTCCATCTTTTTAACGAAAGAGGAAAGGATGAAGTGACGTCTGTCGTAAAGCAGTCAGCTGTAGCTTTTTGTGTGCAGGGGTTCCTACCATCCACCTGGAAGCTGTTTAGTGCCAGTGAAGGCGATACAGACCCTCAGGCCATGACAGAGGTGTCATTCAACCTGTTGTAAGTCGATGTACCATCACAAAAGTTCTGAAAATACTATATGAAGGTTGAAAAGTTACTTAGTGTTGGTTTAAGTCATTATTCAGAATCAAAGCTGCTGCACTTTTTTCTCAAATCTACAGTATTTCACAAAGGTGAGTACACCCCTCACATTTTTGTAAATATTCTATTATATCTTTTTCATGGGACAACACTGAAGATATGACACTTTGATACAATGTAAAGTAGTCAGCATACAGCTTGTATAACAGTGTAAATTTGCTGTTCTGTCAAAATAACTCAACACACAGCCATTAATGTCTGAACCGCTGGCAACAAAAGTGAGTACACCCGTGAAATGTCCAAATTGTGCCCAAAGTGTCAATTTTTTGTATGGCTACCATTTTTTCCAGCACTGCCTTAACTGTATTGGGCATGGAGTTCACTAGAGCTTCACAGGTTGCCACTGGAAACCTCTTCCACTCCTCCAAGATGACATCATGGAGCTGGTGGAGGTTAGACACCTTGCGCTCCTCTACCTTCAATTTCAGGATGTCCCACAGATGCTCAGTAGGGTTTACGTCTGGAGACATGCTTGGACAGTCCATCACCTTTACCCTCAGTGTCTTTAGCAAAGCTTCCTTTCATCACAGGAACACCATCACAGGATGGGGAAAAGTGCCCTCTAGCGTAAACAGTGAAAAAAGAAAACTTGTTTTTGGCACTAAATGACTTGTAGCTGAAGGTGTTTAAATGCATGATAAAAAACAACAACACAATAGTAGTGTCAACATTTTATAAAAGCAGTTAGCAGCTGATTTTGTCTTGTGGGACTTCACCTGATAATCTGTCAGGAGGAAACTGGCGTGTATTAAAGAGATTACTGAAGACCTGTAGTCATAGAGTGAGAGAGTGAATCACTTGTAGAGGGTTAACATTTAACCTGTGAAGGATTTCATGAATGACCGAGGAGTCTGTCATTATTTCAGAAAGAATCATTTTGGGAAAACAACTCGTATATTCTATGTTCTCTGATAACCTACCATCTCATTTCTACAACTCAACTATTTTGCTCCTTTGTGCAGCTTTACTTAGAATTGACCCAAACTCCATAAATTGGCAACATTAGAGATGGTTAGACCAGCAGAAAGCTCTACAGATACACAGATTACTGGGTAATAAAAATAAATATTACAATACATGGCTGTTAAACTCTCCTGAAACCAACTCGTGTAACTCTACAGCTTGAGTTACATAAATTGGTTGGTTTTTGGCCAGTTTGGCTGCTTTGTTGAAAAAACATTCATCAGGTGATTTAATTTCAATTTTGGATTTGGATTTAATTAAGGATTTAGAATCTGCCTAAAGTTTCATTGTTCACCTCTTTGGTGGAAGAGAATAACTTGTGAAATAAGTACGAGTTGACTGTAATGTAACAACCGTTTTCTCTATCACACTACCTCTCATATATCACATTAAAGCAGAAGTAAGCGATCCGGTGTTTTTGGCTAACTTCTTGTCAGCCGATGGAGTTAGCAGTCCCCGCCCTCGTCATGGATCTATTGGTCCTCGTCCCTACGTCACCACATTCACGCGCATCCCTTGGCTGCACACACAGAGAGGACCGCCCCTTTATGCCGTTCTCTCTCCTCATTGGATAAAGGTTGTAGGATACAAGGAAAGTTTTCTCCTCGGCTTACAGCAGAGCAGAGTGACAGACAGACCCGTGTTTCAGACCAAACACTCTATGTAAGTGATTGCCGTCGGAAGATATAACTATTTATCTCATTGAGTGCCAACCACGTAATTTCTCGTTTTTCGTTCCCATGCGTTGAGTGCCAAAAACGTAATTTTACGTTTTTTGCTTTTTTTTTTTAATTATGAAAATAGACACTTTAAAGGAGCATTAACGCAAATCCAAATTCTTAATTCGGCCACCAGATGGAGCCAGTGGCGGAGCATATCAGATATAAACAAGTGGGCAGCTGTCAGAGAGAGAGCAGCCTCGTTTGGTGATAAGAAAAACAAGTCCCCTCCCTTCCCCTCCTCCCTCACCAAGCTGAATGAACGTGCAATTGGCGAAAGGAAAACCAGACCACAGTGGGACGACTCCTCAGTCCATGAGTTTCATGTCTCAGACCGGATCATGCAGCTGCAGACACACACACACACGTCTGTGTGATCACGTCTGGAGAGAAGCAGCCTCTCGCGGTTAATGTGCTGTTAAAATCATTTTGCGTTAACGCGTTAATAACGCCGAGAGGACAGCTGAAGAAAGACACAGGGACGTGGAGAGAAGTGTTCTACCGAGCGAGTCAGTGACTGTAAGCCGCCTAACACTGCTACATTACAATTTACTATTGCATTTTTCCGATTCGGAGGTCAGATTTGCGAGTTCCGAGTGCAATCGAACGCAGCAAGCGCCGGGCCGGCTTGTATCATAACAAAGACAAATTCTGCATTTGCCCCATGGACACTACACTGTTGGCTATTTTTTTTGTAGGTTTAGTTATGGCTCCCCCCAACCTATCTTTTGCATATTTCAGCTTATTTTATGCTATTACTGCTGTATTTGCGTCAATGCTCCTTTAACACACCTTTATGTGTAAATTTGGGGACTCTACGACGAGCAGAACTGAAATAGATGACGATCAAAAACTCATGACAGCTCATGATCAGGAAGTTTTTATAATGACTCGGCTTTTGCAAACGGAGTTCTGCATGTGGATGCAGCAGCTGCTCCGCTCTCACCTGCGCTGCTGCTCCAGCTGCTCGGAGCCGAACAGGAAGCTCTCAGCCGACAGTTCAGCCCGGTCTTCATCTGGAGCAACACCGTGTCCTCCCCAAGGTCCTCCCGCGGTAAAATGTGATGGTCTCTGGGCCAAAGCAGGCCGCCGGCACCACCGACCGGTACCACAGAAGGACCGGGACCACTGGTGGGGCCGGTGTTCCCGACCTGCTGTGGCCGAGAGACCCTCACATTCCGCTGCAAGAGGCTGTGACACGGCACGGTGCGTCTGTGTCATTGTTGTTTAGTGGCGTTTCACCTTTCAAATGAGCCACAGTATGTGTTGGTGGCAATAATATAGAATGCGCTGTGGCTCTACAAAAATCGTCAAAAAGGTCTAAATTGCTGGTACACTTGACTAAAACTTTGCAAAGGAGCGCTGTACTCAATGAGTTAAGACTTATATTAACACAAACATTCCGCTTACTTCTGCTTTAATTTAACATTTCTCTGTCTAAACCTTAATGTCGCCATAAAAGACAACAAAAAACGTATTCTTTTCTTTTCTTACAGGAATGACACTGTGGGACCGTGATGTCCTGGAAAAAGATGCAAGAGAAAAAACAAAACCTTACAGTGACTTTGAAATTGTTGCATCTGAATCAATTGAGGATAAATCTTCCTCTCTTAATGTTGAAGCTTCTCTTAAAGCAAGTTTCCTGTGTGGACTGGTTAAGGTTGATGGATCTGCCAAATACCTGAATGATAGCAAGGATTCCAGAAACCAGGCCAGAGTAACAATGAAATATGAGACAACCACAACGTTCCAGCAGCTGTCAATGAATCATCTAGGAAGTGGCAATGTGAAGCATCCATATGTTTTAGATAAAGGAATAGCCACACATATAGTCACAGGGATTCTTTATGGGGCAAAAGCTTTTTTTGTCTTTGACCGTGAGGTGTCAGAAAACGAAAACCATCAAGACATTCAGGGAAACTTGAAAGTGATGATTGAGAAGATCCCATGCATTTCTATAGATGGTGAAGGTTCACTGAAGATGGACGACAAGGACAAAGCAAATGTTGACAAATTCTCCTGCAGATTCTATGGAGACTTTTCTCTTGAGAAACCTCCAACGTCCTTTGAGGATGCAGTAAAAGTCTATCAAAGTCTCCCACAGTTGTTGGGACCCAATAAAGAACATGCTGTACCAGTGAAGGTCTGGCTGATTCCACTGACAGTTTTAGACTCTGATGCTGCTAAACTTGTCCGTCAGATCAGTATAGGATTAGTTCAGGAAGCTCAGAGCGTCCTAGAGGACTTCAATGAGCTGGAAATGAGGTGCAACGATGCAGTGAGAACAACAACTGTACAACAGTTCCCACAGATTGGGAAAAAACTTAAAGGTTTCAAACTAAAGTGCTCATGGTTCAAACTGGAATTTCAACAAAACTTGGCAAAGACACTTCCTTCAATCAGAGGAGGAGGTGAAGAGGAGGCCGTGCTCATAGAGATCCTGAAGAAGATACACTCTTCTCCTTTCAACAGCGAAAGCCTGAATGAGTGGGTGGACTGGAAAGAGACTGAAATCTACACCTTGATGTCTTTTACCAACATGATGAAGAACACAAAGGTCGTCCAGTCTCAAAGTCATCTGCACAAAGAAATCCTAAGTGTGGAGCATGCTGTGTGTTTTGTCTTCACCTCACTGGGAAGTCATGAACCGTTCCTCTCAGCTTTATCAACCTACTTAAGAGGAAAACCCAAAGCAGACGATGCTCAACATCCACAAACTGGTGATGTGGAGAAGGAACAGTGGTTTGCCTCAAAAGAAGTAGCAGGTGAAATGAGGCATAAAGCAAAGCTCTTCATTGACTTTGCAGAGGCCAACAAGGAGAACGAGAACATAACGTTCCTGACAGTCGGTTTGACAAATGAGACAAAGAAAGGTTCAAGCATCTACCTTTATAAAGACGGCTTCTCTGTCACTGAGAACTTTGAACCTCCTTCAAAGCCTGAAACTGTGACAGTGAGTGACAGAAACCACAACAGTGTGACTCTGAAGGTTTCTCCACCCAGGTTTGGAGCAGAGTTCATCAGCTCCTACTCTGTAGAGTACCGTGTCCGTGGAGAGGATGGATGGAAGCAGCAGACAGCAGCAAAGGCTGGAGAAGTCACAGTGAGTGATCTGAGTCCTAACACGGAGTATGTGTTCAGATGCAGAGCAGTGACCTCAGTAGGTGTTGGACCAGTCCTTCAAGTCAGTGGCTCCACTAAAACTTTGCCTTGCAGCCCTCCAGGAAAACCTCAAGTTGATTCAAACTCCAGTGAGATATCAGTCAAATGGCAGAAACCTGCTGAGCTTGGACAAGATGTGCAGGTGTTGAGCTACATGGTGGAGTACGCCCAAACACACAGCGGGGGGAAAGAAGAAGATCTCCAATGGAAACAACTGGTGTCGAGGGCTGAGGAGGCGATCATTTCAGGACTTCAGTCAGAGACTGGATATGCAGTCAGGGTCACAGCTGATTGTGGAGCAGCTGGCAGAAGCAAGGAAAGCATCACTGTTCATGTCTGCACAACAAAATACAAACCTCTCATAGAAGACCTCAAACGTAAAAGTAAAAGGATAAAATCTTATTCCCGTTCAGTTTATAAACTGCCTCTGACAGAAGAACAAATCAACATTCCTGGATGCCGGAGGTATAACTTTGGCAGAGAAAGCTCAAGGAGAAATCGCACTGTGATTCTTATTGGAGCCACTGGGTCAGGAAAGTCCACTCTGATCAATGCAATGATCAACTACATTGTTGGTGTAGAGTGGAAGGACCAAGTCAGATTCACATTAACTGATGAGGATCAGTTGAGATCTGAAGGTGAAAGTCAGACCTCTGAAGTCACTGTGTACAAAGTCAACCATCAGGAGGGTTTTAACATCGACTACTCACTGACCATTGTTGACACACCAGGCTTTGGAGACACAAGAGGCATAGAGAGAGACAAAGAGATCGTAGAGCAGCTACGTAATCTCTTCTCCTCTGAACATGGTGTCAGTATGATTGACGCTGTGTGTCTTGTAACTCAGGCTTCTTTACCACGACTCACACCAACACAGAAATATGTGTTTGATTCAGTTCTCTCAATGTTTGGAAAAGATGTGGCAGGAAACATCAGAGTTCTGGTGACATTTGCAGACGGCCAACGTCCACCAGTTCTAGAGGCGATCAAGGCTTCAGGTGTCCCATGTCCTAAAACAGAAGATGGACTCCCTGTTCACTTCAAGTTCAACAATTCAGCTTTGTTTGCTCACAACAAGTCGTCTGCAGCAGAGAGCAGCAGTGAGGATGATGATGAAGATGGAGGTTTTGATGAGATGTTTTGGAACATGGGGACAAGAAGCATGAAGAAGTTTCTTGTTGCTTTGAATAAAATAACGACCAAAAGTTTGATGATGACACAGGAAGTCCTCAGAGAAAGAAAGGAGCTTGAGAATTTGCAGAAGCAGGTAAATCTCAGATTAGCAAAGCTAGAGGAGATAAGAGAGACAAGTGAAATACTGAAAGAGCACGAGGCAGAGAGGAGGAGAAATGGGGAGTTTGAGATTGAAGTTACTGTCATGAAACCTTTTCAAGTGGACATTTCTGGTACTGGAAATTATCTCACCAACTGTCAGCAGTGTCATTTTACCTGTCATTATCCCTGTCCTTATGCAAATGATGCAGATAAAATACACTGTCGTGCAATGGGACCAGATGGATACTGTACTCAGTGTCCAAAAAAATGTTACTGGAATGTACATTTTAATCAGAAGTACAGATGGGAGTACAGGGAGGTAAAAGAAAAGATAACAAAGAAAGACCTGCAGGAGAAATACCTTAAAGCCAAAGGGGCTAAGATGTCTGTGCAGGCAGTGATTGACAGGCTGAGGGAGGAATATGATCGTGTGCAGGATGAGGTGGTGAAGTTGATGGAAAGATCGGGCCAGTGTCTAAACAGACTTAAAGAGATAGCACTGAAGCCAGATCCTCTCTCCACTCCAGAGTACATCGACATGCTGATTGAGGGAGAGAAATCTGAGGCCAAACCAGGCTGGATGAAACGAGTTGAGTCCCTGATGGACATGAGAAAACAAGCTGAGTACTTGGCTAAAATAGAGAGAGGAGAGAAGCTGCTCTAGAGTTCACCTACTGACCTCAGTGATCAAATCAAGGCCAAACAAAGAAAAATGAGTTAAATGAAAACACAGACAAAACTAACGCCAACACTGACATCAGTGAAAACCAGGACAAGGACTCTGATACCAAACAAGACCAAAACTGATGCAGACCAACCAGACAGAGACTGAACACAGTTGTAATTCAGATCCAGAACTCGTTCAAACCAGAAGCCACGAAAAGACCAAGACTGATCGTAATAGAAGTGACAGTTAAATTTATTCTAACCCAGACAAGATTCATCAAATATAACATGATGATAAAATGACACTTTGTTGGATGATGATATTAGTTGTTGTGACTATTGCTTTTCTAATTAATTTCTAAGTACCTATATAATCAGTTAATTGCTAATACAGTGAACACAGATGCTGCCGTATTCAGATAATCAATATTCAATTTAAATCAAATAACTGGCAGGAAGGTGTTAGTGATTATAACATTATCACTTAGTTAATATATAGTCTATAGTGTAACGGAGCAGAACAAAGAATGAAAAACAGCTTTTCACAAGAAGCCATGACTCACAGGAGTAAATCATAGTAACACTGTACAGATGATATAAAAGCAACATTTAATATTTGCTCTGTTTTATTTATTTTTTTTGGTTTGAAGTGATTTAGAGATCAGTATAATCTTGATTTGTGTTTCTCTACTTTCTTTGTTGTTTATACTTTACTTAATGAAGCGTGTTTGAAATCACAGTGTTAAAAAAATTTGTTCTCAGTTTTTCAAATTAATTTATAATAAACTGTATAATAAATACAGCAATATTCAATCAAATAACTGACAGTAAGGTGTCAGTGCTGAAATTATCAAGTTTAAAAAAAATGTTTATAGTGCAACTTGTCTAGAACAAAGCATGAAAACAGCTTCTTCATAGTAACGCTGTACAGATGATATAAAAGCAAATCATGAAGCAAAATCTCTTTGTTTGTTTGAAGTGGTTTAGTGTTTAGTTTAATCTCGATTTGATGTTTCTCTATTGTCCATGTTGTTTGCAAAATGTGTATCATGCTTTCTCAACTGCAAATAAAATCAAATTAAATACATTACGGACTAAGCAGAAATAAAACAACCTGAATCTGATCCTGAATCCTGTGGTTTCATTATTGATCTCTGCTTTCAGTGTTTTTCTGTTCCTCATCAGTCAGTTTTCATCCTCGTCCTCACCAGTGTTAGATCTGAGTCGATCCTACAGGCTGATGTTTACACAGCTGGAATCTACATCAGTGCAGAGACCTTTAAAAAAAAAAAAAAAAAAACAGGTTCACATACAGGTTTTTATTTGCCTGTTTTTCTTCAGCTTTTATCAACTTTTTAACTGATGGGATTCAGCAAGTATTTATAAGTGGTCACATATCCACTGCCATCTTGTTTTGTTTCAGACGTTTTGGGGGTTTAAGGTTTTACTATCTAAATATTTTGCAGGTGTGAATAAAAACATCTTGTATTTTGTTTGAGCAGATTAATTAAAACGTCCTGACAGCTCTGCAGCGTCAAACAGTAACGACTCCTTAAGAGTAGACTGGCTAACTCTGGCTCACTCACAGTTTCTTTTACTGTTCATTAGTGTTGCAATGTCCCTGTCAAATAAACCAATAAATAATAGAAATAAATGGAGCAGTGAAGGAGATTAAAATGTAAAGTGAAACAGTGTTTTCTGGATTTGATTTTCTTTATTTTTGGCGTCTTCACGTCACAGTGAGTGAAACTACAGTCGACAACTGAAACCAATGAAACAGAAACTGGTACAGAGTTGTACAGAAATATAAACATATAGTATCATATTGTACATGTCATATACACAGTGAGGTTCATTATTGTTTTTTGACCTAAACATCAGAGCAGCCGCTAAAACAAACTAAACTCAACAAACATGTTGGACATAATTTACAGTCTGTGGTGATGAACGGTGTCGAACACTGGAACAAACATCCGTCAGTGTTGAGCTGCCACATCTTCAACAACACAATAAAACACACCGACACACGTTTCACTGAAAGGTCAAAGGTCAAGGAGTTACTGACGCTACTGTCCTGTCGCCGGTTGGTTTCAAGTTTTATTTTGAAAGCAGGAAAAAGTCCAAATCTACGACAAGGTGCTAAACTTCGGCCCGACGGCGGCGGCTGACTGGCGGCTCGTTGTGGGCGTGTCCTGAGGCCTCGTCATCGCCAACAGAAACGTGAACAAACACAAAAAGTGAAATCTGAAACTTCCTCCTTCATCAGGCTCGTTTACTGGACGGACTTCCTGCCGACTTGTCAAAATAAAAGACACTTAACACGTGTAATGTCATGTTTGTGTCAAGGAACATCCGAGGCCTGTGATTGGTCCAGGTCGGTAACAGCCACCAATCAGCTGCTTGTGAGATGAGCTCTGATAAACGCCGCCAGAGCCTCGAGCTCGTCAACAGAAAACAGAACAATGAACAATAATAAAACACCTACTCATTATTGTTTTTAAAGCACAATAGTCAAAGTTTCCTGGTTTCAGCTTCAGCTTTTTTTTTTTTCTTTCTTTCTTTCTTTCTTTGGATTTGATTCTGGAGTGAGACGAGTTTTAACAAACCAAAGTGATGGAAAAGCCAGAGATCAATGTCGTCAAATGATTTGTCAAAACAACATTTGATCTCTGGAGGAACGAGCTGCAGTTTAAACACCGATTTCAATCGTAGTGTTAAGCTTTATTTTGAAATATTTACACCACAGACCCTTTTACTTTGGAGGTACTTGTTTGCATCCTCACGCTAATCCTCTCTGTCTGTGTCGTGGCACTGAGTCGATAACACTGATCCTGCAGCACAAACACTTCAACGTGTCAGCTGAGTAAAAAAAAGTAGAAAACATCATAAAATAATAATAATAAAGTGGGGGAGGGGGCGTGGCAGTTACTAATTTTTCCACCTGCGATTAGGTGTCTCCGCCTACATGATAAAGCGGACTGACACAAATAAAACACTAAAGACACTGGAATGGACAGGAATCTCAGAACTGGACCAGATACCCACAGAAAAACTGATGTCCTCAACATGGTTGTTCTTCAGTGCTAATTAGTGGATTTGAGCTAATTAATCTAAGACAATAAGTAATCAACAATGGGTTAATATTTCAACACACAAAAAACAGATCTAAATTTAACCACAGCTTCTGAAGACATAGTAATGCCATTTCAGTGATCATGTGACTGTGACCAGGACAACACAGAATTCAAACTTTAGGTTAATGACAGAGCAACAGCCTCTTTCCATCTCATTATCTGTTCTAGCTAAATAAATCACAGTTTGTTCAGCCTCACAGAGCTGCTGGCCTCATACAGACTCTGATCTGTCTGTTTTATTACTATAGCTCCATATTAACAGACCTTTTTACAGGGTAGGCTACACTGTGCCAGGTACATCATCCCTTCAGTCAGCCCATATAGTAGATCATATGAAGGAAATTAGGTGGAGTTTGTACCTCCGAGACAATAAAACAGTACAAACAGCTCAGAAGAAACAAACGTTGTTCAACGCCAAATAGTCTGATACTTTTTAGATATGGTGGTGCTCCAGATTATGGGGTCTTTGGGCTAAAAGGGCTTTCTTTTTTAGTTTATAATGAACTGAACTTAGTCAAATGTCTCATATAAAGTAAAAGTTATCAAACTGCCAGCCCTTCTGCCACTCGTTCAGTCAGTCAGGTGGACTTTGTCCCTCAGAGACGATAAAAAGGCAGAAGCCACACGGTGGTCAGGTCCAGACCACAAAACTGTTGGACTGGAAGCACTGGCGTTGGTAGGCTAAGGTAACATGACCTTCAGCATAATTTAGTAATATATAGCTCTGGATTCAGCTCATTAGCTGTGGGCTACAACTTGAGCCTCATTCTGTCAGCAAATGAATATCTAACTCTCTCTACTAAAAACAGAACAATGGACGGTGAATCTGGAGAGACGATGGCGGTGGCAGCTCTTGGGCGGCCTTTCAGCCTCGGGATGTTGTACGACTGCCGCAAAGACTCACTGGTACCTGGTAAGAATTAACATTTAAAGGGATAGTAGGGGGGTACACACATAAAGATTTTATAAATCTCAACCGATTTTTTATCTGTGAGAGACCCCACACATGAAGATAAAAAATCTGTGATTGAACAGTTTTGATCGTATTGTGTGTGGTGTGCTGCGATATTCCAAACACAGCTCACCACACACATTAAGATTTTTCAGAATCTTGACCCTCCGGTCAGAAAACTCAGAAAGAGGTCCGCGGCATCACCAGCGATACCAGGGGTATTGCTGTAGTTACTCTTTCGGGTCTGTTACCGGAATGGACAATGAGAGCGATGTAATTTTTAATGAGAGCTCAGCAAGCAGGTACTTCTCCGCACAACACTGGCTTTCCACACACAAGATGACTTTTGATTGAAACGGCCACGGTTGTCGGCCCCGATAATCATAAATATTGAACATGTTTAATACTTACGATTATCGGCGCCAAACGTTTTCCGAGCCGATTGTCGGGGGAATTTTGACTCTTAACACACCACACACTACAAGAGAATCTTATAAAATAATCTTAAGAGCTTAAGATAATCGGGTGATATCTGTCCGTGGTCGGAAGGGGGAAAATTGGGGCAAAATCAGCCCGATTATCTTTATGTGTGTGGCAGGCTTAAGGGCTGGGAGAAGTTTCAGAGTTTATCCGTGCCTTCTCTGAGTTACAGGGGGTCTCGGCGTAGTAGTGCATGTCCATATAACGTTTGCAAATGGATACCAACTGTCTTAGTAACAAAAAGACACACCAAAAAACATCCAAATACCTCCATGCTGCTCGTACGTAATGTCCGTCTTGTATTGAAGCCCCGACATGAGAAATTATTCCGAAAAAAAAGTCTATATTTCAAGCTTGTTTGCAGCGGAAGCTCCTCTTCCTGGTCCGTCCAAATCTTGCGAGATTTGCGCCGGCGTCAGTAATCGCACTGACTATATGGACATGCACTGCTACGCCGAGAAGCCACGGAGGACTCTGAAACTTCTAACAGCCCATAGTCGGTGTGAGTAGATAATGAGTGCAATTTGAATTCTGGGTGAACTGACTGGTGTTAGGGAAAACAGCATTTAGTTCTATTGACCCAACTGATCCGAACTCGATACAAAAGGACCTGAAACTGTCTTTTCTCATTCTGTACGAGGCTTTTTGCTCAGAAAATGTGAGACCATTGGACAGTGTCATTATTAAAAATCAAAGCTACTGAACTTTAAAAGAAAAGTCTACATGTTTCAATTGCTGCTCTTCATCTTGTAAATTATTTGGACATGAAAATGTGGTAATGTTAAATGTTGTTAATGTCTTTTATGACGTGTGCTGCTGCTTTCTTGGTCAGGTCACCACTGTAAAACAGATTTGGGTCTCAGTGGGTTTCACCTGGTTAAATGAAGGTTTAGTTTAAAAAAAAAAAAAATGTAATCACTCATGAGAGGCTGATTGCTCAAATTTTTCTAGTATAAGACTCCATTCCCCATGAGCTCTAGCGCGTATCGCCATAAAGACACTTATCTGGCTCGCGCGTCAGGGCTGCAGAAACTAACTTTGTTGTGAGCAGTTTGAGGCACACTTTGGAAATGTATTTAAAAACCAAAGCGAGTCTGGGTCAGCCTGCCGCGGAGTGTGAGACAGACGGTGGAGCAGCAGGACTACTGAGGTTAGTGACACAGAGCTGCTACTCTGCCTGTCTGTCTCCGGTGTGGAGGAGCTTCCATCTCCGTGGCTGCAGCTGTAGCATGACATGGTGTCTGCAGGAGTCTCCTGCTGCAGGAAGTTGTCACCGTTTGTGTGGTGACAGTAAAATGTCCATTTTCAGTGCAAAATAAAGAAGAAAGCTGTGTCTGGTCTGAGCGCCGTAAATCATTTTATCCATGGTCTGACCCGACCGCGAGCTCCCGTTTTACCGGTTTTCACAATTTAGAAATAGCTCATGTTCACACAGATGGGCTCATCCGCTGTTGCATGTGACAGAGAAACATCAGCGGAAACGAGAGACTTTTTCAAATCTAGTTAAAAGTTCCTTACAGGAACTTTAAAAACTGAATAGAGCGACACTTAGACACAACCTAAGTGTGTAATTTTGTTTTTTATTGATTTAAGTCAGATATCAATAAATTGCTGACTGTTTCTTTCTGGATCCAGTGCTTATGCTGAAGATGTTTAAATGTATCCAAATAAAACATCACAATAGGGAACTAGTGTCAACATTTTATAAAAAGCAGTTAGCAGTTGATCTTCTGTTGTGGGACTTCACCTGATAATCTGTCAGGAGGAAACTGGACTCTATCCCTTCATGTAAAGACCTGTAGTCATACAGTGAGAGCCTGAGTCACCTGTGCAGAAAGTTAACATTTAACCTGTGAAGGATTTCATGAATTACTGAGGAGTCCGTCATCATTTCAGAATTGGGAAAGCAATCCATATATTCTATGTTCTCCAATAACCAGTTTTGGGTAGTAACGCGTTATTAGTAACGCCGTTACGTAACGCTGTTACTTTTTTCAGTAACTACTAACGTAACGCGTTGTTTTTTTTAAAATCAGTAACTCTGTTTCCGTTACCAAACGCTGCGTTACTCCGTTCCTTTCCGTTCCTTTGGGTGAGGTTTTACAGCGGCACACACTTTCCATAACATTCTAGTGATCAATAAAGTTTTATTGAATTAAAAGAAAGACAGAGCACACTGCAACCCTGTGAAAAACAAAGCGCTTTGCGTCCGCCCTCTAGCGTCCCACACGTAATCAAACACGCTCCATGAAGACTGAGGACTGAACAGGTCAGAGCAGGGCATGATGGCGAGCTATTACGTTTGCTAACGCAGCATCCGAGAACGAACAGCTCGAGACACAGAGAGACACACAAGCACCCACTCCACCCGAGCAGCAGCGATATTGGAGTCCGACTGACGGACGCCTGAAACGGTAAACACAGCTGATCGCTCGATAAAAAAATACCGCTGGAGTGAGTCATTGAAAACAGGTTCTTGAATGTAGCCTAACTCAGTCAAAGTAAGACATCCTCAATATATTTTTGCAGTTCTGTTAGGTCAAAGCGCTGTAAATGCTGACACCCGTGCAGCATGATGATGATGGTAAAATTTTACAGATAAAAACACGTTCTTTCATCGGCATCAATACAGAACTGAAATGACAGTTAGAGGGGAATTCACTCAACCTTTATTTAATGGGAGCATTGGGGAAAAAAACGTTTTAAAGTAACGAAAAAGTTACTTTTTCAGTAACGCATTACTTTTTGGTTTAAGTAACTGAGTTACTAACTGAGTTACTTCTTTAATAAAGTAACTAGTAACTGTAACTAGTTACTATTTTTCAGTAACTAGCACAACACTGCCAATAACCCTCCATCTCATTTCACAGCTCAACTACAATATTTTGCTTTGTGCAGCTTTAATTAGAACTGACACAAACTCCCTGAGTTAATTTCTGAAATGACAAAATTAGAGAGATGGTTAGACTGGCAGAAAACTCTACAGATACACGGATAACTTAGTAATAAAAATAAGTACTTCAACACATTGAACTCTCCTGAAACCAACTCATGTAACTCTACAGCTTGAGTTACACAAATTGGTTGGTTTTTGGCTAGTTTTGCTACTTTGTTGATAAAAAAAACATTCATCAGATTTAATTTTGGATTTGGATTTAATTCAGGCTTTGTTGAAAACAAATGCACACGACTGGGAGGAGGCTTAGGAAAACAGTGGAGAAATAAGCCCTCATGTGGCGGCCATTACGATTGAAAGAGACAACGAGGAGTTTCTATTTGGTTATAAAAAAGTCTCACGTTAATGTGGATGAATGTCCGCTACCCACACTTGTTAATGGGCCCATTTTCGATAAATATATCGTTTTGTCTCTATCGTTATTTTGTTATTATTAGTGGTGGTGGAAAAGCTGGGCGAGCCGACCAGCTTTCTTTACTTTTGGTTTTGCGGCGAGTCATGAGAATAATACAGCCGAATCACCGTTTATGGTGGGAACTACGACGGTATGTGATCGTCTTCCAACCTCTGACTTTAATTCTTGATGAATGAAAACATGAGTCTGTCTTGCGCCGCTCAAAGAATTTTACGATGCACGGGGAGGCTCATAAATGTAGTGTGCAAACGCTTCGCTTTTTCCAAAACTCCTCGTTGTCCCTTTAAACAGGAAGTGAAACCTGTCAAATTTTCTTAAATTACTTGACTCAGACTAAATATATTTTTCAATGGAAAAGAAATACTTGCATTGCGCACCCCTCTAAATGCCCCATGTATGTATTACATATACAACCTAGTTGACTATAATATAACAACTGTTTTCTGTATCAGACTACCACCTCTCATACATCAAATTCATTTTAACATTTCTCTGCCTAAACCCTAATGTCGTCATAAAAGACAATAAAGTAGATTATTTTCTTTTCTTGCAGGAATGACACTGTGGGACCGTGATGTTCTGGAAAAAGATGCAAGAGAAGTACCAAAACCTTCCAGTGACTTTGAGATAGTGGCATCTGAATCAATTGAGGATAAATCTTCATCTCTTAATGTTGAAGCTTCTCTGAAAGCAAGTTTCCTGTGTGGACTGGTTGAGGTTGATGGATCTGCTAAATACCTGAATGACAATAAAATATCAAAAAACCAGGCCAGAGTAACGATGAAGTATGAGACAACAACAAAGTTCCAGCAGCTGTCGATGAATCATCTAGGAAGAGGGAATGTGAAGCATCAAAATGTTTTTGAAAAAGGAATAGCGACGCATGTAGTCACAGGGATTCTTTATGGGGCAAAAGCTTTTTTTGTCTTTGACCGTGAGGTGTCAGAAAAAGAAAATCATCAAGACATTCAGGGAAACTTGAAAGTGATGATCAAGAAAATCCCATTAATTTCAATAGAGGGTGAAGGTTCACTGAAGATGGACGACAAGGACAAAGAAAATGTTGAGAAATTCTCCTGCAAATTCTACGGAGACTTTTCTCTAAAAAAAAATCCAGTTTCTTTCAAGGATGCAGTACAAGTCTATCAAAGTCTCCCAGAGTTGCTGGGACCCAAAGGAGAAAATGCTGTACCAGTGAAGGTCTGGCTGTTTCCACTGTCAGTTTTAGACTCTGCTGCTGCTAAACTTGTCCGTCAGATCAGTATAGGATTAGTTCAGCAAGCTCAGAGCGTCCTAGAGGACTTCAATGAGCTGGAAATGAGGTGCAACGATGCAGTGAGAACAACAACTGTACAACAGTTCCCACTGATCGGTCAGAAACTTAAAAGTTTCAAACAAATGTGCTCAGAGTTCAAGCTGGGATTTCAACAAAACTTGGCAAAGACACTTCCTTCAATCAGAGGAGGAGGTGAAGAGGAGGTCGTGCTCATAGAGATCCTGAAGAAGATACACTCTTCTCCTTTCAACAGCAAAAGCCTGAATGAGTGGATGGACTGGAAAGAGAGAGAAATCTACACCTTAATGTCTTTTACTGACATGATGAAGAACACAAAGGTCATCCAGTCTCAAAGTCATCTGTACAAAGAAATCCTCAGTGTGGAGCATGCTGTGTGTTTTGTCTTCACCTCACTGGGAAGTCATGAACCGTTCCTCTCAGCTTTATCAACCTACTTAAGAGGAAAACCCAAAGCAGATGATGCTCAACATCCACAAACTCATGATGTGGAGAAGGAACAGTGGTTTGCCTCAAAAGAAGTAGCAGATGAAATGAGACGTAAAGCAAAGCTGTTCATTGACTTTGCAGAGGCCAACAAGGAGAAGGAGAACATAAAGTTCCTGACAGTCGGTTTGACAAATGAGACAGAGAAAGGTTCAAGCATCTACCTTTATAAAGACGGCTTCTCTGTCACTGAGAACTTTGAACCTCCTTCAAAGCCTGAAACTGTGACAGTGAGTGACAGAAACCACAACAGTGTGACTCTGAAGGTTTCTCCACCCAGGTATGGAGCAGAGGACATCAGCTCCTACTCTGTAGAGTACCGTGTCAGTGGAGAGGATGGATGGAAGCAGCAGACAGCAGCAGAGGCTGGAGAAGTCACAGTGAGTGGTCTGAGTCCTGACACAGAGTATGTGTTCAGATGCAGAGCAGTGACCTCAGTAGGTGTTGGACCAGTCCTTCAAGTCAGTGGTTCCACTAAAACTTTGCCTTGCAGCCCTCCAGGAAAACCTCAAGTTGAATCAAACTCCAGTGAGATATCAGTCATCTGGCAGAAACCTGCTGAGCTTGGACAAGATGTGCAGGTGTTGAGCTACATGGTGGAGTACGCCCAAACACACAGCGAGGGGAAAGAAGAATATCTCCAATGGAAACACCGGGAGTCAACATCTGAAGAGGCGATCATTTCAGGACTTCAGTCAGAGACTGGATATGCAGTCAGGGTCACAGCTGATTGTGGAGCAGCTGGCAGAAGCAAGGAAAGCATCACTGTTCATGTCTGCACAACAAAACCCAAACCTCTCATAAAAGACCTCAAACGTCTAAGTAAAAGGATAAATTCTGAATCCTCTTCAGTTTACAAACTGCCTCTGACAAAAGATGAAGTCAACATTTCTGGTTGCCGGAGGTATAAGTTTGGCAGAGAAAGCTTCAAGAGTAATCGCACTGTGATTCTTCTTGGAGCCACTGGGTCAGGAAAGTCCACTCTGATCAATGCAATGATCAACTACATTGTTGGTGTAGAGAGGAAGGACCAAGTCAGATTCACATTAACTGATGAGGATCAGTTGAGATCTGAAGGTGAAAGTCAGACCTCTGAAGTCACTGTGTACAAAGTCAACCATCAGGAGGGTTTTAACATTGACTACTCTCTGACCATCGTTGACACACCAGGCTTTGGAGATACCAGAGGCATAGAGAGAGACAAGATGATCGTAGAGCAGCTACGTAATCTCTTCTCCTCTGAACATGGTGTAAGTGAGATTGATGCTGTGTGTCTCGTAACTCAGGCTGCTTTAGCACAACTCACACCAACACAGAAATATGTGTTTGATTCAATTCTCTCAATCTTTGGAAAAGATGTGGCAGAAAACATCAGAGTCCTGGTGACATTTGCAGACGGCCAACCTCCACCAGTTCTAGAGGCGATCAAGGTTTCAGGTGTCCCATGTCCTAAAACAGAAGATGGACTCCCTGTTCACTTCAAGTTCAACAGTTCAGCTTTGTTTGCTCAGAACAAGTCGTCTGCAGCAGAGAGCAGGAGTGATGATGATGATGATGAAGATGGAGGCTTTGATGAGATGTTTTGGAACATGGGGACAAAAAGCATGAAGAAGTTTTTTGTTGCTTTGAATCAAATGAAGACCAAAAGTTTGACACTGACACAGGAAGTCCTCAGAGAAAGAAAGCATCTTGAGAATTCAGTTGAGAATTTGCAGAAGCAGGTTAAAGTTGGTTTAGCAAAGCTAGAGGAGATAAGAGAGACAAGTGAACAACTGAAAGAGCTCGAGGCAGAGATCAGCAGAAATGAGAAGTTTGAGTTTGAAGTTAAGGTCACAAAACCTTTTAAAGTGGACACTGGTACTGGAGTTTATCTCAGGAACTGTCAGCAGTGTCATTTTACGTGTCATTATCCTTGTAGCACTGGAAATGATGCAGATAAGATGTGTAGTGCAATGGGATCAGATGGATACTGTACTCAGTGTCCACGTAAATGTTATTGGAGTCAACATTTTAGTCAGAAGTACAGATGGGAGTACAGGGAGGAAAAAGAAAAAATAACAGTCAAAGAGCTGCAGGAAAAATACATTAAAGCCACAAAGGGTAAGGTGTCTGTGCAGGCACAGTTTGGAGAGCTGAAGAAGGAATATGATCTTGTGCAGGCTGAGGTGGTGAAGTTGATGAAAAGACCAGGCCAGTGTCTAAACAGACTTAAAGAGATAGCACTGAGGCCAGATCCTCTCTCCACTCCAGAGTTAATCGACATGCTCATTGAGGGAGAGAAATCTGAGGCCAAACCAGGCTGGAAGAGACGAGTTCAGTCCCTGATGGACATGAGAGAAAAAGCTGAGATTATAGCTAAAGTAGAGAGAGGAGAGAAGCTGCTCTAGAGTTCACCTACTGACCTCAGTGATCAAATCGAGGCCAAACGAAGAAAAATAAGTTAAATGACAACAAAGACAAAACTGACACCAACACTGACATCAGTGAAAACCAGGACAAGGACTCTGATACCAAACAAGACCAAAACTGATGCAGACCAACCAGACAGAGACTGAACACAGTTGTAATTCAGATCCAGAACTCGTTCAAACCAGAAGCCACGAAAAGACCAAGACTGATCGTAACAGAAGTGACAGTTAAATTAATTCTAACCCAGATAAGATTAATCAACTATAGCATGATGGCAAAATGCCACTTTGTTGGATGATGATATTTGTTGTTGTTACTATTGCTTTTCTTATTAATTTCCAAGTAGCTGTATAATCAGTTAATTACTAATACAGTTTTAGTTAAATTAACACAGATGCTGTCGTATTCAGATAATCAATATTCAGTTTAAATCAAATAACTGTCAGGAAGGTGATAGTGATTATAACATTATTATTTAGTTAATAAATAGTTTGAAGTGCAACAGAGCAGGACAAAGAATGAAAAACAGCTTTTCACAAGAAGCCATGACTCACAGGAGTAAATCATAGTAACGCTGTACAGATGATATAAAAGCAACATTTAATATTTGCTCTTTTTTTTTGTTAGTTTGAAGTGGTTTAGAGATCAGTATAATCTTGATTTGATCTTTCTCTACTTTCTTTGTTGTTTGCAAATGTTGTATCATACTTTACTTAATGGTAATGAAGCTTGTTTGTAATAACAGTTTAAAAAAAAATATGCCAGGAGTGCACCTTTGATTTGTTCTCAGTTTCATTACTTTTCAAATTATTTTCTAATTAACAGTATAATCAATATTCAATTCAAATCAAATAAGTGACAGGAAGGTGTTTGTGATTATGAAATTATGATCAAGTTTTAAAAAATTATAGCACAACTGTGCAGAACAAAGAATGAAAAACATCTTTTTCATATAACATTGTACAGATTATGTAAAAACAAAGTTGGGTTAGAGATTAGTATAATCCTGATTCGATGTTTCTCTATTATGTTGTTTGCAAAGTTTGTATCATGCTTTCTCAACTGCAAATACAATCAAATTAAATACATTGCACACTAAGCAGAAATAAAAACTGAATCTGATCCTGAATCCTGTGGTTTAATTATTCAATTTCATTATTGATCTCTGCTTTCAGTGTTTTTCATCCACGTCCTCACCAGTGATAGATGTGAGTCGATCCTACAGGCTGATGTTAATTAATGACAAGCTTGTTTGTAATAACAGTGTTAAAAAATATGCCAGGAGTGCACCTTTGATTTGTTCTCAGTTTCATTATTTTTCAAATTATTTTCAAATTAACTGTATAATCAGTATTCAATTCAAATCAAAAAACTGACAGGACGGTGTTTGTGATTATGAAACTATCATTAAGTTAAAAAACAACTGTACAACTGTGGAGAACAAAGAATGAAACACAGATTTTTCATAGTAACACTGTACAGATGATGGAAAAGCAAAGTTTAATGTTTTCTCTCTTTCTTTAATCTTGGTTTGAAGTGGTTTAGATTTTAGTATAATCTTGATTTGATGTTTCTCTATTGTCTTTGTTGTTTGCAAAATGTGTATCATGCTTTCTCAACTGCAAAAAAAATCAAATAAATACATTACAGATTAAACAGAAATAAAGCAACCTGAATCTGATCCTGAATCCTGTAGTTTCATTATTGATCTCTGCTTTCAGTGTTTTTCTTTTCTTCATGAGTCAGTTTTCATCCACGTCCTCACCAGTGTTAGATCTGAGTCGATCCTACAGGCTGATGTTCACACAGCTGGAATCTACATCAGTGCAGAGAGGTTTTTTTATTTAACAATAGATTCACATACAGGTTTTAATTTGCCTGTTTTTCTTCAGCTTTCATCAACTTTTTAACTGATGGGATTCAGTAAATATTTATAAGTGGTCACATATCCACTGCCAACTTGTTTTTGTTTCAGATGTTTTGGGGGTTTAAGGTTTTACTATTTAAATATTTTGCAGATGTGAATAAAAACATCTTGTATTTTGTTTGAGCAGATTAATTAAAACGTCCTGACAGCTCTGCAGCGTCAAACAGTAACGACTCCTTAAGAGTAGACTGGCTAACTCTGGCTCACTCACAGTTTCTTTTACTGTTCATTAGTGTTGCAATGTCCCTGTCAAATAAACCAATAAATAATAGAAATAAATGGAGCAGTGAAGGAGATGAAAATGTAAAGTGAAACAGTGTTTTCTGGATTTGATTTTCTTTATTTTTGGCGTCTTCACGTCACAGTGAGTGAAACTACAGTCGACAACTGAAACCAATGAAACAGAAACTGGTACAGCGATGTACAGAAATATAAACATATAGTATCATATTGTACATGTCATATACACAGTGAGGTTCATAATTGTTTTTTGACCTAAACATCAGAGCAGCCGCTAAAACAAACTAAACTCAACAAACATGTTGGACATTTACAGTCTGTGGTGATGAACGGTGTCGAACACTGGAACAAACATCCGTCAGTGTTGAGCTGCCACATCTTCAACAACACAATAAAACACACCGACACACGTTTCACTGAAAGGTCAAAGGTCAAGGAGTTACTGACGCTACTGTCCTGTCGCCGGTTGGTTTCAAGTTTTATTTTGAAAGCAGGAAAAGTCCAAATCTACGACAAGGTGCTAAACTTCGGCCCGGCGGCGACGGCTCGTTGTGGGCGTGTCCTGAGGCCTCGTCATCGCCAACAGAAACGTGAACAAACACAAAAAGTGAAATCTGAAACTTCCTCCTTCATCAGGCTCGTTTTACTGGACGGACTTCCTGCCAACTTGTCAAAATAAAAGACACTTAACATGTGTAATGTCATGTTTGTGACAAGGAACGTCCGAGGCCTGTGATTGGTCCAGGGTGGTAACAGCCACCAATCAGCTGCTTGTGAGATGAGCTCTGATAAACGCCGCCAGAGCCTCGAGCTCGTCAACAGAAAACAAAACAATGAACAATAATAAAACACCTACTCATTATTGTTTTTAAAGCACAATAGTCAAAGTTTCCTGGTTTCAGCTTCAGCTTTTTATTTTTTTATTTCTTTCTTTCTTTCTTTGGATTTGATTCTGGAGTGAGACGAGTTTTAACAAACCAAAGTGATGGAAAAGTCAGAGATCAATGTCGTCAAATGATTCGTCAAAACAACATTTGATCTCTGGAGGAACGAGCTGCAGTTTAAACACTGATTTCAATCATAGTGTTAAGCTTTATTTTGAAATATTTACACCACAGACCCTTTTACTTTGGAGGTACTTGTTTGCATCCTCACGCTAATCCTCTCTGTCTGTGTCGTGGCACTGAGTCGATAACACTGATCCTGCAGCACAAACACTTCAACGTGTCAGCTGAGTAAAAAAAAGTAGAAAACATAATAAAATAATATTAATAAAATAATAATAATAATAATAACAACAATAAAAAAGTGGGGGAGGGGGCGTGGCAGTTTTAGCTACAGTACATCACTTCTTCTCTTCTTCTACGTCTACATGATGTTTAAACACAAAACTAAAATCAAGCAGACTGACTCTAACAGAAACACTACAGACACTGGAATGAACAGGAAGCTCAGAACCGGATCGGACCGGATCGGACCAGACCGGACCGGACCGGACCCTTCAGTATCCCAGGTCCAGCTGGATCTTGTGCTCGAAGATGGCGATGAGCAGCATGATGCCGAAGCCGAGCAGGATGCCGGCGTTCTGCAGCAGGAAGAAGCCGCAGTGGCTGAAGCCGTGGTCGCCGGCGTTGTTGTGCAGCATCTCGGGAACCTGGACGGATGGACGGGGTGGGAGGGGTGGTGGGGGGGGCAGCGGATTATAGGAGCGCAAGCAAGCAGAACAACACCATTAATAAATCACTTTCCAAAAAAACAAAAAAGAAAGATTATCTCTGAATCAAATCGACTCGACTGTTTCATTCATTTTCATTTTATTTCACCTTTATTCAGGGAAGGTCAATTGAGAGCGAGCTCTCTTTTTCAATGACACCCTGATTACAAAACAACACAAATACACACAATACAACCACATACGGACTGCAGAACACTCGATAGTATCATGTGTATCATGCAGCATTAATAACTGCAGTCTTTATGAGAGAGTTGGCCGGCCTTCTCTGCACAATCGTAGATGGGAACACTGGTATTAAGCCTGTGCATATTCTCATTTGTCCAGGTCATAGTATTTCAAAGGAGGTTAAATCGAAAGCAACTGGACTTAGTTATTTGTCTAGGAAGACGTTTCACCTCTCATCCAAGAGGCTTCATCAGTTCATGTAGCATCTGACCAGGCTGGGACTGGTCCAACTATCTGGTGTGGAGACTCACTATTTAACCTCTGGTATTGTTTGCTTTATGAGGCCGTCCTGTGTGACTTGCCTCCTTATTTATGTTCTCTCTTGGCTCCTAAAGTCAACACCAGAAGCTGTAGTCTCAGCCTCCATAGATTGATAATATACGCTGTTCCTCGACTGTCTTTGGGGAAAGTGGCTTCAAAGCATTCGCACCCTCGTCCTGCTATAAACTACAGACTCATCTTAAATTGGATTATCTCCCACGTATGAAAGACTTTAAAGCTATAGGATCAAGGACTATTTGACAACTGCATGCACATGTTCTCTCACCGAACGCAGCTGGTTTATTATTATTATACTGTAATGATGTGATTTGACAAACTGTTTTAACTGTTTTTTATGTTTGTTTTGTTGTTGTTTTTTAAGTGTGTATTTTATGTGGACCTACTCGGACCAAGCACCCAACTTGGGGGGGACAGAGTCTTCTCCGTCGCCGCCCCCACCCTCTCGAATTCACTCCCCCCACCCATCAGAGACCTTCCACATTGTTTTTCTATTTTAATTGTGTTGTTATTCTGCATTGTTTCTGTATTTTAATTGTGTTGTTATTCTGCATTGTATCTGTATTTTAATTATGTTAAATAAAGGTTAAATAAATTAAATAAGAAGATATCAAGATAGATCAAGATAAATAAGTTTCAGACAGTTCTGTACGTTATTCCACAGTCTTCCCAAATTCTGATCTGATGGTGTGTGTAAAACCACTGTGTCCTGTGAACGAGTGTGCAAGTGAGATTAAGATGGTAAGATAAACTGGTAAAATTTTCAAGAAAAAGCTAAAAATTAAATTACTTAGTTTATATATATATATATAAGCTGCAACATCTGAACCATAATAAATTTAATGTAAATTGAATTATCATCTGCTTTTTTATCTACATGTTATGAAAAGCTTCTGTTGGTACGCTTGGGGTCCACGTTGTCTAATGTCTGTTAATGTTTCATGTATTGTAAGTTTTGTACGTGCTTTATTGTTGTATGTGTGTGTGTGTGTGTATTCATACTGTTAATGTTTCATGTGTATTGTAGTCTTGTATATGCTGTATTGTTTTGTGTTATACTGTATGTATCCAGGCTCCCGCAATAAGCTTTTGGTAGCTTCAATGGGAGACCTGATTCACACAAAATATGTGTTGTATGTGTCTGTGTGTATGTGTGAATAAACCTTTCAAGTTCAAGTTCATGTTCAAGTGAGGCTTTGTAAATAAAAACCATGCAATGTTGCTCCCTCCTTCCATCTATCCTCGTTAAAATAAAGAACACAGTGACTTTGTGTTTCTGGTTGAACTGTAGGAGCAGCACAGCAGAGCGACCACCAGAGGGCGACGTCACACAGCAGCAGCAGGACAGGCCCTCGGCAGTCTGTGTGTGTGTGAGTGAAGAGGCCACCTGGTGCTGACGGCGGCCGCTCTCAGGTTCAAACACCTGTGGAGTCGACAGCAGCTGCAGCTGACGGAGCTGTGCCGTGCTCTCACTGACCTGGGGTCTCATTTATAACCGTTGCATACGCACAAAACGGGGCTGAAAGTGGCGTACGTGACTTTCCACGCCAAGGTCGTGATCTATAAAAAAACCAAACTTGACGGGAGAATGTGAGCAGCTCTAAGCAAAAGGGGAATGGGCGACACAGATGGTGTGGTGGTGAACTGAAGTCAGACTCAGGAAATGTAGAGTGAGAAGAACGACTATGTTCTTCTTAAATTCAAAATCAAAATTCCTTCTCTATATTTAATCACCACCATCTCTCCGTCATATTGTCCACTCCCGGAGCGCAGGAGGAGGAGAGGAGGCGCGGCTGCATGGGATAAATACATGGTGTAAATAACTATATGTTCCTATGATACTGTGTGAACATATGATCGAGAGTCAATTAAATCTCAGCCTGGGGAAAAAAAATCCAGTAATCGTTCGCACAATTGTTACATTCTGTTTTCTTGTTATCAAGAGAAGTGTCATGTTTGATCATTCCTCAGAATGTAACTGATTCTGCCGATGATTCAAAGTTTTATCGATCAGTCTAATTACTGTAACACGCACCTTATTTTTCTACACAGTTACACACATTGCACATTTTCTTCTTGCACTAAAATCAACGCTGCCAATTTGTTTTTGTATATAATTTTGTACATCACATTTTATTTTATTTGCTATTTTATTATGTAACGTTTGTTCTTTATATTTTACTATTTTATTATGTATAGTTTATGTTCTTATTCTTTATATTCTTATGCTATATGTTGTTATCGTCACTGTGTGTCTGTGTAATGCTGCTGCTGCACTGTAATTTCCCAGATTGGGATCAATAAAGTATATCTATCTATCTATCTATCTATCTATCTATCTATCTATCTATCTATCTATCTATCTATCTATCTATCTATCTATCTATCTATCTATCTATCTATCTATCTATCTATCTGTCTTTGAAGTGTGCGTACGCAGGGATTTTTTTATCTGAATATTTTTTGGCGCAAAACTTGGCTTTTGGGCGTACGTACCCTTTTAGTAACGATCCCACGCACAGTTTTATAAATGAGACCCCTGCTCCTCTGTGTTTGACTGTCTTCACTACCCAGAATGCCTTGTTCTCTCTCTCTGTGTGTGTGTGTGTGTGTGTGTGTGTGTGTGTGTGTGTGTGTGTGTGTGTGTGTGTGTGTGTGTGTGTGAGACTCACCATGTCCACCAGGGCCACGTACATGAAGAGCCCGGCCGTGAGGGCGAAGATCCACGTGGAGATGTTGTCGGCGTAGTGGCCGATCAGGATGCCCGTCACCATGCCCAGGTAGGCCATCATGGCCGACAGCACGTTGTAGAGGATCGCCTGGCGCACCGTCATGCCGGCCTTCAGCAGCACCGCAAAGTCGCCTAGGAGACGGGGCGGGGCTTATTAATATTATTTTATTGTTATATACTTTGGCAACAGGAATTTTAGGATTTTTATGGTTTTTATGTGAGATCTTTTAATGTGAGTTTTTATGTTGGTGTCTGTATGTTCATGTTTAACTGAGCCCAAACTGATGACAATTTTCTGTCCCTGTGACAGACAATAAAGTTTTTTTTAATTGAATTTGAATTGAATAAGCACTGTCTTGTCATGCCAATAAAGCTATTGAAATTGAAATTGAGAGAGATAAGGAGGAGGAGAGAGAATGAGGAGAGAGAGAGATGGAGGAATAGGAGGAGGAGGAGGAGGAGGAGAAGGACAAAAGGAAGAGGAGAGAGAAGAGGGAGAGGAGGAGAGAGAGGAGGAGAGAGAATGAGGAAGGGGGGAGGAGGAGAGAGAACAGGGGGAGGGGGAGAGAGGAGAAGGAGGAGAGAGAAGTTGGGGAGGAGGAAAGAGAATGAGGAGGAGGAGAGAGGAGAGAGAATGAGGAGGAGAGAATGAGGAGGAGGAGGAGAGAGAGAAGTGGAGTAGGAGGAGGGAGAGGAGAGAGAATGAGGAAGAGGAGGAGGAGAGAGAGAAGGAGGAGAGAAGAGGGGAAGGAGGAGAGAGAAAGAGAGAGAAGGAGGAGGAAGGGGGAGGAGAGAGAAGGAGGAGGAGGTGAGAGAATGAGGAGGAGAGAGAGAGAGAGAAAGAGAATGAGGAGGAGGAGGAGAGAGAGGAGGAGGAGAGAAAGAATGAAGAGAGAAGAGGGGGAGGAGGAGAGAGAATGAGGAGGAGGAGAGAAGGAGGATTTATTTAAAGATGTGCAGTCTGTGGAAGGTGAAATCCAGCGATCTGATTGGTTGTTAGCTGTGGTGTAATGAGCAAATTTTCATTTTCCAGGACTGGTCACTTGGTCAACCGTTTTCCAGGTTTTCCAGGACTTCCTCCTAACCAACATGCAGCAGGACCAGCGGAGGTCAGAGGTCAGAGGTCAGAACTCACCCAGCTCGTGCGGCAGCTCGTGGCAGAAAACGGCCACGGAGGTGGAGAGGCCGCTGGACAGACCCTCCGTGAAGGCAGCACCTGCAACACAACAACACTGTTATAACAACGCTTTTATTTTGAAATTCTCCTCCTGGCAGGTCTGATCTGATCAGTACACACTCCTCCTTTCCTCTCTTCTCTCTTTCACTTCTCTCCTTCTTCCCCTCTCCTCCCATCTTTCCTCTCGTCTCTTCTCTCCTCCTCCCCCTCTGCCCTCTTCTGTTGTTCATCCTCTTTCCTTTCCTCCCCTCTCCTCCTCTCTCTTATCCCCCCTCTTTCTTCTTCTCCCCACCCCTTACCTCTCCTCCTCTCTTTTCCTCCCCTCCTCCTCCTCTCTTTCCTTTCCCCTTCTCTCCTCTCGTCTCCTCTCTCCTCCTCCCCCTCTGCCCTCTTGTGTCCTTCTTCTTTTTCCTCTCACCTCCTCCTCTCCCCCTTTTCCCCCTCTCCTTCCCCTTTCCTCCCTTCCTCTCCTCCTTTTTCCTCTCATCTCCTCTCTCCTCCTTCCCCCTGCCCTCTTCTGTTGTTTTTACTCTTTCCTTTCCTCCACTCTCTCTCTTTTCCCCCCTCTTTCTTCTCCTTCTCCTCCTCCTCCTTTCCCCCCCTCTTCTTCCTCTCCTCCCCTCTTTCCTATCCTGCCCCCCCTCTCCTCTCCTCTCACCCTCCCTCTTCCTCTCCTCCCCCTTTTTCCTCTCTCCTCTCGTCCAATCATTTACTCTCCTCTCACCTCTCCCTCCCCTCTCCTTCTTCCTCTCCTTCTACTCCCCTCTCCCCTCTCTCCTTCCCCTTTCCTTCCTCCCCTCCTTTTCCCTCTCCTCTCACCTCCTCCCCTCTCCTTCCCCTCTCCTCTCCTCTTTCCTCTCCTCCTCTCCCCCTCCCTTTTTCTCCTCCTCCCCCTCTCCCCCTTTCTCTCCTTCTTCTTTTTCCTCTCCTCATCCCCCTCTCTCCTCCTTCCTCTTCTCCTCCCCTCCCACTTTTTCCTCTCCTCTCTCTCCTTCTTTTTCCTCTCATCTTACCTCCTCCCCTCTTTCCTCCTCTCCACCTCCTCCCTCTCCTCCTTCTTTTTTCTCTCCTCTTCCTCCTCCTCTCTCCCTCTCCTTCCTCCTCCTCCCCTCCTTTTTCCTCTCTCCTCTCCTTCCCCTTTCCTCCCTTTCTCTCCTCTCCTCCTTCTTTTTCCTCTCTTCTCCTCCTTCTTTTTCCTCTCCTCTCCTCTCACATCCTCCTCCCCCTTTTTCCTCTCTCCTCTCCCCCCCTCTTTCCTCCTCCCTTCTCCCCCCCTCATTCCTCTCCTCCTTCCTTTTCCTCTCACCTCCCTCTCCTCCTTCTTTTTCCTCTCATCTCCCCCTTCCCTTTTTCTCCTCCTCCCCCTCTCCCCCTTTCTCTCCTCTCCTCCTTCTTTTTCCTCTCCTCATCCCCCTCTCTCCTCCCCTCCTCCTTTTTCCTCTCTCCTCCCCTCTCCTCTCCTCTCTCTCCTCCTTCTTTTTCCTCCCCTCTCCCCCTCCTCCTCCCCCCCCCCCCCCTCACCGATGGCGAGTCCGTCGCTGAAGTTGTGCAGCCCGTCCCCCATGATGACCATCCAGGCGAGCGTGGCGACGCCGGCGTGCTGGAAGTGCTGCTCTGAGTAGGAGTGCGCGTGGCTGTGTGGGTGGTGGTTCTGGGAGTGGTGGTGGTGCAGGATGTGGTGGTAGTCGTGGTGATGGTGGTGCTCGCTGCCCGCCTGCCCCACCGTGTCGTGGAAGTGCGAGTGGCATTTGTTCTCGCAGTCCTCGGCCGTGTAGCCGTCGGCGCCGTAGCCCTGCTGCGGCGTCACCACGGAAACCTGCGGCGTCAGCATCACCTGCTCCTCCTCCGACACGTCGTTGCCGTCGCCGTGGCGCCGGCCGGAGCGGTCCCCGAACGCACCGGCGCCGTTCGTCTCCACGTCTACGGAGGAAGAGGACGGATCAATACTCAATACTCTCATCTTCCTCCTCCCTCCTTCCCTTCATCCCCCTCTCTCTTCTCCTGCTCCTCCTCTTCCCTCTTCCTCCTCCTCTCTCCTCTTCCTCCCCCTCTTTCCTCTTCCTCCTCTCTCCTATGCCCTCTCTTCTTCCTCCTCCCCCTTTCTCCTCTCCTCTTCCCTCCCATCTCCTCTTCCTCCCCCTCTCTCCTCTTCCTCCTCTCTCCTATCCCCTCTCTTCTCCTCTTCCTCCTCTCTTTTTCCTCCTCTCCTCATCTCTCTCCTCTTCGTCATTCTCTCCTCTTCCTCCTCTCTTCTTCCTCCCCCTCTCTCCTCTCCTCTTCCTCATTATCTCCTCCTCCCCTCTCTTCTTCCTCCTCCTTTCTCCTCTCCTCTTCCCTCCCATCTCCTCTTCCTCCCCCTCTCTCCTATCCCCTCTCTTCTTCCTCCTCTCTCTTCTCCTTCTCCTCCTCTCTTTTTCCTCCTCTCCTCTTCCTCCTCCTCTCTCCTCCCCCTCTCCCTCCCCCTCTCTCCTCTTCTTCCTCTCTCCTATTCCCTCTCTTCTTCCTCCTCTACTCTTCCTCTCTCCTCTTCCTCCTCTCTCCTATCCCCTCTCTCCTTCCTCCTCCTCTCTTCTTCTTCCTCCCCCTCTCTCCTCTCCCCTTCCTCCTCTCTTCTTCCTCCTCTCTCCTCTTCCTCCTCTACTCTTTTTTCACTCTTCCTTTCCTCCTCTCCCTCCTCCTCTCCTCTTCCTCCTCTCTCTTCTTCTTCTTCTCCTCCACTCCTCTCCTCTTCCTCCCCCTCTCCCCCTCCATCCCTCCTCCTCCCCCTCCCCCCCCCTTTCCTGTTCTTACCCTCCAGCGGCTTGCGGTCCGTCTCGCTCAGCGCCGGCTGCTTCTCTGGGTCTGACTTGTCGTTCTGGTCCCACTTCTTCTGGATCTGACGGGACGACACACAAACGCCTCGTTTTAAAAATCTGTCGACTGTCGTCTTTCACTGAGATGTGAAATGATTCGACTGTGGAACCGACTAAACTACACGTCAGAGGAGAATAAATAAGAAAGAAATCATACGGGGAAAACTGTTGTGTTGTAATGCTAACATTAAAAATAAACTACAAACTCTTCTCTCCTGGTTTGTGTGAGTTTTTTCTGTGTCTTATCAGTCAAAACAAGAAAATTCATTCAATTCATTTATGTAAAAATTTGATTTTTTACTCTGGAACTTGATGATTTTATCCTCATTGTGTCTCATCTCTCCTCTTTAGTTTGTTTTATTTTTACAAACTTCTTCATTCTGCTTTTTGTATGAAAAACACTGTAACTCCATTTTGTGCTGTGTCAAATAAGTTGAGTTAGTAATGAATGATTTCTCATATTCTCATCTTGCTCACTGTTCGTTAACGTTGTTGTTGTTTTAAAACCTGTCGACTCCGTCTTTCACTAAGATGTGAAATGATTCGACTGTGGAACCGACTAAACTAAACGTCAGAGGAGAATAAATAAGAAAGAATTCATACGGGGCAAATTGTTGTGTTGTACACTTTTAGCGAAATTTGAAGAAAAATAGATGAGTAGTTTGAAAATGTTCTATCAAAACTAAAATCAAGGACGTCGTATATGCAGATTAAATACAAATTTGGCCCTGATCTATTATGTCACGTCAAAGATCTTTGGTTGCACAGCTGAGATATTCCTGAGGATAACAGAAAATGTGTTTAAATGTGTGAGTTGGATGAAGCGGAAACTGAATCTACAGACAGAATCCTGAAATATTTTGCTGCTCTGTTGATATTAGCACTAATAAACACATTGAAATGAATCAATGTGTTTATTAGTGCTAATATTGGACAACTTTGAACAACTTTTGATGTCGATTACGAACTCTTCTCTCCTGGTTTGTGTGAGTTTTCTCTGCGTCTTATGGGACAAAACAATAAAATTCAGTTCATTCATTCATGTAAAAATCGGATTTTTACTCCGGAACTTTTATCCTCATTGTGTCTCATCTCTCCTCTTTAGTTTGTTTTATTTTTATAAACTTCTTCATTCTGCTTTTTTGTATGAAAAACACTGTAACTCCATTTTGTGCTGTGTAAAATAAGTTATTGCAATTCTTATGTCTTTAACTGTTTCAGTGAGATGCAGAAGTTATTTTTACTAATAGTTTTAGAAGTTAAATCTTCTTTTTCTAATTCTAATCTAGTCTTGTTCACTGTTCGTTAATGTTGTTGTTGTTGTTGTTGTTGTTGTTGTTGTCTATTTGACCTCTGACCTTCTGCTTCTTGTCCTTGTACATCTTCCCCAGCGTCAGGAAGTGTTCGATCAGGAACATGAAGTAGACTCCGCTCAGCGCCGTCAGACCTTTCCACACGCCGTCCAGGTTCTCGTCATGCTCCCCGTGGCCGTGGTGACCGTCCAGATCCATCCCAGAATCCCCGTGGTGGTGGTGATGGCTCTGAGACTGAAGCAGGAACAAAACCACAGAAATAAAACAACTAACATGAAAAACTAACATGAATCTGTCCGGTGAGGTCATTGACTGGACAAAACTAACTAACTAATTAACTAACAGAATAAATAAATGAACATGTTTTACATTAGATATTTGGCATAAAGGTTCTCAAACTTTTTCACATCAAGGACCCTAAATCGACACAAATTAGGCCACGGACCCTCATTGGAAAAAATTTGGAAGCAAAAACCAGAAATACAAAAATATTTGTTCTGAAACTGAAGAGCGTTCCTTTTTTAGTCAATGTACGTTCAAGTTAGGGGCAATGGTGTGAATTTTTGGAAATATTGTAGAGAAATTTCTGGGGAAAAAATGGCACAATTTCTCCAAAAACATTTAAACATTTCTAAAAAAAATGTTGTTAAAAATTCTCCCCTCCAAAAAAAAGTTAAAAAAAAAGAAGATTGAAAAAATTGGTAAGATTTCTTAAAAAAAAGAAAAGTGATAAAAATGTCTCAAAAAAAAGTTATTAAAAAAATTCTAGAAAAAATTGGTAAGATTAAAAAAAAAGGAAAAAAAAGTTTCAAAATAATGTTGAAAATAAAAATTGCAAAATTAAAAAAAAATCTTGAAAAAAGTGGTAAAATGTCTCGCAAAAAAAGTAAAAAAAAAACTCTAGAAAGTGGTAAAATTACTCAATAAAGAAAAAAAAAGATTTAAATTTTAGAAAAAAAGTGGTAAAATTTCTCAAAAAAGAAAAAAAAACATAAAATTTTAGAATAAAGTGGTAAAAGTTCTTAAAAAATTCTAGAAATAATTGGTAAGATTAAAAAAAAGAAAAAAAAAAGGTTCAAAATAATGCTGAAAATAAAAATTACAAAATAAAATCTTGAAAAAAGTGGTAAAATTTCTCGCTTAAAAAGTTAAAAAAAAAAATTCTAGAAAAAGTGGTGACATTTCTCAAAAAAAGATATAAAATTTTTGAAAAAAGTGGTAAAATTTCTCAAAAAAAGGAGTGTAGCGTGTGACGTGTGACGTGTAGCGTGTAGCGTGCGGCGTGGACTCACGTGTGGGATGAGGTGGAGGAAGGCGTCGCCGCTCAGCGTTCCGACCGCCAGCGCCACCAGGAAGCTGAGCAGGAACTTGAAGAAAACTCTGTTCATGAGCGGGATGAGGACGACGCCGGCGAGCGAGAGCAGGCTGATGATGGTGATGGAGATGAAGCCGCCCACCCAGGCTGCAGCACACACACACACACACACACACACACACACACACAGGTTAACGTCTCCTTCAGGCGCTACAACGTGGACTAAAACAAGTCTCCTCCTCTCCGATTTTTCACCTGTTGCGATGTACTTTTCTCCACCCGTGTGGTTGCCGTGGTCGTGGCCCGAGTGGTTGTGGTTGCCGTGGGCGTGTTTATGATGTTTATGGTCTAGAAATAACAACAACAAAAAAAAACAAAAAAAACAACAAGATTCAATGAAGCAAAAATCACACCCATCACACCTGAGCAGCGGTGGCTCAAACAGGTAGAACCAGAATGACCGACTGTCCCTGAACACACCACGCCGTCATCATCATCATTATCATCATCATCATCATCGTCCTCAGGGCAGAAGTCTAATCCAGGAAACCGGTTCATCTCCTCGCTCCTCCCCGCTGCAGGTGAGTCATGGTGCATTCAGGGTCGGCTCTGGAAAAACCTGTTTCCTCCCGTTCCCTGTGTGTGTGTGTGTGTGTGTGTGTGTGTGTGTGTGTTGTGTGTTTACTTCACTGCTGATAAACACCCGCGTCATCTCAGCAGGTTTCGCTCAGATCGATCGACAGTGATGCATTGTGGGGGAAAAAAGCCAGTCGAGCCAGATTCTTTTATAATCTGTCAGAGCAGCGGCCATGTTTCATTCCTCGACACAGATTATACAACTTTTCATTCTGACAAGAATTTTTAATTTCATTTTAGTCTTTTAGTTTTGTTTTGTTTTAGTCTGTGGAAATCAGCTTTACTTTAGTCTCATTTTAGTCTTTTGATGTAATTTAATAGTTTTGTTATAGACCTTTTCAGAGAGTATAAACAAATACAGGTGTTACCAAGGATACTAATTAAGGCTCCATTCCATTTAGTGTACCAGAGCGTTTTCTAATGAGCCACACCTGTCTTTGTTTATACTCTCTGAAAAGGTCTATACTGTAATAGATTTTGCAAAAGGATGTTGTCTCGGTAGTGAAAACTCCCGACCGGCAAGCGTCAGCCGCTTCGTCACGTTTTTACTCGTCAGTTCATAATGAACAGAGATTTTGTTTTAGTTTTTGTTGTCAGTACTTCTTAAATTTACGTTCTCGTTACAAATTAGTCACGGAATACAGTTTTAGTTGACAAAATGAAAACTGAATTGACAAACTCGACCTCAGAAAACACCTTTAGCCATAGAAAACATGTAAATAAGAGGATAAACGGTGGTGCAGGGTTATTATAGTTCACTAAAACTAAAAGTAGCAGTGGAAAAATAATTTAGTAAACTGAAATAAAAATAAAAATGAATTAATAAAAAAAGCAAACTGAAAAAGATTGTGATTGTAATATCCCTAAGCGTAGCTCTGCCTTTGCTCAATCTGCCTTTTCTTTTAAATCTGTCGAATCATGGAACAATCTTCCAACTAATCTGAAACTTTGTACAGACTTCAATGTTTTCTCCCGGGAAGTCAAACAATGGATCGTAAGAAATCAGTCATGTCAGCATTAATCATGAGCCTAAATTATTTTTAACCTTGGCAAAGTGTGAAGTATTTTAATAACTGTATGTTTCTTTCTGATATGAAATAGGACTATGTCCTGAGTGTTTGTGATGTGTGAGAGGGTGTATATGCATATGTGTATGGATGTTTAGAACGCTATGTAAATTGATCATTCTTACCTTTCTATTGTTTTTACTCACCTGCCCAGGGACGACGGATGGAAAGTAGCTAGTAAGCTAAATCCGCTACAAGGCATCTCTTCTCATCTCGAGACTAATGTTATTTTGTACATTGTCCCTGATACAAATAATCTTATTAAACTAAACTAAAAACTTCTCTAATAATCAATAATCATTTCATCTGTGATAGAAACAGTGATCACGCCTCCGTCCTACCTCCGTCTCCGTGGGCGATGCACGCCCCGGCGTCGATCTGGTGCAGGAGCGCGGGGCAGAGGAGGCTGAAGTCTCCAAGGGATACGCCCATTTCCTGAGACATCCCATGATAGGAGAGGATGCTGGAGGCGTTCAGACACTGAAGGCAACACACACAGAGAGGAGGACACTTGAACGCACCGCAGCAGCAAAATGTGAAACTATGATTGATTGATTGATTGATTGGATATACAGCAAAAATATAAAATCATGATTTTATCGCAATTTCTTACATTGATTTTAACTATTGGCTTTTGACTATTCTGCAATGGATGGATGGATAGAATTTTTTTTACCATTTTTTTCCAGAAATATCTCCACAATATTTCCAAAAAATGTTCCTAATTTGAACGTACATACAAAGTAACATTATATATTTATTATTAAGCATTTCTGGTATTTGCTTCAAAATTTTGTCCTCTGGGCGTCCGTGATCTAATTTGTGTTGGGGGTCCTTAAATAGATGAGAACCAGTGATGTTGATAGGTTTTCAATGTAGTGAGTCCCTGGGACCCACAGGTGGTGATTTGGGTGGGTCCCTGGGAAATTCAATGGGTCCCCAATAGGGTTGTCATGATACCAGAATTTCAGTAAATTTCCACCATTCTCGATACCACAATTTTTTTTTAAAAACTAGGGCCTAGGGATGCAAATTATCGATTTTTTTTTTCTTCAATTAAGCTCTGGTAGCAACCGGCTAAAATACGGCAGGCAGGATACTGTAAAACGGTGCAGATCCGGTGTGTTTATCAAAGCTTGGTCGCTGTGCTGAGGCTCCGGGTCGGTTTGAGCTGCGTTCAGGCTGCATTAAAACTCCTCATGCAGTGATCAGTGTCGGCGGCTTTTTGACTCGTTAAATACTTGTGCTCTAGTAGCCTGAAACTCATCCAGCGAGAAACGTTGTGCAAAAAGGAAAGTATTTTTTCGGTACTCGCGCTACTTGGTACCTACAGTAGGCCTAAGTGTTGGTCCTGGTGACAACCCAACTAGTTCCCATGATTTTAAACACGAGTTGTTGTTAACAATGTATCATTTTTCATGTGAAAATGAGGTGCGTCCCCGCATGGATAGTGAGTTTACTGCGTCCTTTCAGATTTTAATGTGTCAGAGATGCAGGACGCGTAGCTACCTAGCAACATCACTGGAGCTACACACTTTACTCTGCCACATCGCCGACCCCGAGAGGAGAGCTGTGTCGTCAGAAGTTAATGTCGTACCTCCACGTTCAGGCTGCTGTTGTCGTGGTCGTGGCCGACAGCGGCTGCAGCCGTCGGCTCCTTCACCAGCAGCTGAGCGCTGTACACAGGCGTCGTCACCACCTGAGCCGCCGCCGTGGTCTTCTTGTCGAACAGGTTGTGGCGGTTCTCCTTGTCCTCCGTCCTCTTCTTCCCCCCTGTTACCATGGCGGCGGCGTCCTGACCGCTGCTCTCTCCGGTCTGGGGAAACTTCCCCGGCTGCGGCGCTTCGGCCTGAACCTGTTTCTGGAGCTGGGAGCTGTTGCTGTTGTTGCTGCTGCTGCTGTTGCTGCTGCTGCTGTTGCTGTTGTTGCTGTTGCTGCTGCTGCTGCTGTTGCTGCTGTTGTCGTGGTGATGATGGTGATGGTGATGATGGTGGTCGTCGTGGTGATGCCCCGGCTGCTCGTGGTGCTGCACCGTCACTTTCCTGATGCGCTCCAGTCCGACGCTCTGCAGGAGGCGCCGCAACCCGGCCAGAGAGATGGAGCCGTTCTCTCCGTACCTACGGGAACAACAACAACAACAACAACAACAACAACAACAACGTCAGTCGATGAAATCCCAGATAGGTTGTTTTTGTATATATGGAGAGAGAAAATCATTTAATCTATGTAGCCCACATCTAATCATATTTTGAAGATAGAGGGATCTTGATCCAAGTTCCCAACACTGCTTTTCAGAAACTTGGCCTATTAAAACATATTGCAGTGGGAGGAAAATGCTGAAACAGAGACTACGGTGCATCCAGAATGAAACCGTCACAACATTTCACAGACCGGTGTGAGAGCGTGAGGCCGAAGGAGAGGAGATTAAAAAGGAACACGTAGCTCGTCAGTACTAGGGTTGTTCGGTACTAAATTGGTACCGGGGTACTGAGGCATTTAAAAAGGTACTATACTGCGCTTAGATGGGACCGGTACTTTCATTTTGCGCCACCGGCAGCGGTGACGTCGCTCAGTGAAGTCGCTGCATTGTAACTTGAGCCGAGGCGAGTGAGCGAGCCACAAACGAAGCAAGCTGCTTTTTTTTTATTACACCAAATGGACGAACCGGGAAGAGAAGCTTCCGCTACAAACAAGCCTAAAATATAGACTTATTTAATTTTTTTCGGGACAATTACGCAATTTGGGGCTTCAGCACAAGACGGACATTACATACGAGCATCATGGAGGTATTTGGATGTTTTTTTGTGTGTGTTTTTTTACGAAGAGCTCTGGTGTCCCTTTGCAACCGTTGCATTGAAATGCACTGCTACGCCGAGACCCCCTGTAACTCAGAGAAGGGACGGTGGACTCTGACAATTCTTCCAGCCCTTAGTCAACATGAGGGTGAGTAGATAATGAGCGAAATATCATTCTAGGGTGAACTATCCCTTTAAAAAGAAAAAATAAGTCATGTGACATTAAAATGGACTTTGACGTCTTATAGGACGAATCTCCTTGTTGTTTACAACTACTTCCGGGTAGAAAACCAGCATGAGAACAATAGTGACGGACGAGAGTTTCACTATATTTATCTAATTTTTCATGTCACTATATCACCGTTTAGACTAATCTGATGTTTGTAAAGTCTATAAAACCAATGATTGGACAAACATTACTATTTACGTGTGCACATTTTTGTAATTAGTCATGGTTATCATAGATTAGCCGGGCTAACGGTTAGCTACCTGTTTAACTTTAATAACGCAGTGACTCAATAAACGCTCCATGAACAAATATTTTCTCCAGCGGATATCTGAGTTCCAACATGACTGAGCTAACTGGAGTAGTTTCATGTCGTGTCCCACAACGGGAGGGTTTTAACAGCTGACGTCCTGGTGTTAGCTTAGCTACCGCCGTTAGCTTAGCTACCGTTAGCTTAGCTACCGTTAGCTGTCCCTGTCAGCTGAGCCACTGATGCTTTCTAGACACTGTGATTCCCTCAAACTGAATAAATACATAGCAACACAAAACACACACACAGAAATAGTGATGTTTCTTCAATCATTTCAGATTTGTCTAAACAGTGATAGGGCGTGAAAAATATGATATATATAGCTAAACTCGTTTGTTACTATTGATCTCATTCAAATTATGTGCTGGTTTTCTACCCGGAAGTAGAATGTAAACAACAAGGAGATTCGGTCTATAACGGACTGAGCAGAACCTGCTGTGACATGGTGGCGCTCACCTGTTGAACAGCGCCTCCAGGTGGCCTCTCTGGCTCTGCGCCGCCTGCTGAGCGTCCACCACGGCCGACAGTAAACGCACCGGGCCGCCGGCAGCAGCGGCGGCGGCGTTGGACGTGCTACAGTCCGGACTGACTGAGAAGTCGGCGCCGGACAAACCCACAGCGAGGAGGAAGGTGACGGCGGCCAGGAAGGCTCCACTCCTCCTCTTCTCCTCCTTCTTCATCATCTGTGGAGGAAACCAAACAGAAACAAAAAAAGGTCTTTGAACGCATCACGGTGTGTTTGAGGAACCTTGGCTGCGTTTCAAAAGCAGATTGAGTTTCCCTCGCTCACTCGCTTTACGGTGAAAATTCAATACTCCATAATATCAATATTAGGGATGTCACAATTACTTGTTTTCATTAAACGCCATCCCTAAATACCGTCACTTTCCAAAAAAAGATAAAGTCTGAATCTGTATCAGCAGATGTGCGCCAAAGTAAAAGGTAAAAATGCACATTTACTGGTCCATTTAACAAACGTAACACTGAATTGGTAGGAGTTTAAATGCTAGAGTGTCATTTGTAATTTAAAAAACAGATTAAAATAAACGTAAACATTTGGTAGGCTACAGATGACAATTAATGACTTGAATATTTCAAACACTTCCCCTGGGGAACTTTATAATGGAGTATGTTAATTTATAGGCTACTACAGTATTTGTGTGCAAATAATTGTTAAAATGTAGCAGTTTACCTATATATCTATATCTATATCTATATCTCAGAAGCCTGTTTATTCTATACTCTTTCACTTTTGCAGTCCAGGCTTTTGAAAAGAGAGTAAACATATATTGCTGCTTCATAAATCTTAGAAAACTGTGTATTTTTGGGGGGAAATATGGTTTGTAGACCATGTCTGTAGACAATCATAATCATTCAACTGTTCACACAAAAATGCGGACAAAAACATCGCATTCTCAGTATCGATATAGAATCGCAATTGAAATCAAATCGGCATCCAAAAAAACCGTAGAAGAATCGAATCGGTAGAAAAGCGTATCGTCCCAGGACTATTATATTTACCAAAGATATTCAATAAATGGAAAGATCCCCCATGAGAGGCTCCAATGATAGAAATGGTTTCACTTCCTGTCTCTCTAAATGGGCGTGGCCAACCGTCACCACCTCGTCTGTGAACGTGTGTGTGGATTTATACAATTTGTAGGTAGATGAAAGTGAGATATTTATATTTTCTTATGATAACATTAAATATTTACACTACTAACAGTCATATTTAGCATGACGAAAATTAGTTAAATAATTTTCACGGGAGTTCGCGGCCGTTTGTTTGACGTTGCCTAGGACAGTGGTTGTCAAAGTGGGGTCCGGGGACCCCAAGGGGTCCTTGAGAGGGTTCAAGGGGGTCCCCAACTTTTTCTTGAAATTTTACCACTTTTTACTAGAAATTTATTCTTTTTTAATTATTATTTTTTTAACTTTACTTTTTTTTTTTTTGAAATGTTACCACTTTTTCTAGAATTTATTTCTTTTTTTTTTACTTTGAGAAATTTTACACGTTTCTTCTAGAATTTTTTTTAAACTTTTTTTTTTGAGAAATTTGACCTTTTTTGAGAAATTTCACCACTTTTTTCTAGAAATTTTTTTACTTTTTTTTTTTTTTTTTTTTTACATTTTTTCAACTTTTCTCTCCAATATTTGCAAAAAATGAATGCCATTGGCCCTAATTTGAATGTACATTGACTAAAAAAGAGAGTGTGTCGTAGAGACAGAGACAGGTCTGGAACAAAGTGGATTTTCTCCTGATGTGTCCGTCTGAAAGTTGCCATTTTGGTGTCAAACTGTTCAGAAGAGATGTGGCTTGTGAAAAATGAGTCCAAAATGTACTTCAGTGACTGTGGGGAGAAAGACTCGACCATAATCTGTGTTCACGTTCAATTTTCCCATTGGAATCAATACACTCCAGGCTGCCAGCTTCCTTGCCTCATCATACAGGAAGCTGACTCGTCATGGAAGGTCTTGGTTTATAAACCGTCTTTGTCGCCACCGCGTGGATGTATTTTTCGTGCACCACTGCAATGCATTGTGGGTGACACATCGATGCTGACTCGGCCGCTCAGCCCTCAAGGAGTCGATCTCACAAGTCAAGTTCACTTCAGCTGTTCAGAGAAATGGGAACGGCCCTTATGATGGCGGCGGCGGCGGCGGGGATTCCCCAAAATGGCAAAGTGAGCGAAGGCGACTCGATCCGCTTTTGGAACGCAGCCCTTGTGACACAGTAGTTACGCAACAACGCTCTCGCTCTGGTGGTTTCACAGCCAGGTCCGTGACTCAGCAGCGAGTCGTGGTCGGACTCGGCCGCTGCCTCTCACACCCTCGTGCTTTTTATGAATTCCTGTGGATTATCTTAATCTGCTCTCGTAATTCATGTGGAGCAGAAACGGATCGAGACTGACAGGATTATCTCTCCCTCACAGCTTCCGCGCCGCCTGGCAGCTGTTAATTAAATATGGCAGCTGTTAAATAAAATAAAATAAAATAATAAAATAATAAAACAATAAAAGCAGCCGACGTTCAAGGTTCTGTTTTCCTCTGTGGTTTATGGACGGATCAGCTGATTCAACGACTCCTCGTTTCTTCAGAGGAGGGAAGTGAAACAGACGCTGACTAAGAGCAGAGCGGGTTTCTACGTGTTTCTACGGTGGCCACGAAGGCTCAACTCAACAATATAAAAACACATGCAAAGACACAAAACAAACAAACTTGACTTGAGAAGTTTATCTCCTCCAATTGTTAACATATTTTATGTTTCCTCATCTTTAATTCTCCATTGTGTGAAATAGTGTCAATGCTTGGTATCTAAATTATAACTACAGAAAGAGGCAGGTGTCATAAGCTTTTCTTCATCCTGCTCCTTTCCATTTATGGTGTTATGTATGTAATTATGAAATGTATGTAAACCATGAATGGACTGAATAGATATGAGTCATGATCTGTTGTGTTTTGACTGTTTAAAAAAACATCACATTTTAAACAATGTGAGGAAAAAAGGAAGAATAAACTCCATTAGAAATACAAGTTTTATAATTAGGCCTAATAGTAATCAGGGCAGCATAAAATGGTGTGAATGCTCATTTTGCTTCATAAAAATTTGATGATGTGATGTTTGTCGACTATACTACATTTATATACTATACTAGTATATCTTAACTATGTAGTTTTAACACAGCAGCTTCTGTCTTTCAAATATTGGCCCTTTAATTACATTGTGATTAAATTAATTAATAATTTTACCACTTATAGGAGGATTGTCTTATTAATTACAATAAACAGCTGAGATTACACATTGCATCTTTTGTTGTGTTATTCAGCTTAATTCAGTTTATTTACAGGGTTTTTCTTCCACTTGCTCATCATCTGCTGCGTCAAAACTAAACGTAGTGTGGGAGTTGAACTTCAGTGAGGAGAAAGAGGAAGAGGAGGTGAATCAGCTGGAGTCACAGTGACCACATGTGTGACATGTCGTTATCATCACAGTGATGTCAGCCAGATGTTCACACACAGTGGAAAACACCGTTACACAACATGTGTTAGTGGATTGTGTTGAATGGTTGAGGGGCTGCAGACAGACAGACTGACAGATTTACAGCTAATTCCGGATGTGGATTAAAACCAGGTGTTGGGCAGTAGCGGCGTTAGTAACTTAACTACATTTCTCAGTAGCGTTTCTACATGAAATAGCTTTTCAGTAGTTAAAGGGATAGTAGCATTTTTTTTAAAGTGGGGTTGTATGATCTACAAATAGCCCCTAAGTACTTTAATTGCAGTAGAAGACTCTCTGCACTCCTCCCGTTAGCAACGCCAGCCCATAATAGCCCTGCCCAGAGATTTACAACATACATTGTTGTGAACAGACCCAAAGAAACGGCCTATTTTCACGGCCTAAAAGAGGTTTTACCTGAAAAAAAAAATACACAGTTCCATTGTTCACTATAATATATTTTTTTCCAGCCCTTCAAAGTGCAGGAAAAACACAGTTTTTATTTGGAGCTAACCAACTGCTGATCGGCGGGCGCTAACCCTGGGCGGAGGGATACGCGAGTTGATTAGGTCCAAATAAAAACTGTGTTTTTCCTGCACTTTGAGGGGCTGGAAAAAATTATATTATAGCGAACAATGGAACTGTGTATTTTTTTTCAGGTAAAACCTCTTTTAGGCCATGAAAATAGGCCGTTTCTTTGGGTCTGTTCACAACACTGTATGTTGTAAATCTCTGGGCAGGGCTATTATGGGCTGGCGTTGCTAACGGGAGGAGTGCAGAGAGTCTTCTACTGCAATTAAAGTACTTAGGGGCTATTTGTAGATCATAAAACCCCACTTTTAAAAAATGCTACTATCCCTTTAAGCTATTTTACTCATAGATATAGATGACTACACTCTTAATATCCATGGGGTTAAATTTTCCGAAATGTGTCTACTAGGGAACTTTACTAATTCCTATCTTAAAAACAGATTATGCCAAGAAACTTACAAAAATCCTTCTGACAATTGCTAAGAAATGTGTAGCAATAAAGTGGAAATCTGACGCCCGCCCTTCCAATTAAAACGTGGCTTGGTGAAATCAATAGCTGTGTGCGCATAGAGAAAATAATCGACCATAATCGGTGTTCACGTTAAATTGTCCCATTGGACATAGGGAGACCAGAGGCAGCCTGGAGTGTATTGACTCCAATGGGACAATTTAACGTGAACACAGATTATAGTCGAGTCTTTCTCCCCACAGTCACTGAAGTAAATTTTGGACTCATTTTTCACAAGCCACATCTCTTCTGAACAGTTTGACACCAAAATGGTAATTTTCAGACGGACACACCAGGAGAAAATCCACTTTGTTCACGACCTGTCTCTGTCTCTACGACGCACTCTCGCCAGATTTGGCACAGATCTCCTAGGCAACGTCAAACAAACGGCCGCGAACTCCCGTGAAAATGATTTAAATTATTTTTGTCATGCTAAATATGACTATTAGTAGTGTAAATATTTAATGTTATCATGAGAAAATATAAACAACATCTCACTTTCATCTACCTACAGATTGTATAACTTTGTTGGACTTTTGTATTACATCACTTCTTTAAATTATATTAATGTTGCACTGTATTTTAACTTTTAACTTATATCTAGGTTGCTCCTTTGTCGTGTATATGCATTGTCTAGACATTGCGGGATATATTTTCCTCTTTGTATCCTATTTATTTTCTTTAACTAAGTTATTTTCCTCTGGAGCGGCCTGGGCGAATAATTTCCTTCGGGATGAATAAAGTTCTATCTATCTATCTATCTATCTATCTATCTATCTATCTATCTATCTATCTACAGGGTATATACAGGAATCTTGAAGTTAATTCTAATACCCTTTAAGACTTTTTCAAGACCTTCTCAATATTTTTCAATACCTCACCGCCGCTTCAAGCTGTAACCATTTATATCAGTGACACTTATAACATAACAGTTTTAGTTTGTGATAAAGACTATAGACCACTATGATGCTACAGAATTCAAAATAGGCTGGGATAAGGCAAAGTTTATAAAAAATAAAAAAATAAAAACATTTCTCCACTCTCAAAAAACAAAAAAAACAATCTTCTTTTCTTTTTCATGTACCAGTTCATCTTTGTTTTTGTTTTTAAATGAATAAAGTCACACACTTTTACAATGTTTTTTAGGACTCAAACTCTTGGACAGCTAATTCTGACAAATAAAACGTCAAAATGTAAGACTTTATAAAGTTGTGAAAAGACTTAATACTTTTTAAGGGTCTTAATTTTCCCCAAATTGATTTATTACCTTTTAATACTTTTCAAGACCCCGCGGATACCCTGATCTATCTATCTATCTATCTATCTATCTATCTATTGTATAAATCCACACACACGTTCACAGACGAGGTGGGGTGACGGTTGGCCACGCCCCTTTTAGAGAGACAGGAAGTGTAACCATTTCTATAATTGGAGCAGCCTCTCATGGAGTATCTTTCCGTAGCTATAGACCAGAGCGGCATTTTTATGCAAATGATAGTGACTGGGGCATTCTGGGTAATTTAGGGGCAGCGCCTGGCATCCCTCCATTGAAAAGTTCAGCCTAAATTGCTTAACAAACTAACTAACAAAAAGTTGGCTATTAACAGGCTATTTACAGACAACACTTAGCCAAAACCTCCCGGTGATTCGACCAAATACGTGTAGATGTCTGGGTCAGACATTTCTGGCCACTTTGTGGGGTCATTGATCATTGTGGGAGGCTAAATGAGCATACCAGTAGATTAATTAATTGTAATTTTTCAAGATAGCGTGGACTGTGGGTTTCAAAGAGGGTGTCAAAAATAATTATGAGACATAGTGCTACAAAAGAAACACAAAATAAAACATTCAAATTGATTGTTAGTTAGTCTACGCTCCATCAAAACACAAAAAGCCACTGAGTGCAATGTAAAAAAGCCGGGTGCTGCCCCTAAATTACCCAGGTTGCATCAGTCATTCTCATTTGCATAAAAAAAGCCGCTCTGGTCTATCTTTCCGTAGCTATATTGAATGCCTTTGATAGAAGCTACATTTCCCCAGGCATTTTCTAGACCATAAACGCACCGCTCCCATATGACGTCATGTACGTGTCCTCCTGCTGATGCCCGGCGGCTGCAGCACGCGGCGGCCGGCGGCAGGTGACAGAGAGAGAGAGAGGTGAAGCCTACTACTCAGAGTTAAGTTTGTGAATCATGGCCGTACATATTCACATAAAAAAAATATATATAATTAAGTTTTATTGATCACTAGAGCAATGACTTGGGGAATTAAGTTGGTTTGATGTAGGCTAGTTAGTGAAGCTTCATTTCATGTAGAGTATCTTGTAGTTTATTAGCTCACACTACATTTTCCAAGTAGCTTGCCCAACACTAAAACAGCATGTAGTCGTTATAAACAGCTTATGGTTGTAATCCGCTCTATTGTTTTTTACTTTAGACGGATAAAACACGACTTAACAGCTGCTTTCTTTCTTTTGTTGGAGCTCGAGACTAATTTTTTTTTTTTTTTTAAAGGCCACTACTAACACATCAGTTGGGTTATTATGGGATGTGAACAGTGACGTTTAATTATGTGTTTTCTCTGAGGGGGTTCGGCTCGTCTGAAACGAGACGAAATCAGCGAATGCCGCGTCGCTCTCATTGGGACTACATTGGAGCGAAGGCGGTAGCTTCGCTCCGCTAAGCATGCCGGGATACCTAGCGGCGCGAACCAATGTAATCCCAATGTGAGCGACGCGGCATTCCGCGATGTCGCCGCCGCCGCCGTAACGTATAGTGTTCGCTTGAGTCTGAGCGTATGTATGTATGTAGTGTATGTGTATTTACCGAGTGTGTTTAACACTCGGTAAATTATTCATTTATTTATTTTAATAGCGGATGTTCAGGGTGAGCTCCTTCATAGTGTCACTTTTATTTTGTAAAGGTCGGTTAACGTTAGCTCGCGTGCTCGCTGCGGTTGTTCGGCGATGTCGTCACCGTCACCGTCGTAGTTCATAGTGTTCGCTTCCGCTTGAGTCAGTCATGAGTGAAGATTTACGGTGTCATTTTCGGTGTAATAAATTCTTTGAAAATGGCGACAGTTCAACATGAGCTCCTTCGCCGCGACACTTTTATTTGTAACGGCCGGTTAGCTTAACTAAGCTAGCTGCGTTAGCTCGCCTGCTCGCCGCGGTTGCTCGGATACATCAGACAGAGAGACGGTGGATAACGTACATTTCTCGTAAGGATGCTGTGTCGGCCCAGGCCCTGGCGGCTTCCTCCTCATCCTCCTCCGGCCAAAGACCAGGAGCCATAAAACCATAAAAAAAGAAAAGAAAAAGAAAACTGCTGCTCCCGTGGTTCGCTTCTGCCCTGCCCCGCTCCGCTCGCACACTCACCGGAGATAAATAAACAGAAACACGTTGAGGTTGTGCGCTCTGCACTAGCCGCGGTGCTCGGTGCCGTGTGCACAAAAGATGTTCAACCCGGAAACTGGGAACTGGAAGCTGAAGAGCCGTGTGGAGCAGAGCGGAGCGGAGCAGACACGCTTCATCCCCACAGTACCGGCGGACACCGGGCGGGGGGGGGGATCAAACCCCGTGGTTAACTTACCACGACTCGACTTTCTTACTGCGACTGAAGTGCTGTGTTTGATTCCCTCTCCTCCTCCTCCTCCTCCTCGGGTTGATGTGTGGCGCGCGGCCGTTTGCACGCGGTGCTGCTGTGTCTGGTACTAGAAGAAGCTGCTGGACTGTGACGCATTTAGGGGCCGTCGGAAATCTGACGATCACTCCGGAAGAAAGAGAGCAGAGCAGACACGGAGGAGGGGCGGGGGGGCTGCGTGTGGAAAAACACACAAACAAACCACGTATTAATACATGAATTAACAATAAAAATGGATTTAAAGTAAACATTAGTTAAAATTAACAAAGTTTTTCTTTTTTTTAAAGCCATCTGGTTCCTGTAGATACTGTCACATTTAAGTATGAATCTTCAGACAGAAATGACACAATAAGCCACTTTTTAATTACCTAAACAAAAAACAACCATATATTAATCCAATTAAAATATTGTATTGTATAAAAACAAATATAACATGAACTAAATGGATTTAAAGTAAACATAGTATGGACCAGTATAGTACAGTATTGTATAGCCTTTATTGTCATTGCAAAACAACAAAATGCAGCGAAATTTGAAGTGCTACGTCTATTTCATTGTTTAAAAGGACATCAAAGAACTCAAAAAACAGAAACATCAACGGCAGTCATACATTTAATACAATAAATATATAAAATAAACCTATATATAAGTCCTATTTATTTAGCCTAAGTGAAAACCAAGTTATCTATGCGTTTTATTAATCTTCAGACATGAATGAGCCACTTTATATTTATCACAGTCTTAAAGACTTAAATCATTCTTTATTACAAACATACACTTCAAACCTCTCTTATGTTTTCAATTTATATTATTAAGTTAATAAAAAGGTTAGTTTGGGTTAGTTTATTTAAAACACCATTGTTCTGGGCCATAACTTAAATGCCTCCTTCATCTTATTTTCCACAGTTGTTTAGTGTTTCCTCAGTGTTTTTAATTCCTCTGTGTTGTGTGTGAATGCATGTGTGTGAGTGTATTTGTTTGTGTTCTTTGCTTCTTGTATGAAACATGCAGACAAATAAAGTTTGATTGATTGATTTTTCCAAATTATTACAGATTAACACAATTCTTCAAAGTCCAAAGTGGAGACCGAGGCCTCCACAGCCAGTGAGTATTTTCCAAGTCGGCCCTGAACGCCTCTCAGAAGAGGACTTGGAGGAGCAGATGCTGTGCAGGAGGAGGAGGACAGGTCAGATACATGTGACTGGGCTTTGGCAGCATGTGAGGGTTCAACAGGTCCGTGTGAAAGCAGAGAGACGGAGGAGATTAAAGAGTTTGACAAAGATCAGTGATAATTATTATAATAATAATAAAGGGCCTTTAAACTAAAACTGTCCCCGCTCCTCTGACCGAGTCTGATGATGAACTCGGGTCAGCGAATGTTGCTGTGAAAGTGACTTCAAGACAAGATGCGTCTTGTTTTGAAGGAGTAAAAAAAACCAAAACAGCTTCACTTGTTTTTATTCAGTGACTCGATGCAAAATCATGTGGCGGCGCTGAGATAAACCGAATGTGTGCTGAAGCTGTTGAATGTCCCACAGTGGAGATATGAACACACACACACACACACACACACACACACACACACACACACACACACACACACACACACACACACACACACACACACACACACACACACACACACACACACACACACACACACGCAGCTGCTGCTGCAGACACTGGAAAAAAAATGAAATGAACTGAACATGAAAAATCACTGCCTGTCTGTAGTATATTATATAATAATGTAATACATTTTTACCTCATGATGTAACAACGCAGCATTTTCTAATACAATTCTTGAATGCAACATATAATTAACTCACACATTTTGTAATAAATTGTTACTAGAGCCGCAACAATTAATCGAACAACAATTAATTGAACAATAATCGATTATTAAATTCGTTTTTTAAGAAAAAAGTCAAAATTCTCTAATTCCAGCTTCTTCAATGTGAATATTTCTGGTTTCTTTGTTCTTTTATGACAATAAACTGAGTCTCTCTTTAGTTCGTGGACAAAACAAGACATTTGAGGACGTCGTCTGGTGGTTTGAGCAACCCTGATTGATGTTTTTCAACATTTTTATCATTTTGTTGACCAAACAACTGGCATTTACATGATCAACAGATTTATCAATGATGAAAATAATCATTAGTTGCCCTAGTTGTTACATAATGCACCACATTATTACATTTTCTTCATAAAAAAGAATGCAACACCTGCATTTTGTAATAATTCGGTGCATTATGTAACAACTACAATTACAAAATGAGGCAAAGTTTATTACACATTGTGTTCAAAATGACAAAATGACAAAATGTGACAGATTATTACAAAATGCGGCGTTATTACATCATGAGGTGAACATTTATTACATTATTACATCATGTGGCGCTACAGGGAGTAAATCTTAAAATCTTATAGCTCAATCCACAATTTTAGAATTAAAAAAAAAGTATAAATCCAACATATAATTGACAATTACAGTGTTTTATCATGGCACATTGCAGAAATGTAAGCCATGATATTTGTTCTGTCCGGTTTTGCCTTATTTTGGTTTTGTTTGTTTTTTTGCTTTTTGTCTTCATCCTGTAATTGTGAACATCTTGATGTAAAGAATGTATAGGCACAATAAGCCACGGCTTCAATGCATTGTTCTATTGACCAAATAAACTCAAACACCGAACGCTGCTCCCTGAGAACAAACAGAGCTCAGGTCTCTGTTTGTGTGTTCTGGACTCTCAGGTGTTTGGGTGTGAAGGTGCAGACGCAGCGTGTGTTGTTGTTTCAGGTTGTTGCTGCTCTGAGTCGACTGATAGGCTATGTGTAGAGACGGACTCACACACACACACACACACTCAGACACATGTGAAAATGATTAATAAGAGTCAATAACACACAGATAAACGGCAGTGAGTCAACACACTGAATCTAAAAACAGCTGCTCACTGTAGATAAAACTTAAAGGGGACATATTATGCAAAACTCACTTTTTCATTGCTTTAGTAGCCTGTGTGTATTTGTGCCTCCTCACCCCTTAACCCTCTATGGTCCCATGTTGCCCTCAGGCAGCATACCACTTTTTGGCCTGTCACATCTCCACAATTCATCCCATTTAATGCTGTAATACTTTAAAAAAGAGAGGAGACCTTAGAGAACCAATAACAATGCTTTAGTTTATCACATGACTTTCAAGAAGCCACACTGAAACCCTTTTTTGCAGACTTTTTCAAAGGAAACAGGTTTGCCACTTTGCTCCACTAAAACGGTCTGAAAACATACAGTAACTTCCTGGCCCTTTTTCGTCTGGAAAAAAATATATATTTACACTAATAGATTAGTAAAATTAAATTTTTAATAGTTCCATGCAATTTATTTACTTATTAAATAATGGAAACTTGTTAAAATGCACCTGTTGCCCCAAAGCAACAACGTACCATTATAGAAAATTGCAATGTTGCCTTGAGGCGACAGTGGACCATTATGGAATTAATATTTCATTATGAGACTATGGTAGTGTGTGTTTAGGTGTAAATATAATGTTCAAAAACATATCATTCATCATAATTTTGTTTTTTATACTTAATAAATTAGATTTTGGATGCAGTAAAGTAAACATCAGGCTATTATGATGATGATGAGGAAGATGAGAATGAGAATTGGGATGAGGATGAGGCCAGTGAAGGTGAAAGTCTACAGAGACTGGTGTTTCTAATACAGTAGATGATGAACCGTAATGGTACAATGTTGCCTACAGGCAAAAAATCCCAAAATCTTCCAAAAATAAATAATTTAAAAAAATTTATTTAGATCATTTAGTCTATTTTGAGACATAAAAACACTCCAAACATTTTTTCCCCCACTGGCATCATAATGCGTACCATAGAGGGTTAAACGTAAGTTTTGACAACTATGTCAACATTTTGTAAATTGCCATAATCAGAAAATGTGTCTCTGAACAAGCCGTTTTAATTTCACCCGGCTTATTACATCACAAGCCGGGTGATGTGAATATTCAAGCCCTCACTCCCACGGTTACCGTGGTTACCTCAGCTACCAGAGCAAAGGTTCTAAACCGACCGTTCAGAGCAGGGCTGTGAAACTGGTGTGTAGAGAACCCAGCTGTGCTCAATCTGTTGGTTTTTCTGACCAAAGCATGTTACTAACATTACTTTTAGACATCAAGGTACCATGTCAAGAAGCAGAGACGAGCATAATATGTCCCCTTTAAAACATGAGACTTTTCATTGATCAATTCACTTGCAACAAGTAAGGAATAAGAATATAAAGAATTCACTATATATAGGCTACTGTATATATATATAGGCCTATATATATATATATGAGACAAATATACTGTATGTACTGGTACAGAACCTACAGTAGGCTATACATACACATTGTTTGGTTGGAGATAATATAGTATAAATTGTGCAGAAGAGAAAAAACAAGCGAGTGAAATGGAAAAAGTGGCTTGTGCAAAAGTTAGTTATAAACTCTTCATCCTTTAGTTTAACTAGGGGAACTTATTAAAAACATTAAAGCAGAGACTAATTTACAAAGTGATAGAGAGAAGGAGAAAGTTAAAAGTCTTAAAAGTCTTAACAGTGTCGATCTAAAAAATAAATCAGTAAACAATAACAAAACTGGAAAAAAGGAGCAATAAACAACGATTAAATCCAGAAAAAGAAAATGCATGTGAATGCTGAATGACATTGGTGAAGAAATGCTAAACGAGCTGAAGAAAATGTTAAAAACAAAGAAAGAAAGTAAGAAAGATGAAAAAGAGAAAGAAAAGACAGAAAGAAAGAAAGAAAGAAAGAAAGAAAGAAAGAAAGAAAGAAAGAAAGAAAGAAAGAAAGAAAGAAAGAAGAAAAAGACAGGAAAAGAGACAGAGAGAGTAACTGGGTCAGAAGACCTTCCTGAACGTTGTGATGTGCATTAAATGTTTGCAGGGCAAAAACTTTTCTCAGTATCGCGAGTTAGCGCGTGAGCCACTGGAGCGGATCTAACCGCACAAAGAGGTTCACTGAGACAATTCTGTAAGTCTGTCTGCTGTTCTGAGCACATCACATGAGACACGACAAGTGTGGCTACAAGCGAGGAGAAAATCATGTGTTTAGAGTTTAATATGTGGCCGTGCTGGCAGTTTATCCAGAAAAAAATCTAGTATGTTTTTTCGCTCTCTCTCACTCTAACGATGATGTCACGCACTCTAAGCCCTGCTCGTTAGACGCAATACACACCCATTATAAAGCTGGATTTTCTCAAAATTTTTTAATGATTTTAAAACTGCCAAAAATCTGAAACTGTGGAAGATATCAATAAGATGAGTCATACTGGAATAGATTAAAAGTTTGTCTACAGTTTAAAAGTGAAATGAAGTCTGTGGGAGGAGGTATGCTGAAGTTTTAGAGGTTCGAAGAAGTAAGAAGATTTGAAGAGTTTGATTGAATGCATTCCTATGGGACAAAAAAATAAGAACTTTTTAAATATTTTAAAAAGTATAAATAGTATGAAAGAGAAAAGATATAGCAACACTGTCCTGAAAAAGCTGCACGTTTTGATATATGAATTATTGAGGTTTTCTTAGAAACCCGGTAAAGTAGCATGACATGTTTATTGTAACTTAGTGTAACACCTGTTTCCACTTCCTGTTTAGTTTTCCCCCAGTTCAGTTTTCTTCGGTTCCCAGTTCTCTCGCTTTCTCCCAGTCTATGTATCTTTGTGTTTGACCTCTTGTTTGTATTTTCCACCCTGCTCTTACTTTGCCCTGACCTTTGGGTCTGTTTTTTTTAGAAACCCAGTAAACATGTTTATTGTAGCTTAGTGTAACACCCGGTTAATCTTCATTCACAATGCGTAGGGGTTAAGGGGGTTAAGGTTAATCTATTAGCGATAATACTGAATATACAACGGGCTCGACTTCGGTTAAATAAAAAAAAAAGAAAAGATTGAAACAGCACAAAGTATGAAGGAGGAGTTAAAGGACAAAAAAGAGCGGAAGATTCAGAATAATAAGTATAAAGAAAATGGCGGAGAGGGACACTAAAAATAAAAATAAAAAATAAATAAAAAAACGGGTCGTCATGTGAGGAACGATTTAACGGATAAAAGTGATAAAAGTTGTGGAATGAAAAAGTCATACCATACACAGCACTATTCAAATCTGGAGTCAAATATCAAGACAACTCAAACTTAGGAAACTATCCTTTACACAAGTCCATCATTCACCCCTTCTATTGTTAATGGAGGCTATAATAGATGGAAAGAACTAACGACGTTAGTGGTTCATTTGCGTCATTTCAACAACTACAGGAGAAATATGGTCTGTCAAAAAGTGTTTTTTGTTTTGTTTTGTTTTTTAGATATCTCAGAGTCAGAGATTTTGTAAGGACACAAGAGCTTGACAGGTGTCTCAGAGATTGCACGACGGAGAGGAATTCAGGTTCAGTTATATATGATTCATTTCAGGAGCTAGACCAGGTGAATACGGAATACATAAATGAAGGCTGGGGAAAATAATTGGGTATGGGGATAGCGGAGGATATACTGTATGGAAGGAAAGTCTGAGATTTATCAACACTTGCTCCCTGAATGCTAAACACTGTCTGATCCAGTTGAAAATTCATTACAGCAACATCACATAGAATATTCCCAGGAATATCACCCATCTGTGAAAAATGTAACCTAGCTGAGGCAAATCTACTTCACAGTTACACATTATGTCCCAGACTAGAAAAAATCTGGACAGCAGTGTTTTCATTTTCCTCAAAAGTCTTCAAGACTACATTACGACCAGATCCACTCTTGGTTATACAGGGACATCAGGTTAAGCCCCAAAAAATAGGGCTTTGACTTCACGTCATGATGCAAAGGTCCGTACCTTAGGGTCATACAAATAAATCTATCCAAAGACACAAGTGAGATCACACTTTGTATCCGAAATAAACACGTTTTTTTTTTTTTAGAAATTGGCCACCGACCATACTGAAAGGCCTATATCTTTGCTTCTGTCAAAGTGTACATTTTTGGGGTCAAGGAATCCAATAACATAGGTTTCAAGACAAAAAAAATAAATAATGATGTACTCCTTACCGGGACAAATGCATTTCATATACACATTCCATTTAGAAAGTCCATATAAACTCACTAAATCCCCTGATGCCTTCAGCTCCTGGATGAGATCTACAGCTTCTGAGACGACATGGAGCTGCTTGTGTGACAGGATATTGGGTTTTAGAGTTTTACTTTTGTGAATGCTTGTTAATGCTCATTTTATCAATCTCATGAGCATCTATATTTCTTATTTTAAATTAGCCATAATGGAATGTCGTGACTGGACTCTATGCTTCCTATGTGTCAGTCCGCCCTACAGATTGAAAGGCATTAGATCCCTGTTCATCATTCAAACTGAGAAACAATCCGGAAATATTGCAATCATGTCACAAATAAGCTGTAGATAACATCCAGGAGCTGAAGGCATTGTAGTTTATAGTGGACATTATAAATGGAATGTGCTTTTAGCATGCGTTTTCTCTAATAAAAAAAGGCATTTTAAAAACGCGTTTATTTCGGATACAAAGTGTGATCTCACTTGTGTCTTAGGATAGTTTTATATGTGTGACCCTAAGGTACTTCCATGCCAAAGGGGACCTTTGCATCATGACTTGAAGTCAAAAGTCGCTTAACCTCCCTACTACTGGGAACCTACAGAATATGCAGCGCCGCCTTCTATCCTATGGATTCTGTGTGGGGAAAAAAACTTGGCACTGACTGATACATTACACCTTCAAAGGATTCATTATTCTCTTAGTGGTCGGTTGGAAGACTTCAAAAGGATGTGGCAACCAATTATTTCTTTCTTGAAACAGGATGTACTGTAGGACAACCTGAGTAGTACTGGGTGGGTCAGAGAGGGAGTTATTATTATTTAATTTACTTCATAAATGTATATATTATTTTCTCCCATCTATTGTATTTCATTTATTTACTTATTCGTAGGACACCTTTGTTACTTATATAACAAAATATTGAAGCATTGCATAAACCAAAGCTGGATGTATATTTGATATACTGTCTGCTTCACAATAAAAATATTTGAAACTAAAGTTGTGGATTGTTCTGCCTCAGTGTGTGTGTGTGAGAGAGAGAGAGACAGATGAAAGGTGTGTGTAACAATGGAGCCTTGCTTCACCCAGCCCATAAGAACAATATTATTTTTGGAGCTGAGCTGCGTTCAAAGACCTCAAACTGTTTGAGAAACTGCTCTGAGTTTTAATCTGTTTGAACTGAGATTCTGGCTGTTTTTGAAACCGTATACTACCGTACTGCCTACTACATACTGCGTTAGTACAGTATGTACCAGAATGCATTTTGCGGCAACGGTAGCTGCAAAACAGGCGAAAAGCTGTTTTATTTCCCGCTCTAGCGCTGTTATTATGTAACTTTATTAAGTTTTAATATTTTTTCATGCGAGAAATTAACTGTTAAGATCCCAAATATACGGCCAGTTTATCCAAATGACGGCTGTTTAGAAGTTTGCTCCAATGTTTTTCGGAGAAGTGAAGCTCCGCAGCGACCGGGACATCACAGAGGCAGCAGCCGGTCTGCAGAGCTGGTGACCCGGCCAACCTCCGTCGTCATCCCGGGGGAGAAAACGATCGCTAATTAACTTACCCGCAGGTTTTTAGAGGTTTACCACCGGCTGGTTAAATTATTTTTTAGGAGATAAATGTTGGTCTCATTGATGAAGTGTAACAATTGTGGCAGTAGCATTAGTTTGTTTGAATGAAAAGTGAAGCTAATAAATATAAATAAATGTTTTACAATGAACCGATCAGTCTGCATTAAGTTTTATTTTATTGATTAAACTTATAACATAGTTACGGTACTCGGCAAAGATACTTCACTACCGCCTTTGGTTACGGTTAGACGTTGGGCGCATTGCATTGTGGGATACAGTACACAATGTAAACTGGTCAGATACTGGAGATATTTTCCGAATCAGTACGACATCCGGGAATTTTTTCGCATACTGCAGGTTTTTGCTTTTGTTTGCATTCTGCATTCTGCATTTTGGCCAAATCAGAACGTACCAGCAGTATAGTATGCGGTTTCGAATACAGCCACACACACACACACACACACACACACACACACACACACACACACACACACACACACACACTGTGGAGAGTAACTCCCATATACAACATGCTGATTGTGGACAGATTTATTTTCTTTTCTTTCTCCCTTGTTTCTTCATTTTTTACCTCACATTAAAAATAATAAGTGTGATTTCATGTCAAATACAGAAGCCCAGAAAGGTCACACTGCCAAATGCATTTTTTAAATCTCGATATAACATGATAATCAGCAGAAAACATGACAGACTCAAACTCCTGGTTCAAAGTCAAAGTCAAAGTGTCTTTATTCGTCCCAAACAGGGAAAATTGATTTGCAGCCAGGAAGATCCACACATTCATAAACAAATAGACAACACCAGACAACATGGCCAGATTAAAAGGACCTACTGCAAAGATAAAATATGATTAAAAAGTGCCAATAATGTACAAATAAATAATAAACAGCATGGGGCCTAAAGTGCAAATGCAACGGGCAGGTTACAACGGCCGTGAACAGTCTGTATAGTAGCCTACAGTACATACAATGAATTATCTACTGTTTAGCAACTGAATGGCCGTGGGAACAAAGGAAACCTTAAATCTCTTTAAGGTTTTCCTTCAGACTGGAGGGGGTAATCTACACATTCCAGAGTCAAGGAAGCCTTCCTGAGAACTTTCCTGCTGTACATAAGCTGGTCATAAACTGGCCACTTTACGTAACAAGGTTGGCGAGTCTGTTTTTATTGGCCAGAGTCAGGTTTCCATACCAGGCAACCGCACAGAACATAAGAACAGATTCAATGAAACTTCTATAAAAGAGGATCATCATCTCAGAACAGACATTAAAAGAATAGGTACTACATCTTTCTCAGAAAATAGAGCCGTTGCTGTACTTTCTTTGTGCGTCAAAACACAATAATTGTCAACGACCACTCCCAAATATTTATGACTGTCTACCAGCAAACTAGACATGTGACATATGGCCTGTTGCTATAACAACTGCCGGGGCACCATTTGAGTTGTTATTTTCAGTTAAAGGGACAACGAGGAGTTTCTATTTGGTCTCTCACATTAATGTGGATGAATCTATGTTACCACTTGTTAAAGCAGAAGTAAGTGGTCCGGTCGTTTTCGCTAATGCTGCGTTCCAGGCAGGCTTTTGAAATCGTAAATTACAGCTTCAAGTCACAACTTACGACTTTGTAGCGTTCCAGGCAACCCACTCGTGTTTTTCCGACCTGTTTTACCTGTGAAAGTCACTATAACGGCCACTCGTAACTTCTGACCGGTGAACTCGTACCAGATCGAACTGGTACCACTTCACAGGTCGGAAAAATACGAGTTTCCTTGAACGCACCATAACAGTCCTCGTCGCTACGTCACCACATTCACGGCGTCCCTTGGCTGCACACACAGCCCTGCATGCCGTTCTCTCTCCTCATTGGATAAAAACTGTAGGATACGATAAATGTTTTCTCCTCGACTCAGAGCAGAGCAGAGGGACTGACAGACCCGTGTTTCAGTCCAAACACTCTATGTAAGTGATTGCTGTCGGAAGATATAACTATTTAAGACTTATATTAACACAAATATATCACTTCTGCTTTAATGGTCCATTTTCGATAAATATATTGTTTTGTCTCTATCGTTATTTTGTTATTATTAGTGGTGGTGGAAATGCTGGGCGAGCCGACCAGCGTTTCTTTACTTTCGGTTTTGTGGCGAGTCATGAGAATAACGCCGCCGAATCGCCGTTTATGGTGGGAACTACGACGGTATGTGATCGTCTTCCAACCTCTGACTTTAATTCTTGATGAATGAAAACATGAGTCTGTCTTGCGCCGGTCAAAGAATTTCACGGTGCGGAGGCTCATAAATGTAGTGTGAAAACACTTAGCTGTTCCAAAACTCCTCGTTGTCCCTTTAATTGATTGTACACAATATTTTTGTGTACATCATTTTGGTTACAAGTATGTATTACATTTTGTGCAATATCTACACACTTGTGCTTGTGCAACTGGGTGTATTTGGGCATCGTGCAATACAACCTGGTACATATGCACTCCTGCACTTTAGCACTCGTCACTTTAAAGGGACATTGTGTAACTTTTCCTGTTATCTATTCACGAAAATCGATTATTTTGTTTTTCATTAATCATTCATATCTCCATGTAGCGGGTAAGCTCGGTGCTGCTGCCATGTGGTGTCTCCATGTTTTTACGTTCAGTGGCAGCGTGACGGTAGGAAACCACGGAAACTCAGCGGAGACACCGGAGCTGTCGGCTCAGGTCGAGGTGCTGTCTGTGAAAAGTCACCGCGGTAACGCAGTGAGGAGGAATGGAGCGTTACACTGATGCTGCATTCACCTGCAGTCGGGCAGACGGCCGTCGGTAGGTTATGGCAATGGGCCAATTTGCCAAAATGTTGAACTATGCCTTTAATGCCACTGATCTAAACATCCAGCTCCTGCAGGTTGCTGTACAGATAAAGCAGAAGTAAGTGATCCGGTCGTTTTCGCTAATGCTGCGTTCCAGGCAGGCTTTTGAAACCGTAAATTACAGCTTCAAGTCACAACTTACGACTTTGTAGCGTTCCAGGCAACCCACTCGTGTTTTTCCGACCTGTTTTACCGGTGAAAGTCACTATAACGGCCACTCGTAACTTCCGACCCGTGAACTCGTACCAGATCGAACTGGTACCACTTCACGGTCGGAAAAATACGAGTTTCCATGAACGCACCATAACAGTCCTCGTCGCTACGTCACCACATTCACGGCGTCCCTTGGCTGCACACACAGCCCTGCATGCCGTTCTCTCTCCTCATTGGATAAAAACTGTAGGATACGATAAATGTTTTCTCTTCGGCTCAGAGCAGAGCAGAGTGACTGACAGACCCGTGTTTCAGTCCAAACACTCTATGTAAGTGATTGCTGTCGGAAGATATAACTATTTAAGACTTATATTAACACAAATATATCACTCACTTCTGCTTTAAGTTGTTAGTTGTATTACCATGATGATGACCACGCTGCTCTCTGCTGTGTTTGCCGTCTGTCTGGACAAACAGAGGTCACCCAGCAGCCGCCAACATCGTTTAAGTGTGACGAGCAGATTCCCATCACATTTCACATTAGGACATCATTTCACTCATTTTCTACTCACCCTCATGTCGACTAAGGGCTGGGAGAAGTTTCAGAGTCCTCCGTGGCTTCTCTGAGTTACAGCGGGGCTCCGTGCAGCACTGCATGTCCATATGACGGTAGCGAACGGAGCTCAAAAACTTTTCTTCGTCCAAAAAGACACACCAAAAAACATCCAGATACCTCCATAGTGCTCGTCTGTAATGTCCCTCTTGTATTGAAGCCTATATTTTAAGCTTGTTTGTAGAGGAAGCTCCCAGTTCCGCTACAAACAAGCTTAAAATATAGACTTATTTAATTTTTTTCATAACAATTTCTCATGTCGAGGCTTCAATACAAGACGGACATTACATACGAGCAGCATGGAGGTATCTGGATGTTTTTTGGTGTGTCTTTTTGTTATGAAGACAGTTGGTATCCATTTGCAACCGTTATATGGACATGCACTGCTACGCCGAGACCCCCTGTAACTCAGAGAAGCCACGGAGGACTCTAAAACTTCTCCCAGCCCTTAGTCCACATGAGGGTGAGTAGATAATGAGTGAAATTTGAATTTTGGGTGAACTATCCCTTTAATGTTAAATTTAACTCGTGTTTTATTTATTCATGGTACTTATTCATTGTATTATTCACTGTATTTGTTTCATTGCATTTAAAAAAAATTGTATTCAGTATATTTTGTTCTTTTCTTTTCTTAGGTTTCTTATTCCTTTATAATATATTGTATAAATGGTGATCATAATAGTGATGAAAAAGGAAATCGGTAATATAATAATAATAATATATTTTGTTCTATTCTAAAGCCTGACCAGGGACAAAGACTGCAAATTAGCTGAAGCTTGACGTGTCATATGCATCACATTTCCCCATTTTCTGTGGCAATGTTGTATGTATTATTCCTGTTAAATAAACATAAAAGTAAAAATAAATACATAAAACGAACAAAAATAAATTAATGAAAAGGTTTTAGTGATGAATCATAAAGAGTATAAAAACTCTCCAATATATACAGACATGAAATAAAGATTAAAATATTCTTAATCTCATGTTGATCTGTTGTGATATTTTATCATTTCATTGTTATTTAGTGAATTTTATTTCTTAATGATTTATTAAAGCTGAGTTCTTCTGTTGTTCTGTAGAGAAACATCCAGCAGGGGGCATCCTTTCACAATAAAAGCCCCACTCGGCTGCATCTGATCCTGAGCCTGAGGGCAGCAGCAGCAGGGTAAAAGTACTTAGTTACTTTTGATTTTCCCTAAGCTGCACACACACAGATAGATAGATAGATAGATAGATAGATAGATAGATAGATAGATAGATAGATAGATAGATAGATAGATAGATAGATAGATAGATAGATAGATAGATAGATAGATAGATAGATAGATAGATAGATAGATAGATAGATAGATAGATATTTGTCTTATTTTTAGTCAAAACAAATGTCATTACACCTAAAATAAGACTCATCACATAATAAGTAGCTTGTTTTTAGACACTTTTACTTCTTTCAAGCAGATTTTCACTTGAAATAAGTAGAAAAATCTGATAGTGGAGCAAGTTTCTTATTACAAGCACAAGAAACTTGCTTTCACTGGCAGATTTTTCTACTTATTTCAATTGAAAATGTGTTTGAAACAAGAGAAATTATCTAAAAACAAGTTAATTTTTAGGTATTGAGTCTTATTTGAAGTGGAAAGTGGTTAGTTTTGACTAGAAATGAGACATTTTGACAAGAAATAAGACAAATATTCTTGGAAGGATTTAGAGTTTTTGCAGTGTAGATAGATAGATAGATAGATAGATAGATAGATAGATAGATAGATAGATAGATAGATAGATAGATAGATAGATAGATAGATAGATAGATAGATAGATAGATAGATAGATAGATAGATAGATGGTATTCATCAAATAAAGTGAACTTGTGTCAGTTCACTGAGGTCGTTCACACTTTTATCCACGGTGTGTGTGTGTGTGTGTGTGTGTGTGTGTGTGTGTGTGTGTGTGTGTGTGTGTGTGTGTGTGTGTGTGTGTGTGTGTGTGTGTGTCTACTCCTTTTTATGATTATTTCATGTTTCATGAGCGTCGTGTGTCTTTAATCTACAGACAGAAACTCGCTGTAATGAAGTCGTTTTCATCTTTCAGCTTCTAAACTGTGGGAGAACGACCCACTTACTGTCGACACACACACACACACACACACACACACACACACACACACACACACACACACACACACACACACACACACACACACACACAGGGTTTGACTGTGTGTCGGAGAGTTTCATCAACTTTCTGTTTTTTAGAGCCGTTTCAATCTGACGGATGTGATGAAAGTTTGATGACAGGAAGTGATGAAACTGATGAAACTGATGAAAGTGATGAAAGCGTCTCAGTGACATCACACGGCTCTGATCTCCTGTAAAGACGCGGCGCCGTGGCGACGCTAAACGTGAACACGGCTCCACGACGACTGTGATCAAAGTGAAGACGAACTGACCCACAGCACCTGAACGCATCACGTCACAGCTTCTAGTAGATAGTGTCGCTACCCGATCTGCGACGCTACCGGATCCGTGACAAAACTGGTCTGCGCATGCGCAGACCGGCCGCCATCTTGGACAGCTGCCTACGGCACCTCCACTTGGACAAACTTCATTTGGGCACTGCCCGATTTGCGTACATGCTTTAAGTTCTGTGAATTTAAAATACGGTACTGTGAAAATGATTAAAAAATAAAATAAAATAAAATAAAAACCGCGTAGGTCCGTCATAAGACAGCCGCGGCAGACTCGTTTATTCAGTGAGTGTTGTGGTAGTTGTGATTGTTTGTGGTTGTCATGGTGATGAGGCCGGCGAGAAAAGAGGACAGTAAACATTAAAAGTCCGCCTGTGTTCCTGTTTTCTGAGCATCAAGATCCAGATCACCACAACCAACCCTCAATTTACATTACTAATAAAGTATTTTAAAAAATAAATAAAAAGATAAACCGTCTGTGGCGACGCACATAGGGCAGTGATCCTAAGTCAATTCAACTAAGTTTGTCCAAGTGGAGTTGCCGTACGTGGCTGTCACGGATCCGGTAGCGTCGCGGATCGGGTAGCGACAGATAGATCTAGTAACTAGATCTATCTACTAGAACAGGGGTGGGCAATTATTTTTTCCGGAGGGCCACACTGACTCCGATAAAGTGAGTGAAGGGCCACACGATTCGAAATCAAATTGAAACATCAAATATTTATTGCTGAATTATATATAATTATGTATTAGCCTATATAACTACATATATTTAGTGGAAATGATTGCATTACAATAGGCTGACAGCCCACAATCCATGTAATCACATTTTCAACTTATATCCATCACAGATCACTGAAGAAACATGCTGTATTATGATATAAATATGGACTCAAGGCAGATTGTTTTATCAAAACTTACTGACCATAAATGACTGCACCAATTAATAATGTTCACAGACACCTGAATAATATAATTAAGCACTCAGATCCTTTTCAGTTCTGATTCAGTGAGACTGTTCTATTTGTATGTAGATAACCTTTTATTTATGAAAAACACAATACTCCTTTGCTGCTGCCTAACAGCACCAACATGAAAAAAAGAGAGAAGAAGAAGAACTGCTCCATCTACCAACAGGCTTCACCCGTGACTTGTCAAGGCCAGAACCTTTGGTCCAAAGCAGGACAGTCCTACATCTGACCCGGGCCATGTGTAACAGAGTTTTGGTGTTGATGCCACTTCCACAGTGACAGCCAATCATATTTATCTTTATTCATGTATCACGGACGCTCACTGGTTAGCAGGGCTCTCCTCAGCACATAAATATGGGCCAGTACACTGCAAAAACTCAAAATCTACCCAAGAATATTTGTCTTATTTCTTCTAAAAATGTCTAATTTCTAGTCAAAACTAATCTCTTTTCACTTAAAATAAGACTCATCACCTAAAAATGAACTTGTTTTGAGATAATTCTCATTTGTTTCAAACAAATTTTCACTTGAAATAAGTAGAAAAATCTGCCAATGAAAGCAGGTTTTTTGTGCTTGTAATAAGGAAGAAAAACTTGCTCCACTATCAGATTTTTCTACTTATTTCAAGTGAAAATCTGCTTGAAAGAAGTAAAAAGTGTCTAAAAACAAGCTACTTTTAATGTGATAAGTCTTATTTTAAGTATAATGAGATTTGTTTTGACTAGAAATAAGACAAATATTCTTGGTAAGATATTGAGTTTTTGCAGTGTATGCGAGGATTGAGCCCATGGTAGGTTTGTTACACGAAGCACAGCGTTACAGCCACTGAAACTGTGTAAACAATGTATTGTAATAATGCAGTTATCATGATATTATGTTCAGGAAGCTGGCGACAGTTTTACATGTAACTTATGTGTTACAGAGGGTTTATTTTGTTTAATGTTTATAACTAGCGACCTTAGCTCGAAGGCTAAGCTAACTTGCTAATTTTCCTCCATAAAACTGTGCCGAACGAGTGCTGTGCTTGACTGTGACCTGACCAGTCATTTCCGTATCATTGTCCAATGTCCAGGCAATAAAAGTCCGGTCCTGAAGCTAAGAGAGTGTCGGTCCTTCTTGCAAATAAACAACACAACGCAGACAACTGTTACACATGTGTCTAGTAGACCAGCACCAGGACCAACACCAGTTGTAGCAGAACCAGCACCGGTACCACAACTAGCACCAGAACCGGTAAATTAAAGGGTTATTGTAGGAGAAACTTACAAAACTAATCTAAACCTGATGGGACCTGAACCTGAAACCAAAAACTCAACAGGGGTCGAGGGGGGTGGGGTTGGATTTGGGGGGTCGAGGGGGCAGTGAAAATAAACAGCTTATACTACGGAAGATTTTCCTTAAGCAGCTTCAGCAGAAATCCACCTGCTGTTATTGACGTGAAGACGATAAGAGCTGCATCTAATTTCCCTGGATTGAATCAGTGGGGGGTGGAGGAGGAGGAGGAGCAGAGGGGGGGGGGGGCTCGGCTCTCGGCTCCACCTCGAGATCGTTTTATTACATAAGTCTTTATTGTGTGTACCGGTATGTGTGTTTCATATCTATGAATGTATTGGAGATGGTTGTAACAGCAATAAGGAAGAACATTATCAATATCATGAACCCACTTCCTCCCTGACCCTTCATGTGACTCTGCATGACTGTGTGAAGAAATGTGTTGGTTTCACAGCCAAAGAACATCTATTTAAAGGGACTATGAGGAGTTTTGGAAAGCAAAGTGTTTTCACACTACATTTCTGACTTTTCAGAGGCGAGTCATTTTCATGACTCGCCGGGTGGCGTCCGCAAAACTGAAACCCGGAAATGCTTTTTATCGTCATTGTTCTTTATGTCTAACATCAACCTGCCAATGGGACTGGGGACTGACTCTTATAATGTTACAGAAAACCTGCATGTTTTTTCTCCTCATGTTCCTACACTAAATAACCTGTTCTTCTTATCACCAAACGAGGCTGCTCTCCCTCTGTCAGCTGATTTTTAAATAAAAAAGTATAAGAAACGTCCAGATCTGGATGTTCCTTACGCTTTCCATTCATATTGCTGTTATTTCAAGCAATATAATGTGCAGCCTCTCTCTGTCAAAAATGCCAGGGCCTATTTTCTGTCCCAGTCCGCCCCTGAATATGAGACTCTTTTAGAACCAGATACAAACTCCTCAGGGTCCGTTTAAGGTCAGAAACTAATATTCTGGTCTGAATCTTGACTAGTATCAATACCGTTGAAGTTTGAATTAGGTAACTTGTATAAGCTGAAAGAGCAGGTTCTCAGGAAAAATATGAGTCATTTCCTCAATGTCAAATAATGTCTGACAGGTGGGTGATGGTTGTAACACCTGTTATCTTTGATGTTTTATAAAGTGTCAACCACCTTTCCAGGAATTATACATGGACTATGACCTTATAGCTTTATATGTTAGGATCCACACCACTGACACTGTTCTTCATTTATCCTTCAGCGATGAGTTCTTGTTGTTCATACTGAACCACAATAAGATGCTTTAGTGTTGGAACATGCACAATAAACTACAATAGATGCATGTTTTTTTGGTTTGGTCTCAATTTTTAGTTTTTAATCTCACTGTTACAATTTGCAAATAGATTGGTTTTTATGTGCACACATATTTTACCTGGAGTGGACAGTCTATGTATTTATTATTTATGTTTTATTGTGTTTTTTCTATCTTTGGTATTTTTGCCTTTTTAGTACGTTTTATGGTTTTTATTTTACTATACAGCACTTTGGAAACATCTGGGTTCTTTTTTTAAATTGTGCTTTATAAATAAAATGGATTGGATTGGACTGTGTGAAGAACTGTGTGGGTTTTACAGCCAAAAAACCTTTTTTTAAGGTCAGAAACTAATATATTGGACGGTATAGGCCACAATAAGATGCTTTAGTGTTGAAACATGCACAATAAACTACAAAAGATGCATGTTTTTTGGTTTGAATTGAATGAATTCTGTGATTTACTTTGAGAAGTTTAAGTCGTTGATATTCGTAGAGAACAAATGAGGAAACTCAGTGTGTCATAATCTGAGAGTCCTGCCATGAACCGTCCCCGGTCTGATTTAGATGACACCTGTCACACCCGAGTCGGCCAGATGTGTCACTGACTCATCATCACTGTGTCTCCTGCTGCTGCTCCAGATGTGTCGGCGGCTTCGTTTCCATAACAACCACACCCATCGTCATCATCACACACGAGCACAAGTGTTTTCCTTCTCTCTCAATATGGAAACGAGTCCGACGACGTTTCAAACAATTATTCAGCTCAGTGGGTTCAGAGTGATGTGATGTGGTGAAATAAAGAGGGAGGCGTGGTGCGTTCACTTGCGGCTCCGCACACAGAGCGTCGGAAAGAAAATGAAACAAAACTCTGATTTATCTGAAAAGACAGCGTCAGACTCTCTGCTCCATGAGGAACATATAATCTAGATTCAATAAATCAATCAATAGATGTTTAGATAATAAATAAACAGTTTATTATTATTAAATTGTACTGATATCAGAGTTTGCAAGTGTCAATTGTCTGTTTCTGTGTCTGTTGATCCCAAAAATGATCTGTATTTGGATTTGAACAGGAAGTGGGTGTGGCTTCTACAAATTAAAACACTGTTTCTAGATGATCATGACCCTGTTTAAAGGGATAGTTCAACATTTTTGGCAAATTGGCCCATTGCCATAATCCCTATAGTCATAGCAGTAGGTTCGTTACCTTTAATTGTCGGTGCAAGCTGTTTTTAGAACGGCGGAGCAGAGCCGTGAGCTGCTCAGAGCTACGCTACGGAGGCTCATTATGGGATTTCTTTGGTTTCCCTCATCAAACTCATCAAATACACAATCCAACAACTCCAGAACGCTCTGGTGGACAAGTTGTGACCTGCACATTCACCACGCTATGAGATAATAACACAACGTTACCAGACAGAGTTGTTGTAGAGGGAAATGCAGAGACTGCTTGATGAAAAACTGTCCCTGAAGGCAACGCGCATCAGCGGTTTTGCATGAATTTACCTCTAAAACAACTCTGGCATTCTGCAATAGAGTCAAGCAGTAGCTACTGTACTTTTTTAGTACGGCATCATGCAATACAACCCTAATGGTCCCCCAGCTTCATGTTGTTCTTTTTCTTTTTATTATTATTAATGGTTTAATGGTCTGTTGTAATCTTGTCTGAATTTCTTTTTTTTTAATCCCATAACTGCATGCCAATTGGACAAGAGATGGCTACAATCTCTAGTGTTCATGAATATGTACTGTCACATTTGTTAAAAAAAAATAAATTGATGAAATCAAATTAAATGAGAAAATGAAGAAGGAACTTAATTTAATTTAAGGACATTTTGTTAGTGCTGACATTTTTCTGCTGCGACTGAGATGCTGCATCAATGAAGCACAAAACATTAAAAACGGGCTTTTCCTTTATATATTTTAATATTTCTGAAAATAATTGACCATGAAAAATATTCAGATCTTGCCCATAAACTGCGTCTTCCCACACACACAGTCGGATTCTGGGTGCTTTCTGTTAGTTTCAGCCAAACTCACCACTTCTTGTCCATGTTGTCGTTGCAGAGTGTTGCATGCTGGGTATTTGGTGTAATTAGGAAACAATCAGATAAAGTGCAGATGAAGTCATGAGGTCACTGAGATCCTCATCAGATATCTGAGAGGGGCAGGACACGTTAAGGATTATAGATCTGAATCAATCGGTCGATAGTTTAAAGGGACAGTTCAACATTTAGTCAGATCCTCCTCTCACCATAACCCCTGGCCTATAGTCTACATATAGCAGTAGGTTTGTTACCTTTAATTATCGGTGCATGTTGTTTTGAGATCAGCGGGGCAGAGACGTGAGCTGCTCAGTGAACACAATGGTCCCTCATCAAACTCATCAAATACACAATCCAACAACTCCACAACGCTCTGGTGGACAAGTTGTGACCTGCACATTCACCACACTATGAGATAATAACACAACGTTACCAGACAGAGTTGTTTTAGAGGTAAATTCACGCTAAACCGCTGATGCACGTTGCCTTCAGGGACAGTTTTTCATCAACAGTCTCTGTATTTACCTCTAAAACAACTCTGTCTGGTAACGTTGTGTTATTATCTCATAGCGTGGTGAATGTGCAGCTCACAACTTGTCCACCAGAGCGTTGTGGAGTTGTTGGATTGTGTATTTGATGAGTTTGATGAGGGAAACCAAGAAATCCCATAATGAGCCTCCGTAGCGTAGCTCTGAGCAGCTCACGGCTCTGCTCCGCCGTTCTAAAAACAACAAGCACCGATAATTAAAGGTAATGAACCTACTGCTATGACTATAGGGATTATATGGTGAGAGAAGGAGCTGACTAAATGCTGAACTGTCCCTTTAAACTATCGACTGATTGATTCAGATCTATAATCCTTAACGTGTCCGGCTCCTCTCAGATATCTGATGAGGATCTCAGTGACCTCATGACTTCATCTGCACTTTATCTGATTGTTTCCTAATTACACCAAATACCCAGCATGCAACACTCTGCAACGACAACATGGACAAGAAGAGGTGAGTTGAGGCTGAAACTAACAGAAAGCACCAGAATCTGACTGTGTGTGTGGGAAGACACAGATTATGGGCAAGATCTGAATATTTTTCATGGTCAATTATTTTGAGAAATATTAAAATATATAAATAAATAAAGGAAAAGCCCGTTTTTATGTTTTGTGCTTCATTGATGCAGCATCGCAGTCGCAGCAGAAAAATGTCAGCACTAACAAAACGTCCTTAAATTAAATTAAGTTCCTTCTTCATTTTCTCATTTAATTTGATTTAATCAATTTATTTTTTTTAACAAATGTGACAGTACATATTCATGAACATTAGAGATTGTAGCTATCTCTTGTCCCATTGGCAGTTATTGGATTAAAAAAAGAAATTTAGACAAAATTACAATAGACCATTAAACCATTAATAATAATAAAAAGAAACAACATGAAGTTGGAGGACCATGAGGGTTGTATTGCATGATGCTGTAATAAAAAAGTGCAGTACTGCTTGACTCTATTGCAGAATGCCAGAGTTGTTTTAGAGGGAAATTCCTACAAAACCGATGATGCACGTTGCCTTCAGGGACAGTTTTTCATCAACAGTCTCTGCATTTCCCTCTAAAACAACTCTGTCTGGTAACGTTGTGTTATTATCTCATAGCGTGGTGAATGTGCAGGTCACAACTTGTCCACCAGAGCGTTGTGGAGTTGTTGGATTGTGTATTTGATGAGTTTGATGAGGGAAACCAAAGAAATCCCATAACGAGCCTCCGTAGCGTAGCTCTGAGCAGCTCACGGCTCTGCTCCGCCGTTCTAAAAACAGCTTGCACCGACAATTAAAGGTAACAAACCTACTGCTATGACTATAGGGATTATGGCAATGGACCAATTTGCCAAAAATGTACTATGAACTATGCCTTTAATGCTGCTGATCTAAACATCCAGCTCCTGCAGGTTTCTGTACAGTTAATAATGAAGATGTGTTGCATCACCATGACGATGACCGCGCTGCTCTCTGCTGTGTTTGCCGTCTGTCTGGACAAACAGAGGTCACCCAGCAGCCGACGACTCGGCCGGTGACACAGCAGCTGCCAATACCGTTTAAGTGTGACGAGCAGATTCCCATCAGCCCCGGCGGTGGAGCTGACAGCGGGATGAGACTCGCTGGACGTCCAGAGTTTCACTAATGTGTCTCTGGCTCAGGAAGCAGCAGCAGTGAAACGAAGTTAACATCCATTTCTCACAAGTCATTGTCAATACAACAGCACTTTACTAATGTTTAATGTTTAATTTAACTCATGTTTTATTCATTCATTGTATTATTCACTGTATTTGTTTCATTGCATTTTTTTATTGTATTCAGTATATTTTGTTCTATTCTTTTCTTAGGTTTCTTATTCTTTTATAATATATTGTATGGTGATCATAATAGTGATAAAAAAGGAAATTGGTAAATAATAATAGTAACCTTGGTCATAATCATAACAGTAAAATAATACAGTAATAATAATAAAAAGGGTTAAAAAAAAAAACAGTTGTAACACACACACAAAAAAAGAATATATATATATATATATATTGCTGCTTTTTCACTTATTTTTTATTGATTTAGATTTTTTGGTTTTTGTTTGCTTGTTTTGTTTGTATTTTGTTTCCTTGTTTGTCTTATAGCCTATATGGGTTAAACAAAAAAAGAAGAAAGAAAGAAACTGTACGAGTCACCCCATCATCAATATTGTTTCAGGATGGATATTTTTGTTGCTGTATCCTTTTTGTTAATTTATTGGAAATAAAAACATATATAAAATATATATATATATATATATATTTTTTTTAAATATATATATACATGGTCAGGCTTTAGAATAGAACAAAATATATCATTATATATATATCATTATATACTGTATATATATAGTATATAATGATATATTTTGTTCTATTCTAAAGCCTGACCAGGGACAAAGGCTGCAAATTAGCTGAAGCTTGACGTCTTATCACATTTTCTCATTTTCTGTGGCAATGTTGTATGTATCGTCCCTGTTAAATAAAATAAAAATAAATACATTAAAACTGTAAATAAAAAATTAAAAAAAGGTTTTTAGTGATGAATCATAAAGAGAGCCGTTGAGGAGCAGCAGAAGTTTCTATCCCACATGGTTGAATGTTGTACATTCAAAACCATCTGAGTGTGAGTCATGTTTTTTATTTTAATTCAATTCTCTAAACTTTATTTATCCCTCAGGGCCAATTAGAGACGACGGCGCGGCGGTGTCGAGTCCTTATCGCCGAGCTGCAGCACTGGGTGTTTTCTTCTCTGAGCCTCCGATGCAGCTCTCTCCAACCGTGTTATTACCAGGCCATATCTACTCCTCTGATCCATGATTACTACAGCGTGGGCGACTTGTTTCTTATAGGTCAAGACTGAATTGACTTCATAACATGTTTGGGGGCCGAGGGGAAGGAGGAGGGAGGAGGGAGGAGGGGGGTCGAATCAATACAAGTTGCTTTGGTAAGCTCGCTCTCTGATCCGTGGCTCAGCTGAATCGATTGTCACCAGGAGGAGGAGGAGGAGGAGGAGGAGAGGAGGTGTATGACAGTACAGAAACAACTGGCTGCTGCTGCTGCTGCTGTGAGACGCTCCATCAATATCATCGCTCATGCTGTATTGAAGGATTAAATCTGTGCGGGTCTCGAGCGGCGGCTCCACTTCATTATTGGATCAACGGCCCCCAATCGAGAACCAAGAAGAACCTGAATGAATGATGATGATCAAGAGCGAAGCGGCGCGGGAGAGAGGAGAGGAGCAGCAAGGGATGATGGGAAATAAATAAAGAGTTTGTGTGTTTGAAGATAAATAACAGAGATGGACAGAAAGAAAAACTCAATGGTCAGAGCAGCAAACACTAAAACCTTTAAACACCTACAGATCATCTCCTCTCAGCTTCTCTCTGGAGCTCTAGTAAGAACAGGTCGCTGTCAGCCAATCAGAAGAGAGGAGGAGGCTCTGAGCCTCTCTTCTGATTGGCTGACTGTTTTCTAAAGGGATGCAATAAAAAAAAACGGAGCAGATTTCAGAATTAAACACTCGGAGAAACCAAATCCTGCAAAGTGTTGGTTGGATGGACGGTGGGTCCAGGTGGTGAGGGGGCGGGGCTTTGTTGTGACATCACAAAGTGACAGGAAGTCCTGACGACTGGTTTTTAAAGGCTCAGTTTCTGAATACAGGCTGTGTGCATTTCTCTGTGGACTGAGGCTTTGATACTTTCACAGTATTAATATAGAACCTAGAGCTGCTTTATAATCACACTACACATGGACATCTACCTTTATACTGTATGGAGCTTTAATACAAACATCTACCTTTATACTGTATGGAGCTTTAACACAAACATCTACCTTTATACTGTATGGAGCTTTAACACAAACATCTACCTTTATACTGTATGGAGCTTTAACACAAACATCTACCTTTATACTGTATGGAGCTTTAACACAAACATCTACCTTTATACTGTATGGAGCTCTAACACAAACATCTACCTTTATACTGTATGGAGCTTTAACACAAACATCTACCTTTATACTGTATGGAGCTTTAACACAAACATCTACCATTATACTGTATGGAGCTTTAACACAAACATCTACCTTTATTTTGAAGGAGCTTTAATACAAACATCTACCTTTATTTTGAAGGAGCTTTAATACAAACATCTACCTTTATTTTGAAGGAGCTTTAACACAAACGTCTGTTTATTTAATACTATAATTTATCATCATAGATAACAACTTTATTTTTTCACTTCACATCTTTCACTTTTCACTTTCTCAGCCTTTTGGTTTCCCGTGTGAATAAATGAAGGAGCTTTAATGAATCTCGTTGACTCGGTTGTTGGGTTCAGGAAGCAGCTGCAGGTGTCACCTCACCTGTAGCTTCGGCATCAGTCAGTCGCTGCTCGTACTTGATTAACGTCTAAACGTCGGTGGTGATCTGAACCCTCCCTCTGTTTGCTGCTCTCCATCTCTAATCAGCATCATTAAAGCCTGAATGTCACCGAGACGTTTGATTCGTACATCATCGCATCCTGTAATTCGACGACAGGATGAGAGCTACAGAGGATCCTCCAGCGCTCGGCATCCTCTCTCTGACTCATCTTGATTTAATTTCTGAAATGAGATTCATTGACTATTGTGTTGGGGGACAGGTTGTATGGAGATGGAAATGTGGTTTCTTTCAAAAAAGGATTCATGCTTTCAGCTTTTAATTAGCACGTCGTCGGCTCGGCGACAGATGGAGGAAAAAGTCATTTCGCTTTCAAGCTCTGATGTGAGTAAAAGGAGAGAGAACGAGGCCGAGGGCGAAGGAATCCGACCCGACGCTGAATTATCAGTCTGAAAATCCAGAGACGTGCTCGGTTCAGTCTGAGGCTACGAAGGAAGTCACGTTCTTACCCACTGGTTTCCTGCAGCTCAGTTCACCGGCGTGGACCGAGTCACTCTTTGACCTTTGTCCTTTAAAGGGATAGTTCACCCAAAATTAAAATTTCACTCATTATCTACTCACCCTCATGTCGACTAAGAGCTGTGAGAATTTTCAGAGTCCTCCATTCCTTCTCTGAGTTACGGGGGGGTCCGCGCAGCAGTATTTGTCCATATAATGGTTGTCAATGGATACCAACTGTCTTTGTAACAAAAAGACACACCAAAAAACATCCAAATACCTCCATGCTGCTCGTATGTAATGTCCCTCTTGTATTGAGACACTGGGAGCTTCCTCTACAAACAAGCTTAAAATATTAGACTTATTTAATTTTTTCGGAACAATTTCTCATGTCGGGGCTTCAATACAAGAGGGACATTACAGACGAGCAGTATGGAGGTATTTGGATGTTTTTTTGTGTGTCTTTTTGGACGAAGAAAGTTGGTATCCATTCACAACCATTATATGGACAAATACTGCTGCGCGGAGCCCCACGTAACTCAGAGAAGGAACGGAGGACTCTGAAAATTCTCACAGCTCTTAGTCGACATGAGGGTGAGTAGATAATGAGTGAAATTTTAATTTTGGGTGAACTATCCCTTTAAACCAGATGAATGTTGGAACTGAAACATGTCAGTGACTTTTGGACGGATTGGGATGAAATTCTTATTGACCTAGGTTGTTGGTTTTCCACCATGAGGACACTTGAGGTTAAAAGTCTCAAAAGTTAATTGGACCATGAGCTTCTGCAGATCCAGGGTTAGGCTGTGGAATCTAGTTGCTAGTTGTCTTCTAGTTACCTGGGTGGGGTTGCACCAGTTTGGCGTACCTCTCTACTAAATTCAGGATTTAGTCATTACTAAACTGCTACTAAACCCTTAGGAATTACTAGCTAGTTTGCAACTAGTTGTTTACTAATTTCGGTTGCACCAGACCAGTTTATGCAATCCCGTATCTAGTGGATGCGTAAGTGTTTACTAGTCGCATGAAGTGACGACAACAACTTGGCTACCCAATCAGCGTGCGGAGCAGAATGTACACAGGAACAGCTGGGCGCTTTTATTTTGAAATGTGTCCTGCATCGACACGGAAGCCGCCGGCAATGTTGTGGTATTTCTGCCTGAGGTGCTCACACTAGCGGCCAGTGCCACCCGACGCACTGCCCGGCACACTGTACTTTTATTATTACTGTACTTTTGTGTCCCCAACCACATTCTGCTTCGACCCCGTAGCAAAGTCACACAACACGATTGTAACTTGCAGGGACGGAGGAAGAGCCCCGTTTGACCTGGACCCGTGCTCAATTGCCGCAGCTAACGTTAGCATGTCTGTGATCCGCATTATCTGGTCGTGTCTAAACCGGTACTGACAGTAAATATCAAAGTCATCACATACATCTAAAGGGTGGATTCTGTCTCTCCAAACCCGTTTCCTAACAGCAGGTTCTCTGTCTTATAAAGCAAGCCTCTGTAAACAAGCCATTATAAGCTAGTTGCTGTTTTCTTCAGTTGGTTTTGATCCTGTGTCAGCAAACTAGGTAACTAGGTAACAGTTACACAACCCTTACGATAGGTGTAAATATTTAGTAAACAAAAGAAGCATTTTATGGAGCTAATTTATTCCCTCATTCTGGGGAAGACGTACTGGTGTGGGCGGAGGTGTGTTTTGTTTAGTAGTAATTACTAGTTCTACATGATTCCTAGTCAAAGTGGTGCAAACCATTTTAATTTAGGAATGACGAAATCTTGATTTAGTAAACACTTACACTTTTACTAAGGTTAGTAAACTCTGAGAGGTGATGGTTGCACCTAAAATCTTCTTCGCGCAAACATTGTGAGCTAAACGAAAATGTTATCAATAAAGTTTTGGGGAGCATAATGAGAGTGTGTGGGCTAACATGAAATAAACTGATAGCCTACTCTTCTTTTGTTTATTTAGCATTATTACATGTATCGGTGTTTGCACTTTAGCCTATAACTTTGTAACTTTTGTAAATTTAGATTTAGCCTTCAAGTATGATGCTAACAGACTCTACACAGGCTCCTAATCTTTGTCCATTTTTAAATTAGCTGGGAGTTAGTGGGCGGAGTCAGATGCTGCCATGTTTGCAATGGTGAAGCAGCTCACCTGAGGATGAATTATTTATCAGTTTCATTCCTTCAGCCAGTGTCTAAAATGTAAATATATAAGGAAATCGTTTTACTTACCTTCTAACTCGCCTGAGCCTATCAGGTCTTCACAATCTCTACCCACCTTCACTGCTTCTTGTTTGTTTGTTTGTTGATCCTCTGTCATGTGGGGGAGTGTGAGTCCCGGTCAACGACCACGAGTCCCAGGGAGACGAGCAGATCTGAAGGACGAGAGAGCGAATGAAGAGTTTCTCCTCATCACTCACCGTCACTTTGTCTAAAGTGTCAATTTAGAAAACGACTCTTTCAGCTGCAGCATAAAAACTGATTCATGACGTGTCGCTCACACACTCTGATGTTTTATGAATATACTCAGTTTATCGCCGCTTTATGGCGTCTTTCAGGAGAGGACGGGGTCAGCTTATTAAAGCGTTATTGCAGTCATTAATTATGTAAAATCCCCCCCCACCCCCTCCCCCTCCCTCCTCGCTACAGGAAGTCGACTCTACAGTTACTCTCCTCCACTGCAGCTCGATAGGCGGCGGACAGCTCTGCAGGCTGAGTGTCCTGTTACCACCGTCCACAGATACGCAGGGAATCAAACCCACAACCTCGGCGCTATCAGGTTCCCCCGCAAGGACGAACCACGGCTGAACACACACGGTGTCGGTCAGTGTTTCACACGTCTGGTCACTGGCTGTACCACAGACGCCTCGATGGGACGTCTTCAAATCCTGGGGACTCGAGGATGAAACTGTTAGGGGTAAAAGGTCAAAGGTCAAGGTGAAGATCCTCTACTATGACAGGATGACTCACTACAAGCTGCACCAATGATATGAAATGGTTAACTTCCTGTCTCCTAAAGTGGGCGTGGTCACCCTCCCCCTCACCCTTGTAACATGTTTGTGGATTTATAAAGGTGTCATAGAGGAAAGTGAACTGTTTATATTTTCTTATGATAATATTAAATATGTACTAGGGCTGTCAGAACAAACTTCGCTATTTGAACAGAATTCGAATTATTGTAAAAGTGGGAACATTCGTAAATAGAAACTGACGTTCCAACGTGGCCTTCTGCAACGACGCAAATCAACGTTATTTTTATGATCAGAGTTTTTTTAATTGCCCGTTTATTCGGTTGGAGCGGTGCCTACGTGTTCCCATACTACACACACATACCTTCTTTTTCTTTTTATCAATCGATCCGCGGACCACTTGCATGTTGATCACGGATCAACTGTGATCCGTTGCACCACTACTTATAATATTTAGATTTTCCCTCTTGAAGTTTTATATTGAGTTGGTAAAACTTAAGTGTGTTGCAAATGTTACATAACAGATTGGTTGAAATGCCCTTTAGTGGACACAGGACGTAATAATAAGCTGCTATATAGGTGTATTAAATGAGCTTGAAAAAAAAGAAACCTGCTGCTGCTTCTGGTCTCCTATAGGGGGCGGCGTCACGGTCTGATGTCTCCTAAAGGGGGAGGAGTCATGATCTGCTGGTCTCCTAAAGGGGGCGGAGTCACGGTCTGATGGTCTCCTAAAGGGGGCGGAGTCACGGTCTGCTGGTCTCCTAAAGGGGGCGGAGTCACGGTCTGCTGGTCTCCTAAAGGAGGAGGAGTCACGGACTGCTGGTCTCCTAAAGGGGGCGGAGTCACGGTCTGCTGATCTCCTAAAGGGGGAGGGGTCACGGTCTGCTGGTCTCCTAAAAGGGGAGGAGTCACGGTCTGCTGGTTTCCTAAAGGAGGCGGAGTCACGGTTTTCTGGTCTCCTAAAAGGGGAGGAGTCACGGTCTGCTGGCCTCCTAAAGGGGGCGGAGTCATGGAGAAACCCACTGACACAGATACAGGAAACTGACTCGTAGTGGAGCGTCTTGGTTTCTAAACCGTATTTTGCCTAAGTTTTGATTCATGAATTAATTCTAATACCTGTTTTCTGTCTTTCTAGTGGCCGGGGGAAGGGCAAGATGTATTACTTTTATTTCTTATTTAATCTTTAGAGACTTTACTTTTATTCCATGTTTGGCATTTGGAGCTTTGTCTTAATTTACAATGATTTTCTTTTGTACCTACGTCTTTTTGTGAACCTCATGTGACATTTTGCTGAGCTGATAACGTGATTATCAGATCAGAATAATTCACAGATGATTTATTTTCATATTTGCTGACATTTCTTTTGTTATTTGCAAAATGTATTTTCTCTAATAATCAAAAAGGCAGTGGTTTATTGTAGAGGGAACTGTGGCAACGCTAACAGCCCATGGGTTTATCTACTAAAAAAAAGCAAAAGGTCTCATAAACTCTGAGGTTGAGTCTGCAGCTCAGAGGCCGACCAGGAGAACCTCCCGCTCTCAGATTAAATGGCTCGTTAAGACTTTTTTTTTTTCATTGAAGGGATGTGAGATGATTAGCGAAGGGTTAAACTCGACCCCCCTCCTCTGCTGCCCTGCAGGAAGGTTTGGATTATCCACCCCCCTCCCCCCGTGTGTTATTATCAGCAGCAGAGTGGGTGGACGGTCGCTGGTGGAAGAGCTCGTGCTACAGATGGTGCAGGAAATTAAAGTCATCACGCTACAATCAGGATCAGAGCTAAACCCCACCCCCCCAAACCCCCAGGTGGAGGTTCCTGGTCGTCATGGTGGAGCCTCTGTCGCCCCTGCAGCCTCGTGCTCAGTGCAATCAACCAATCAATCAATCAATCAGACTTTATTTATAGAGCACTTTTCATACAAAAGACATGTGCTACGTATTTAACACCTGCAATTCGCAGACAGGTAGCACAAACATTGGTGATTATTGTTCAGTTATTTGGGCTTCTGCATCCAAGCCTGAGCTTACAAAATTACAAACAGCTCAAAATAGGGCAGCTAGACTCACTCTTGATTGTTCTTCTAGATCGAGTGTGGACCGTACACATTCTTGTCTTGGATGGCTGAAGGTTATTCATAGGTTATCCAGCAGTTTATTGTTATTTATTCGAAACATTATTCATAACAAGTATCCTACAGCTCTTTCTAATCAGATTGGTTATAATGCTGATGTTCACCACTACAGTACCAGAGCTTCAACTCAAGGTCTACTTGCATTACCACGACCAAGAACAAATTCAATGAAAAGCACTGTTGTATATAGAGGCATTTCTTCCAAATTTCATCAAAGAGGAGCTTTGAGAAGCTTCCGCTACAAAACGAGCTTGAAATATAGACTCATTTAATTTTTTCGGGACAATTTCGCATTTCGGGGCTTCAATACAAGACGGACATTACATACGAGCAGCATGGAGGTATTTGGATGTTTTTTGGTGTGTCTTTTTTATTACGAAGACAGTTGGTATCCATTTGGAACCGTCATATGGACATGCACTGCTACGCTGAGACCCCCTGTAACTCAGAAGCCACGGAGGACTCTGAAACTTCTCCCAGCCCTTAGTCCACATGAGGGTGAGTAGATAATGATAATAGCAATTTCAATTTTGGGTGAACTATCCCTTTAAAAGCAAATCTGACAGATAAGAAGGACTAAGACCATTAAGAGCTTTAAAAACCAGTAAAAGAATCTTAAAATTGACCCTGAAGCACACAGGTAGCCAATGCAGCTAGGGACTTTAAGATCGGTGTAATGTGAGCTCTCTTTCTGGTCTTCGTTAGCACTCGTTCACTGATTCTCTTCTCTCTGGCACAGACTCACTCCGGCCTTTTCTTTACTCATTTTTTTTTCCTGGAGGGGTCGATCTGAGTGTTTCCTGCTCTTAACAATTATCTTTGGAGACGTCCTCGCCACCACCGCCACCAGCGCCGCCGCCGCGAGACGACAGACTCCCAGTGTCTGCCAATCCACAACAAACACACTAAGCCAATTAGAGATAACTATCATGGAGCTTAATCGAATTAGTATCGCTGATTCGCCATCCTTCTCTTTTTCCATTTGGGCCCTAAGATCCACACAGCGCCCAACCCCTCCCATTTACACTCCATTACGGCGGGCAGGCAGCCCACCCACAACGCCCCAGTGTGTGTGTGTGTGTGTGTGTGTGTGTGTGTCAGAGCCAGTGAAGAAACCCGAGGAATCCAAGTGTATGAATGTGTCTGAATAAAAGACGAAGTTACACAGAGGTTCATTGTAGTTATATGTAGATATACTATTAGGTAAACCTGTCCAACTGTTCATTAAAGGGATAGTTGAACATTTTGGCAAATTGGCCCATTGCCATAATCCCTATAGTCATAGCAGTAGGTTCGTTACTTTTAATTGTCGGTGCAAGATATTTTTAGAACGGCGGAGCAGAGTTACCAGACAGAGTTGTTTTAGAGGTAAATACAGAGTCTGATTGCTGAAAAACTGTCCCTGAAGGCAACACGCGTCAGCGGTTTTGCATGAATTTCCCTCTAAAACAACTCTGTCTGGTGACGTTCTGTTATTATCTCATAACGTGGTGAATGTGCAGGTCACAACTTGTCCACCAGAGAGTTGTGGAGTTGTTGGATTGTGTATTTGATGAGTTTGATGAGGGAAACCAAGAAATCCCATGAGCCTCCGTAGCGTAGCTCTGAGCAGCTCACGGCTCTGCTCCGCCGTTCTAAAAATAGCTTGCACCGACAAATAAAGGTAACGAACCTACTGCTATGACTATAGGGGTTATGGCAATGGGCCGGTTTGCCAAAATGTTCAACTATCCCTTTAACATGAATCTATAACAGTTCAGTCACATGGAGACATGGTGAAGTTTAAACTGAGCATCAGACTGAAGAAGAAACGTTTCACAAACTGTTGATCTACTGTGGGTTTTTTTTTTTTTTACACACAAAAACATTTCTAGAGTTTAACAGAGAACGATCTGAAGAGGAGACCAGAGACCAGAGGTCAGAGGTCAGAGGTCAGGCTAATTGGAGCTGATTGAAAGACAAACTCTGATAATCACTGATAACAGCTGAGGTCTGCAGGGGAGAAGAACATCTCTGCACTTTTTCGTGCACGTCAATTTAGAGGTCAAATGGTTTTGTGGCTCAGAATGGGTTTTAATAAAGGGCCCAAACGGCTCTATTAACGATAAAGGTTGCCGACCCCTGGTATATGTTTTCATATGCACACATATTTGGACCAATTTCATACATATCATACAGCGGCATCATGCAAAAGTTTGTCCCCCCCTGGTTTAAAATGTCTATTAATGTGAACTGTTCAGTGGTAGATGAAATCTCCAAAATACATAAAGTTTAACACTCTTTTTTTCTCAATATTTTAATCAATATCAGTGTATTATTCTAGTTTTCTACAGTTTCAGAGTGAAAAAGGGAAACAAAGCAGCAGCAGCAAAAGAACGGGAAACCCAGGAGACTTGAGCTCTCAGAGAACTTTGACCAAGGTACAAGACAAGATATTTACTATTTACACACTGTGTTTCCAAAGGGGGGGGTGGGGGGGCTACTATAGCTACTAACTATGCAGGGGGCCCAGACCTTTGCTGAGGGACCTTTTCCTTTTGTTTGAAAATGTAACAGATGAAAATAAAAACAAAATGATATAGTTTAAAATGTAAAGGGAATGTGTCATCTGTAACTTTATGTCTTTTGGAGATCATTTCATCTTATCTGTTTATGTCGTAGGCAAATAAATAGATACATGTACATCCATCCCACAGCATAAAGTCCATGTTTCCTGCAGCAGGTGAGCTGTAAGTCTGTGTTGTGGGACGGGGACATATGGTGGGAGGAGCAGTAATCTGACAGCGAGGGCCGGACCACCACCCAGCTTCACTTTAAACCAAAGCTGACGGAGCTTAGAGAGAAATTAAGAGGAAAACCTCGTCAGCAGATCAGAGGAACGAGTCGACGAGCTGGATGTTTGTGTGTCACCTGCTGTTTTGATGAAGAAGAAAGAAGATGAAGAAGAAGAAACACGAGTTTAGTCGCGGATCAAAGTCGATCAGTGACGACGGATGATGGAGGCAGATGTTGAACCACAGAGTCACGGTGTCGCAGACGTTTAACGTTTCCTGCAGAAACAGATTTATACTCTACAGCTCTGTAAGTTCAGGTTGAGAAAGAGACGCTGAGTGTGAAACTGGATTTTAAGTTAAGTTAGTTTGAGTTACTGACTGACACCGCTCTGTACTGTCAGTATGAAGCTAGAAACTACATCAAACTCAATAATTTGTGAGTTAAAGAGGAACTCAGCTGTGTCCCTTGTCTCCAGCTCCAGAGTCCTAGTTCTGGTTAAATCAATGACTAGTAACTAGAATGGAGGCTCTCTGCCTTCCACCTAGCATCTCTTGGCTGAAAACCAACCTTGTAAGATCAGAGCCTCCGACCCAATGTCCCAGCTCTCGTCTCTCTCGACAAGCCGTCGTTTCCTCTGGTCTCTGGTCTCCATAAACACTTTGTTTTTCTTATACTGAACATCTGACACCGCCTGGTTCCTTAACCTTCCTCCTGCGTTAGGGTACACGTACACGTACATTTGTTTATAGCATCAAGGCTTTGTGACTTTGTCAGGAACCTCTATTTAAACAGAATAAAACAAACCTCTAAAATGCTCTATGACATTTGTGTTGCTATAGGGTCAGTTTTGACCTGGTTATAACGATAAAAACAATAATTAGAGTTCAAACTGAAATCATAAGTGCAAAACCAACCTTTTCATGGATAAGGAAGTCTAATAATGTAACCAAGAGATGAGAAACAAATGGAATGATAAATAATTGTTTTTATTGTGTTTTACAGCTGAAGGTCAAAACCGACCTGAACACAATGACAGCAGAAAACGAGAAAAAATTTAAGACAAGGGGTATACTGACAAAAAAAAGGCCCAGAGGCCCACACCAAAAAATATTAAAACCAACATTTTCATGGAGCCTAACAATGTAACCGAGAGAAGACAGCTGATTTAAAGGGACAACGAGGAGTTTCTATTTGGTTATAAAAACGTCTCACGTTAATGTGGATGAATCTACGTTACCACTTGTTAATGGTCCATTCTAGATAAATATATGGTTTTGTCTCTATGGTTATTTTGTTATTATTAGTGGTGGTGGAAATGCTGGGCGAGCCGACCAGCGTTTCTTTACTTTCGGTTTTGTGGCGAGTCATGAGAATAACGCCGCCGAATCTCCGTTTATGGTGGGAACTACGACGGTATGTGATCGTCTTCCAACCTCTGACTTTAATTCTTGATGAATGAAAACATGAGTCTGTCTTGCGCCGGTCAAAGAATTTCACGGTGCGGAGGCTCATAAATGTAGTGTGGAAACACTTTGCTTTCCCAAAACTCCTCGTTGTCCCTTTAAGACATGAGAAGCTGACACTGCTCCGGTGCCGACCAATCAGAGCCTGGTTACCTTTCTGTAACGACACCTTAAAGCTGAAACTGAAGTCATCAACACACAACCTCTGACCTCTGGCTCAGTGTCACCGTCTGAACTTAGACTCACTCTCTATCCCTCTCTCCTTCCTCTCCTCCGTCTGGAAGCTAATCATCGGTGTTGTGAGTGATTTAGAGCCGGCGCGTCGCTCTCCGCCGTCTGGCAGGTGGTGATAGCGCCCGGGAGAGCTGTTAGAGCCGCCGGCGTGGAACCGAGCGTGTCCAACAGCTCCACAGAGGAGGAGAGGTTACTATTACTACTGAGGAGGAGGAGGAGGAGGAGGAGGAGGAGGAGGAGAGGTTACTATTACTACTGCTGCTGGAGGAGGAGGAGGAGGAGGAGAGGAGAGGAACCGAGCGCGTCCAACAGCACCACAGAGGAGCTAGCGCGGCTACGCCACCGTTACTATTACTACTGTTACTGAGGGAGGAGGAGGAGAGAAGAGGAGAGGAAGAAGGAGGAGAGAAGGAGAGGAAGAAGGAGGGGAGGAGGAGTGGAGGAGAGGAGAGGAAGAAGGAAGAGAGGAGAGGAAGAAGGAGGAGAGGAGAGGAGAGGAGAGGAGGAGGAGAGGAGAGGAGAGGAGGAGGAGGAGGAGGAGAGGAGAGGTGGAAGGAGGAGAGGAGGAGGAGAGGAGAGGAGAGGAAGAAGGAGGAGAGGAGAGGAGAGGAGGAAGGAGGAGAGGAGAGGAGGAGGAGGAGAGGAGGAGAGGAGAGGAGGAGGAGAGGAGAGGAGAGGAGGAGGAGGAGGAGGAGAGGAAGAAGGTGGAGAGGAGAGGAGAGGAGAGGAGAGGAGAGGAGAGGAGAGGAGAGGAGAGGAGAGGAGAGGAGGAGAGGAGAGGAAGAAGGAGGAGAGGAAACAAAGAAGGAGGAGAGGAGAGGAAACAAAGAAGGAGGAGAGGAAAGGAAGGAGGAGAGGAGAGGAGGTGATGGAGAGACGACAGACTCTCAGCAGCTGGAGGAGAGGAGAGGAAGAAGGAGGAGAGGAGTGGAGGAGAGGAAGAAGGAAGAGAGACGAAGAGGAGAGGAAAGGAAGGAGGAGAGGAATAAGGAGGAGAGGAGAGGAGAGATGGAGGAGAGGAAGAAGGAAGAGAGGAGAGGAAGAAGGAGGAGAGGAGTGGAGGAGAGGAGAGGAGAGGAGAGGAAGAAGGAAGAGAGACGGAGAGGAGAGGAAAGGAAAGGAAGGAGGAGAGGAGAGGAGGAGGAGAGGAAAGGAAGAAGGAGGAGAGGAGAGGAAACGAAGAAGGAGGAGAGGAGAGGAGAGGAAGAAGATGGAGAGGAGAGGAGAGGAAGAAGGAGGAGAGGAGAGGAAACAAAGAAGGAGGAGAGGAGAGGAGAGGAGAGGAAGAAGGAGGAGAGGAGAGATGGAGGAGGTGATGGAGAGACTCTCAGCAGCTGGAGGAGAGGAGAGGCAGTGAGTCCAGCTGTGTAAACATGAACCAGTCAACATGGAGGAGCTTAACGAGTCCTGTTGGGTCCTGGAGGAACCGGTGACGTCGCTCTTGGGACCGGGACGTTGACGTTTTCTGGGTTTTAAAAACCAGTTCAGACATAAAATCTGACATTGTAATCTATGAAGGGGAGGGACACACACACATCCATGTTGGCTCGAAACGTTGTCCGCTTTATATTATGATAGAATAAAGTTTCATTTTTTAATTTTATTTTTCGCGAGTCTTTATTAATCTATTAACATATATTGTCTCTATCTCAATTTTCTAACATTAGAGATCACATATATGATCAAAGTAGCTATATTTTTGGGGCTTTTTCGCCTTTAAAGGTATTCAGAAAAGAAAATTGATTTTGATCCCATTCGTTAGTGTAATAACTCATCTATCAGACGATGTAGCCCAAAATTATATATATTTTAGAGGTAAATTCATGCAAAACCACTGATGCACGTTGCCTTCAGGGACAGTTTTTCATCAACAGTCTCTGTATTTCCCTCTAAAACAACTCTGTCTGGTAACGTTGTGTTATTATCTCATAGCGTGGTGAATGTGCAGGTCACAACTTGTCCACCAGAGCGTTGTGGAGTTGTTGGATTGTGTATTTGATGAGTTTGATGAGGGAAACCAAGAAATCCCATAATGAGCCTCCGTAGCGTAGCTCTGAGCAGCTCACGGCTCTGCTCCGCCGTTCTAAAAATAGCTTGCACCGAGCCGCCTGAGTCGGGATTCGATACGGGGCCGGCTGCAGCGAGGACAGTAGCCTCTGCATATGGGGCGCCTGCTCTACCAACTAAACTAAACGACGCCCCGCCATATATGATCTATGTTTGCAGTTAATCTCTACTAGATCACATTTAACAATGGAAGTGTGATTCGTTTTTTTGTGATAAAGTTACAATTTATGTTGAAATATCCAACTAAAGTCAAGACTTGGGTGTTATAAATCATGCTTATCTTAGAGAAAAAATGAAACGAGACAATATTTTCATGCTCTACAGTGATATTGTCGACACCCCTCTTGACCTACAACACAACATGCCAAAGGAGACGTGATGCAGATTCACCATTTATCCTAATTTAAAACTTTGAAACAGGTCAATTTGACCCGAATACCAGACAAGGGTTCACATGAGAAGTGACCAGGACCAGGACCAGGACCAGGACCAGGACCAGGACCAGGACCAGGACCAGGACCAGGACTCAGACTACAGAGAACACCTCCTTCCTTCCTCTGTATCTTCCATGTTTCTGTGTCTTCCCCATCAAGGACTCTTACTTTGAAGCAAATGCTTTTCATCTCTTATTTTGAAAGAACGTGTCAGATCCTGCAGAGTGGCGCTCCTCACGGGAGACTCCTCCTCCCCCACCGCCGCCGTCGGCCATGTTTGAACCCGGCGCTGTTTCGTCAGACCGTGATCTGATCTGAGGTCTGTGTCTCTAAATAAAGATTCTTTCATTTTAAATCTCTGTAGCGTTCATCATCAGATCTTATATTCACTACATCACATCAAGAAGATAACTCCCACCTGGTTCAACCCTCATTTGCATAATATTTGCATAAATGTATTCAGCCTATAATAGAAGAACTGTGAGGCCTTTGATGTGGACGGTCACATCTTTTACTTTCTGAATAAAAGCTGCAAACTAAAACTAGAATCTACATTTCCTGTCGATCACACAAAGCCCAGGGTTTTATTATAAGCATCGTGGTCACTCGTCTCAGCTCTGAGTTCAGATTTCTGTGGGAAACTGAACGCAGCACAGAGCTCGTGGTGACCTTTGACCCTGTTGGAGCCTCTGATATTTTAAAGGGATAGTTCAACATTTTGGCAAATTGGTCCATTGCCATAATCGCTATAGTTATACCATACTTACCTTTAATTGTCGGTGCAAGCTGTTTTTAGAACGGCGGAGCAGAGCCGCGAGCTGCTCAGAGCTACGCTACGGAGGCTCATGGGATTTCTTGGTTTCTCTCATCAAACTCATCAAATACACAATCCCAAAACTCCAAAACGCTTTCGTGGACAAGTTGTGACCTGCACATTCACCACGCTATGAGATAATAACGGAACGTTACAAAACTGAGCCGTTTTCGAGGTAAATACAGGGTAAATTCAGAGACTGTTTGCTGAAAAACTGTCCCTGAAGGCAACGTGCATCAGCGGTTTTGCATGAATTTCCCTCTCAAACAACTCTGTCTGGTAACATTGTGTTATTATCTCATAGCGTGGTGAATGTGCAGGTCACAACTTGTCCACCAGAGCGTTGTGGAGTTGTTGGATTGTGTATTTGATGAGTTTGATGAGGGAAACCAAGAAATTAGCCATGAGCCTCCGTAGCGTAGCTCTGAGCAGCTCGCAGACAATTAAAGGTAACGAACCTACTGCTATGACTATAGGGATTATGGCAATGGGCCAATTTGCCAAAATGTTGAACTATCCCTTTAAAGGAATGCACCTTTAATACTTCACCTGTTCCAGAGTCCAGGATCTGAATCAGGTCTGGTTTCTGGTCTCTGTAACATTTGACTGAGACATAAAACACTGATGCTCAAACTGGACTTTGACTTATTTCTGTGATGATTCCTGATCGATTATTGATCCCTCTGATCTCACAGTGATCAGATTATTAATAGAATCCCTCCGCTGTGGAATCGATCTCTGCTGGTTTCTCTGAATCTCGATCTGAATCTGGATTTAAAAACACACTTTATTCGCTGTGCCCCTTTTTCCCCCTGCATATTGCTGCTGCTGCTGCTGCATGCATTCAATATTAAGGAGTGCGTGCGTGGAGCGTGTGCATGCGTCAGGGGCGTGGAGGTGGAGGGGTGTGTGTGTGTGTGTGTGTGTGTGTTGCATCCTCTCACGTGACCAGCAGCCTGTCTGTCCTCTCCTCTCCTCTCTCTGCTCCTCAGTCCGGATCTCTTTGTTGTGGTTTGTTGCAGCTGCTGCTTCTTCTTTACGCACCGCGTTTTGTTCACGTTAACGGCGCCGTGTCCGTGATCAGTCGCGGCGGGTTTCTCTTCTCGTGGGGAGTTCCTGGAGGAGAGGTGTGCCACAGCCACGGCCACGTCTGTCTGGGTCTGGGTCTTGTAATCCGGACTATAGAGCAGCAGACAGAGACAGAATCCGCCGCGGAGGAAAGCAAAGGAAGCACGGAGGGACGGTGAAGATGCTGCCGCTGGAGGATTTACCGCGTTAAACCGTCTGCACGCCTTCTGCCTTTTGCCTTTTTTTTTTTTGCATTTTGCCTTTTTTGCACCTGAAGCGAGAGAAGCGATCAGTGATTCAGTCTTCAGTCAGTCTGGAGTCTGGTGGAGATCGGATCGGATCATTACCACCACCACCACCAGCCGCCGCCACCACCATGATGATGATCCGGTGCCTGGTGTCCGCCTGTCTGCTGTCTCTGCTGTCTCTGCTGCCCCAGGCGCGGGCGTCTTATTACCCCCAGAGCGGGGAGTGCAGGGGCAAAGGGAAGGACAAGGACTGCACAGGTAAGAGGAGGCTGCTGCTGCTGCTGCTGCTGCTGCACTGCAAAAACTCAAAATCTTTCCAAGAATATTTTGTCTTATTTCTTGTCAAAATGTCTCAATTTTAGTCAAGACTAATCCATGTCCACATAAAATAAGACTCATCACCTAAAAATTAACTTGTTTTTAGATCATTTTCATTTGTTTCAAACAAATTTTCACTTGAAATAAGTAGAAAAATCTGCCAGCGAAAGCAGGTTTTTTTGTGATTGCTCCACTATCAGATTTTTCTACTTATTTAAAGTGGAAAATTTGCTTCAAAAAAGTAAAAAGTGTCTAAAAACCAGGGACCAGTCACAATAAAGCGAGGGACCAGTCACAATAAAACGGCTGCTGCTGCACTGCAAAAACTCAAAATCTTTCCAAGAATATTTGTCTTATTTCTTGTCAAAATGTCTCAATTTTAGTCAAGACTAATCTATGTCCACATAAAATAAGACTCATCACCTAAAAAATGAACTTGTTTTGAGATAATTTTCATTTGTTTCAAGGAAATTTTGACTTGAAATAAGTAGAAAAATCTGCCAGCGAAAGCAGGTTTTTTTTGTGCTTGTAACAAGAACAAAAAATTTGCTCCACTATCAGATTTAAAGTGGAAAATTTGCTTTAAAAAAGTAAAAAGTGTCTAAAACAAGCTACTTTTTTTAATGTGATGAGTCATATTTTAAGTATAATTAGATTTATTTTGACTAGAAATTACATTTTGACTAGAAATAAGACAAATATTCTTGGTAGGATTTTGAGTTTTTGCAGTGTGCTGCTGCTGCTGCACCTGTGGGTGAAGCTGTGACTACATGGTTTATCTATTTTATCTTATTTTATTTTTTATTTTTTTTTACTGTGTCTGGTGTTTGTGCTGAAGTTTCCAGACTCACATCAGTCTGAGAGTTTATTATTATTATTGCACCTCATCCTCGTTATGTTTCAGTGCAGGAGGTTCAGCATTAACATCATGAACAGGAGAGAAGTTGTAGCCATTTGGTGATAAATGTAGGAGCAGTGGTTGTTCTTGTGTTTGTTTTTCATTGAGCTTTATTGATTGATCGATCGATCAGAAATGAGCTGACTGCAGCAGGACGATAAACAACACGTGAATAGCCTACAACAGATCAGTTCATACCAGTTTCATGTACGGTACGGTGGCCCTGAGGGGTCAACTCACTGCAGCTGAAGAAAACACACACAGATTCAAATGTGCTACGAATTCAGAAAACAGCTTCATCAGTTTGACAAAAACAACACAACAGGAAGTGTTTCTGGGGACACAATAAAGCAAGGGACCAGTCACAGTAAAGCAAGGGACCACTCATAATAAAGTGAGGGACCAGTCACAATAAAGTGAAGGACCAGTCACAATAAAGTGAAGGACCAGTCACAATAAAGCGAGGGACCAGTCACAATAAAGTGAAGGACCAGTCACAATAAAGCGAGGGACCAGTCACAATAAAGTGAAGGACCAGTCACAATAAAGCAAGGGACCAGTCACAGTAAAGCAAGGGACCAGTCACAATAAAGTGAAGGACCAGTCACAATAAAGCAAGGGACCAGTCACAATAAAGTGAAGGACCAGTCACAGTAAAGTGAAGGACCAGTCACAATAAAGTGAGGGACCAGTCACAATAAAATGAGGGACCAGTCACAATAAAGTGAAGGACCAGTCACAATAAAACGAGGGACCAGTTATTGATCACATGGACTGTTAGCTTAGCATCAACCTTCAGCCTGGTCCGTCACTTTATTGTGTCCTCCAGAAACACTTCCTGTTGTGTCGGTGAGTTTCTGCAGAACTGGTGAAGTTGTTTTTCAGACTCTGCAGCCTGTTTGTTTGTTTGTGTGTCTGTGTGTGAAGCTGCAGTGTGTTGATCCTTCAGGGCCACCGTAGGAATAAACAACGTGTGGATGAAACCAGAGGAGAAAACACAGACAGATGTTCATGAGTGTTGTTCCTGTCGGAGCTGCTGTGTGTGTGTGTGTGTGTGTGTGTGTGTGTGTGTGTGTGTGTGTGTGTGTGTGTGTGTGTGTGTGTGTGTGACTGCAGCAGCCGCTCTGACGTTGTGTAGTTGGAGGTGAGGGAACCAGACTCTGATCAAACGGCGTCTCCTCCTCTCGTTGGCAAAGTGGTTGTACCTCGGCAGGAGGCCGAGTGGCTCCATCAGGCTTTTTACTGCAGGAGGGAAGGACACCGGTGCTGCTGATGGGGAGAAGTGCAATTGACCTCTGGCTAAGCCCCGCCCCCTCCACTCACTCGGACAAACAGTCAACATTCGGTGACAGTTGCTATGGCAGCTGTCACAGTAGAGACATTTCACAGGAGACAATTGATGATTTTTGGAGACAGAAAGATTAAATATCATCTCGAAGTCACCAAAACTTCACTTAACTTTACTGCTATGGCTGCCGTTTGCCGCGAAACGCCGATAGCGACTATGGAGTTTTACATTATACGTTAGCATTAAGCTAGCGGGCTTTATGCTTAGTTGTGATACTGGCTAACATCTAAACATCTCTGACAATATGTTGCCTCAAATACGTTGTTGACTTAACTTAGAACAGATGCAGACATCCTTGTTAAGTTTATCCACGTTTAGTTGGTGTTGTGGTCTACTGCATAACTTTATCCAGAGCAGACACTTCTCTCGGTTGAGATGTGGCTTAGGAAAAGGTAAAAAAAAATAATACACCCCGTCGCCCAGCCTCTCAGGATACCGACATGTGTCGGAGTTGCATGTACCCCATGCACACCGTTTGACCATTTTAAACTTAAAATGTCAAGAAAAAACATATAAAAACGAATGAAAACTGACCAACTGCAATGCATTTCAATGGACATAGAAGCAGAGAATGTCCGAGTGTATGGGCTAGCTATGTGCACTGTGATTGGCTCATCGTGTTTGGGGGCGTGGCTTAGCCATAGGTCAATTGTACAGTGACCCTGAGAGGTCAGTGAAGAAGCTGTAGACTAAAGGCTGTGTCGTGTTTCCAAGGGGACAGCGAACAGTGACGGACCGTCTGCTGGGACACGTTAGTTTGTGACATCACAGAGTTCAGGACTTAAGGTGACGAAGCTGTTGATGGAATCACAGTTTAATCACAATCACTACTGGATACTATCCAATGATATATGATAATAATAGGTAAAATGCATCCCAACATAATCTATCTATCTATCTATCTATCTATCTATCTATCTATCTATCTATCTATCTATCTATCTATCTATCTATCTATCTATCTATCTATCTATCTATCTATCTATCTATCTCTGTCTTTCTTTCTCTCTTTCTTTCCATCTACCCTGTTTCTCTGTCTTTTTCTTTCTTTCTTTCGTTCTTTCTTTCTTTCTTACTACCCCCTTTCTCTGTCTTTTTACTTCATTCTTTCTTTCTGTCTTTGTACTTCCTTTTTTTCTTTCTTTCTGCCCCTCTCTCTTTGTCTCTTTCTATTGTTCTCTCTTTCTCTTTCTTTCTTACTACCCCCTTTCTCTGTCTTTTTCTTTCTTTCTTTCTTTCTTTCTTTCTTTCTTTCTTTCTTTCTTTCTTTCTTTCTTTCTTTCTTTCTAATGGTGATGAAGCTGTTCGTGGATTAATCACTGTTTAATCATAAATCTATCTATCTATCTATCTATCTATCTATCTATCTATCTATCTATCCATCCATCCATCCATCCATCCATCCATCCATCCATCCATCCATCCATCCATCCATCCATCCATCCATCCATCCATCCATCCATCCATCCATCCATCCATCCATCCATCCATCCATCCATCCATCCATCCATCCATCCATCCATCCACTGTACTACTGTATTAGCAGCAAGTCTCCATGACATAGTCTGGTCCCGGGTCAGCCGGTGACACTGTGTAATGTTTAGATGTATATTAGTTTATGTAGTAGATATATGGGTTCAGTTTAATGAATAAACAGCTGAAATGAGTGTGTAGAGGTGGAGCATCGTGTGTGTGTGTGTGTGTGTAATCCTGCCCGTATCCTGCTGCATTAATATATAATATTCATGAATTCATTATAGTGTTGTCCTGTTCCCTCTCTCTCTCTCCCTCTCCCTCTTTTTTTGATATGAAATATTGAAAAGAAAAAAACAGCCGTCATGTAAATGAGTGTTAGCTGTCACTCTGCAGCGCCTGGAACAACCTGCCTCCGCCATCTTTTATTAATCAACCAGCCAATCGACTTTCACCGCGCTGCAAGTGGAGCGTTTTATACACACACACACACGCACCAAATCCAAATACCTATAGCACAGAAAGTCTCTCTCACACACACACACACACACACAGTGGCCGCTCCATAGCAGATAATTGACTGCGCTGCTGCTGCTGCTCTGTGTTTGTCAGACAACAGAAGAACGGGAGGTTTTTTTTTTTTCTTCTCTTTTTTACAGATGCAGGAGGAGAAATAGAAACAAAATGTCTTGTGGCTGTTTGAGCCGCTGTGTGCAGAGTTTGGAGGGAAAATACAGCCCTGGAGAAACATCAAGTATTTATAGCCGACCATTATTCACTGGTGGTATTATGGCTGCTGCACTGTAAAACACAGTGTGTGTGTGTGTGTTTCTGTGTGTGTGCGGTTGTGGCCTTTTTCTTTCTGACGTCAGATGCCGAACTCCTCAGAGGACGACGGACGATGTGAAGGAGTTCAGACAGAAAACACAAGTTTGTGTGTAGAAAACGGTCACGCTTATTATTCCATATCCCTCGTATTGATTTATGTGTATCCATCTATCCTGTGTGTGCGTGTGCGTGTAAAATCGTGTCATTTATAGCGTATGAAAATGTGAGTTATGGCCAATTATGTCACAGTCGCCTTGACCGTCGTGCTTTTAATCTAATCGGTTGGGGGAATCAAAACAGGGCAGATTTCAGGAATAAAACACTCAGAGAAACCAAATCCTGCAAAGTTGTTGGATGGTGGGTCCAGGTGGTGGTGAGGGGGTGGGGCTTTGTTGTGACATCACAAAGTGACAGGAAGTCCTGACGGCTGGTTTTAAGGCTCAGTTTCTGAATACAGGCTGTGTGCATTTCTCTGTGGACTGAGGCTTTGATACTTTCACAGTATTAATATAGAACCTAGAGCTGCTTTATAATCACACTACACATGGACATCTACCTTTATACTGTATGGAGCTTTAATACAAACATCTACCTTTATACTGTATGGAGCTTTAACACAAACATCTACCTTTATACTGTATGGAGCTTTAACACAAACATCTACCTTTATACTGTATGGAGCTTTAACACAAACATCTACCTTTATTTTGAAGGAGCTTTAACACAAACATCTACCTTTATACTGTATGGAGCTTTAATACAAACATCTACAGGGCTCTCAAGTTTTGAAGTGAGTTCAGAGTGAGATTTTACCAGCGGCAGCGGGGATTTGGTTGAAGTGAGGATGGATGTCTGACAAATTACTCATAAATTAATTCAAACAAAAACATTTATGATTTATGATTTATGACTGGAATATCCAGGGCGTCATGCAACCCAAAAATTGGAGGGGGCACAGTGAATGTGGATGTGCTATCGCGTGCGCAGCGCGCACAAAATTTTTTGGAGGATGCCCTCAAATCACTTATTTTGGGCACTTTACAGGACTCTACACTAGTATTTGTTAGTTTATTTTTAGAGCACAGCACAATGAAAAATGTTTAAGTAGCACGTTATTTAACCTTTAAATAATGTTGAGGGTCCAATGTGACCCATTTTTACATTTAGGAACAGTAAAAACACCCTTATTTTCCTCTGCCTTTAAGTTGAACTTGTTCTTGACCAACACAATATTTGATACAGATTAATTTAAATGGTCTTTCCTGCCACAACACTATGATGATTACTGTATTTAACTACTTAAATCACAGTAGCTAAACTGATTTGTTGAACTCAGCCTGATGTAAACATTAATAAAACTCAGTAACCAATCACACAGGCAGCTCCATGTTGTCCCTGTGTGATGTTCAGGGACAGGTCAGGACTGGGGACAGACAGCTCTGAGGTTGAAGTCCTAATAATGAGATGAGATGCACCTGTGACAGTGACAGGTCTGTAGCTATTGACCACATGTCAGCTGATCAGCTGCATCAGAGGAAACTCCGCTGTTCTCATCTCCGACGAGCGCTTTTTTTTTTTTTTAAATTAAGCTCCGGTAGCGACCGGCTCAAATACGGGAGTATAGCCTAGGCCTACTGTAAATCGGCGCGGATCTGGTGTGTTTATCAAAGCTTGGCCGCCGTGCTCAGGCACCGGGTCGGTTTGAGCTGCGTTCAAGAAGTTAAGAGGCTGCTTTCAAACTCTTCAGGCAATGACCAGTGTAGGCTGAGGCCAGTGGGCTAACTGGTAACAGTGTTGTTGTCTCTTTTCACCTCTCTCGTGTGATCAGTGCGCCCTCAAATCTGTTCCACTGCAAAAGCGGTGCAACTTGATGGACGTCACCGTGGTAATTTAAATGCGTGAGAAATACAATGTGTGGCGTGTGAGCGTGTGAACGGGTGGGAATGCGTGTGTCACACGCCAAATGCGTGAGACTTGAGAGCCCTGCATCTACCTTTATACTGTATGGAGCTTTAACACAAACATCTACCTTTATACTGTATGGAGCTTTAACACAAACATCTACCTTTATTTTGAAGGAGCTTTAACACAAACATCTACCTTTATACTGTATGGACGGGTTTATTCTGTCTGTGTAGAACTGAGTGAGAGTTAGAAAATCGTTTCTGCAGCTCAGACGTGAAACTGATGGGAGAAACTGATGTGGAACTGAAACGTCTTCAGTCTCAGTGAAGTGTGGGATCAGCCTGGTGTCGCATGTTGATGACTGAAGATGACGGGACTCGTCCTCAGTTGCAAATTATTGATGTTCTGTCTGGATCGTCTGTAAAGTACAAATGGGATCAATGAGTCTGAGTCTCTGCTGCTTCTCACCACATGTTTGTAACGTGTCATTTGTGCAGCTCATATTTGAGATGCAGTTTTCTTTTTTTTCTCCCCGAGGCACCGATGACTCGACAGATCGTCCAAACAGCAGCTGGTTGAATTACAACAGGAGTTACAGCTGAGGCTCAACTCTCAGACTATTCTTGTGTCCAAATCATGTGAAGTCATTGTTTGTCCACCACTTTAATACGTGTTGAATCCATCACCGAGCTGCAGCTTCACCGGTTTCACTCACCTGTGGTCTCTTTTCTTGTGATGAAACCTTTGCAGATGCTTCTTCAGAGCAGCCTGGACGCTGCAGTGACTCGGTATCGGAAAGTGTTGAGGTGGGACCAGAGTTAGCTGGTTAATTAGCATGCTAATGTCAGAAGACGCAAAGAGGAAATAGAAACAAAAGCTAAAGTTAGAGACAAAATTTACTCTAGACTGATTAATAATCAGGTGCTAATGCTTTAGCTTTAGCTACATGTAACAATAACAATACCTCACAACCTTCATGTCTTTTATGAGGTTAGCTAGCACTGGACGAGACGACATCAGACACATACATTATGTAGTAAATCAAAGTGCAAAAGCTAGTGAGATTAAATTAGCTAAAAAGAAGCTAAAAGCTAACATGTAAGTTACGCTACCTGTAGTTTAAACATCTTAAAACATCTGCATCTGTGTCCGACTGGACAGGAAGTGTCTTCGTCCCTTTTTACCTGCAGTAATGTCACATTAAAACTTGAACTTTGAAATATGTGAACATCTTTATAGTTAACTTATTTTATAAAGTAAAAGCCCTGCTGCAGAAACTCCATAAGCATGAATATTTATGTTTTTACCTTAGATAAACACTTATAGACAATAGGAACAGTGAACTGGACGTCCTCGTTGTCGAGAGTTTAAAATTCTTCTGCTACAAATTGCAGCCATCTTGGAAAATGACGCCCTTTTGAAATTTCAAGTGCTTAATTGGATTTTTTTTTTTTTTTGCAAATTAAGAGCCTCGGAGGGAAAAGCAAAGCGTATCAGTTTTCATCCTTGTATCCTCATTGGAACGGTTATTGCAGTTTCTCTGCTGTTGCACTGGAATTTAATTATTGGAGAAATAATCACTCACACACTCGTTTTCACTTTCTGTATCTGAATCTGATAAAGAGGCCGAACCGAACCCGACCTGGTCCGGTACACGATCCAGAAACAGGAAGCAGCAGCACAGACACAGGTGCTGTGATGGATGAAGTCAGTCATGTGACTCTGTGTGAGACTTGTCGATACAACCCTCAATCTCCCACCGTGACGTCTGGCAGAGAGAGGGGAGAGGGGGAAACTCCGGCGACAGACATCCCACGGCGGCGGTGGCAGCAGTGGCAGCAGCAGCGGCAGCGAGAAGCGTGATTAAAATTTCAACGGGAGCTGTGACATTAACGGAGCTGCAGATGAATATTGATGTTCTGTCGACGCTGTTTACAAGTTACACTCGGGCCATTTAGCAGGAGCTCTCAACCAGAGCAGCTGATGATGAGAACAACAGTAATCCTCCTCCCGCGGCGCCGGGGAGGAATAGCGAAGCAGGTGCAGAGCTACAGACAGCGGAGGGAGTTGTCGTGGCAACAGACGTCCTGGTTGAGGCGTTGTGGAGACGCTTGCCTCGGCGTGTTATTCGGGGCTGATGGGAGTAGTAATGTAGGGCGTTTTCTGCAACACATTTTAGCTCTTTGACTTCAGGTGTTCACGACTACGGAAGCCCAAAGAGGTCAAACATTCATACACTGCAAAAACTCAAAATCTTTCCAAGAATATTTGTCTTGTTTCTTCTCAAAATGTCTTATTTCTAGTCAAAAGTAATCTCTTTCCACTCATCACCTAAAAAATAACTTGTTTTTAGATCATTTTCACTTGTTTCAAACAAATTTTCACTTGAAATAAGTAGAAAAATCTGCCAGTGAAAGTTTTTGTGCTTGTAATAAGAAAGAAAAACGCGATCCACTATCAGATTTTTCTACTTATTTCAAGTGAAAATAGGCTTGAAATAAGTAAAAAGTGTCTAAAAACAAGCTACTTTTGTGATTAGTCTTATTTTAGGTATACTGAGATTTGTTTTGACTAGAAATTACATTTTGACTAGAAATAAGACAAATATTCTTGGTGAGATTTTGAGTTTTTGCAGTGTGTACGAGGTAATCAATCGGAGGCGTACATGAGATCGGTTGGTACTGTATCTGTCAGTCATCGTGTGGTATCCATGGAAACAAACAACAGAGGGCTTTCGGAGGTGGTCGGCTGTGAAGTGAACAACTCCAAAGTTTGAAACCTTTGCAGATGCTTCTTCAGAGCAGCCTGGGCGCTGCAGTGACTCGGTATCGGAAAGTGTTGAGGTGGGACCAGAGTTAGCTGGTTAGTTAGCATGCTAATGTCAGAAGATGAAAAGAGGAAATAGAAACAAAAGCTAAAGTTAGAGACAATTTTACTCTAGACTGATTAATAATTAGGTGCTAATGCTTTAGCTTTAGCTACATAACAATAACAATACCTCACAACCTTCATGTCTTTTACCATGAGGTTAGCTAGCACTGGACGAGACGACGTCAGACACATACATTATGTAGTAAATCAAACATTTGATTAAGACGAAGCCGAAGACTCTCCGACCTCCTCTATCTAATGTGTTGTTGTGTTGTCTGTAGTGGACGTCAGCGTTATGATGCCGATCAATAATTTCCTTCTGCTCTGACATCACTGCTCCCGATGATTAATAATCTATAGGCGCCGTTGTTGCGTTATCTCCGTTTAATGAAGCCGTTATCTCCCGAGACACAAAGTTTTGTTTTCTTCAAGCTCTCGAGGAAAAATGATCGTCTTATCAGAGGAAACTGGAGATAGTCAGTAAAGTGTGTGTTTGTGTGTGTGTGTGTGTTAGTTTGTGACATCACAGAGTTCAGGATTTAAACTGTTGATGGATTAATCACAGTTTAATCATCTATCTATCTATCTATCTATCTATCTATCTATCTATCTATCTATCTATCTATCTATCTATCTATCTATCTATCTATCTATCTATCTATCTATCTATCTATCTATCTATCTATCTATCTATCTATCTATCTATCTATCTATCCCCCTCTCTCTGTCTTTCTTTTTTTCTTTCTTACTATCCCCTTTCTCTGTCTTTTTACTTCATTCTTTCTTTCTGTCTTTTTACTTCCTTTTTTTCTTTCTTTCTTTCTACCCCTCTTTCTTTCTTTCTTTCTTTCTTTCTTTCTTTCTTTCTTACTACCCCCTTTCTCTGTCTTCTTTCTTTCTTACTACCCCCTTTCTCTATCTTTTTACTTAATTCTTTCTTTCTGTCTTTTTACTTCCTTTTTTTCTTTCTTTCTACCCCTCTCTCTGTGTCTCTTTCTTTCTTTCTTTCTTTCTTTCTTTCTTACTACCCCCTGTGTGTGTGTGTGTGTGTGTGTGTGTGTGTGTGTGTGTGTGTGTGTGTGTGTGTGTGTGTGTGTGTGTGTGTGTGTGTGTGTGTGTGTGTGTGTGTGTGTGTGTGTGTGTGTGTGTGACACCTACGGAGCTTCACTCTGTTCGTCCACGACGGGTAAACGTGAGAATTAAAAAGTTGAGAAGCAGCAGCAGAGTGTGTATGTGTGTACGTGTGTATTTTTAGAGTCCGTGTCCTCGGCGCTTCAGACGGCTCCCAGACTCAGACTGAGCCGTCGCCAAGGAAACGGCCTCTCCAGGAGAGAGTGAGAGAATGAACGAGTGAAAGAGTGAAAGAGTGAAAGAGTGGACATTGTTCATCGTTGTCTCCACAGAAATCTGTCAGTGATGATGAGTGTATAGATAGATAGATGATAGATGGATGGATGATAGATGGATGGATGTAAGGAAGGAAGGATGGATGGATGGATGGATGGATGGATGGATATAAGGAAGGAAGGATGGATAGATAGGTAGATGGATGGATAGATGGATGGATGGATAGATGGATGTAAGGATGGATGGATGGATGGATGGATGGATTTATAGACAGAGATGGATGATGGATGGATGGATGGATGGATGGATGGATGGATGGATAGATGGATGTAAGGATGGATGGATGGATGGATGGATGGAAATGGATGGATGGATAGACAGAGATGGATGATGGATGGATTTATAGACAGAGATGGATGATGGATGGATGGATGGATGGATGGATGGATGGATAGAAGGATGGATGGATGGATGGATGGATGGATGGATGGATGGATGGAAATGGATGGATGGATGGATGGATGGATAGACAGAGATGGATGATGGATGGATGGTTGGATGGATGGATGGATAGAAGGATGGATGGATGGATGGATGGATGGATGGATGGATGGATAGAAGGATGGATGGATGGATGGATGGATGGATGGATGGATAGACAGAGATGGATGATGGATGGATGGATAGAAGGATGGATGGATGGATGGATGGTTGGATGGATAGACAGAGATGGATGGATGGATGGATGGATAGAAGGATGGATGGATGTAAGGATGGATGGATGGATGTAAGGATGGATGGATGGGTAGACAGATAGATGGATGAGTGGATAGATCGGTAGACAGAGATGAATGGATGATGGATTGACTGGAGCGACCGCGGCGACCAGCTGCCATTCATTTTCAATGTACACTGGCGACGAGGAGCGACCGGTGGCGGGAGCGACGCGATTTGAGCGACGCGAGCGACGAAAGTTGAGAGAGGCTCAACTTTATGCAAATGAGCAGCGGCACGACCGCGGCGACAGCCAATAGTGGACTGGGATTCTCACAGCCGGAGAAATTGAGAGAGCCTGAATGGACACATCTGCAGCACAGCTTGAAAGTCCCGCCCCTTTGGTCGCTTGGTGCAAGGGCCTGTAGAGCTGGCAAGAGACACGATAGGAGCGACCAGAGCGACTACAGGCGATTTAATCGCTTTCGGTGTGAACGCACAGTATGGAAGGATGGATAGGGTAGACAGATAGGAAGGAACGGCGGAAAAGGAAAAGATGATGGATGACATGTTTTTCGCGGAGCAGTGTTTGTTGTCTGTGTATTGCAACACTTCCTACATCTGGTCCTGTGATTGGTCCGGTGTGAGCGTTCACACTGCACACAAACCGCACACCAGGGTTCAGTGGCAATCGAACCGAAGGCCCACGTTTTCAGGCCGGCCAGAGTTGGGATGAGTTTCCACAGCGAGGAAACGACCTCTGTTCTGTTTAAAGGGACAACGAGGAGTTTCTATTTGGTTATAAAAAAGTCTCACGTTAATGTGGATGAAACTACGCTACCCACACTTGTTAATGGGCCCATTTTCGATAAATATATCGTTTTGTCTCTATCGTTATTTTGTTATTATTAGCGGTGGTGGAAATGCTGGTCGAGCCGACCAGCGTTTCTTTACTTTCAGTTTTGTGGCGAGTCATGAGAATAGCGCCGCCGAATCGCTGTTTATGGTCGGAACTATGACGATATCTGATCGTCTTCCAACCTCTGACTTTAATTCTTGATGAATGAAAACATTTTTGGCAAGACGTCCGTCTTGCACCGGTCCAAGAATTTCACCATGCGCGCTGAGGCTCATGGGAAATGTAGTATGAGAACACTTTGCTTTCCAAAACTCCTCGTTGTCCCTTTAAAGTGAAACTGAACAGCTCTGACCTCAGACCAGCTGATGGTCTTCACTCCTCCTCCTTCTGCATCGCAGCTCTGTGACGTTCTAGTGTTGTTGTCCTGAAGCAGCAGACGGCTGTTTGGTTTGTTTTCATGTCTCTGGAGGAGGAGGAGGAGGAGGAGGAGGAGAAACGTCTCCTCTGGTCCTCTGGGGCCTCTGAGGCTTCACCGCTCTCTGTTTGCTGCCATCAGACTCTGTCACTTCCATGACTGACAGCAGTCCTCAAACGCATCGCATCGCGTTCAAGTCCTGTGGGACGCGGCGGCGGCATCGATTTCAGAAACAGGTTCTGGAGTCGAGCTCGTCGAGTTCATGTCAGGAATTTCCTGCTCTGATATGTTATGTAACAACGTCTGGAGGGGAAACATGTGGAGCAGGTCGACGGGTTCGGTTCAGACTGAACTAGAAGCTGCTTCATGAAGTTTGAGGAAACTCTAAATATGGATGCTGCTTCCTGTTTTGATGTGACAGTTTATCGGACCGGTCTGGACTGGACAGGACTGGAACATGGACCAGAACCAGATCTATAATCTGAATGTGTCTTTGCCTCTGCAGCAGCTGGTTCCACATCTGGAGGAAAAGACTGAGACAGATGTTAGAGTATGTGTTCAGAAAGACAAGCAGAACGAGATGGATCTGTTGAATCATTTTCACATCTGAATGTTCTCATTACATTATTCAGGAAACAGAGGGAAAGAGAAGCTCATTTTTCTGTAACGTTCTTCCTGCAGCTTCTCTTCAGTCCAAACTCTGTCGCACATGAATGAGAACGAGCCTCACAACCTGTTGTTTCCTCCGTGGAGAGCAAAGCCTCATGGGACGGTGGCGGTTTCACTTAGTCGCCTACACACTGTATCAAAGACATGAAAATAACGAGAGTAAAAAGAAGATGGAAAATACAAAATATGTCTTATAATCGTTTACATGGCAACAGTGTTTTCAGTGTGATTCTGCTAAACATCACTGCCTTTAAAGGGCATTTCCAGTCGTAATCAATGTTTACCTCAGATATATAAAGCAAAATTCGGACTTAACGCGGCTTTCGCATTGTTCCTTTCCGGGTCAGAGATCAAACGCCTCAGAGTCGCTCATGGAGTCCAAAAGAAAGAAAGGAACAGTCTGAATTTTGATTTAATTCAATTCACTTTATGCACAGCTACACTACTTCCTGAAATAAGCCAGCTCGTTTAGTTCCTGTCTTACATTATTAATCCAGCTGACCAACTGATTAATCCAGGTGTGTCTGAGTAGTCACAGTGGTCAGACACACCTGGATTAATCAACTGGTCCAATAATGTAAGACAGGAACTAAACGAGCTGGCTTATTTCAGGAAGTAGTGTAGCTGTGCATAAAGTGAATTGTAAAGCGAATTTTAACTGTGTGTTCACACCAAAAGCTTCCAAAGCGCCAAAACGCCGGAAGTCAATTCATCTTCAATGAGAGGCGACCTGAGTGACCAAAGCGGCAACCTGTCAGAATAGAGATGTCCGTCGGCTCCCTTTTTTTCCCCCGTTTTTTTGTATTTCGGCTCCCCAATGACCAGCGCGATCGAACTTTGACGTCAGTCACGTGACGAACGGCCAAAGCGGCTGAAAATATTTGCCGTTTTGGGAGCTGTCTTGTCTGAAGCCCACCCTCGAGTGTTTTTGACGCTCTGGAAGCTTTTGGTGTGAATGCACAGTAAGGACGTTACTTGCGACCACAGAACCATCTTAAAATGAGTCCGGAGTCCATTAATGAACATTGAAAAAAATGAAATGAACTGATCATATAGGTGACCTAAAATCTGAGGTAAACATTGATTAGGACTGGAAATGCCCTTTAATCCAACTGTTCTCATTTATAGAAACAATAAACTTCCAGTAGAAGCCACGCCCATCTCACCACAGGACACACCTACAAACACTGATACAAGTAATGGCATCTCTGCACAACCTCTAATCCCCAGAGGACCAACCATATAAACTCTAAAAGGAAAATGTTCTTGATTTACAGATGTGAAGATTGAAATAAAGTAGCGCCGAGGTTTTGCTTCCCTGAGGATGAACCCAACGAGCCTCATGTTAATCAGACAGATGGTTTTTCCAGTGGTTGATATGAGTTTAAAAAATGAGAAAATAAAACCGCCTCCCATTGACTTTAATTGATCTTCGGGGATAAAAAGAAACCCCCACCATGAGGTCTGGGTGTTTGTTCACTGAGCTCATTTTGAGTCCCAGCATCCCTAAAAAAAAAACCCAAAATGCCATCTCTGAGTGTGTGTGACAGACGATGCGTTTGAAGGCCAGATTGAATCGGCCTGCGGAGGGCTTTTCATTGATGTCGCTTTGCTTTCTCTGAGACGCTGCTTCTCTCCCGCCGAGGGCGAATTATCCTCCCATCAGTTTTTTTTTTGTGCCGACTGAGTTTTAGGGGCAAACCAATTATCTGCCGTGCTACCGGGTGACAGACGCTTTTAATTGTCTTTCATGAGGCAATAAAAAGCTGTTTGTCAACCGGGCCGCATGTGGACTTTCTAAATCTGTCGTGGTCTTTGGGGTTTAATTAAGCCCGGAGGATGAAAGGAGTTGTAGAGTCAAGGTGCTCTTCAGGTGAAGCCACAGCTGTCCGTCAAGAGACGCGCTCCATGTTTACCTCCTCTCTGGACTTTTATTTTGAAGGAGTCTATTGATCATCTCCTCAACAGGAACAGGAAACAGGAAATGTGATAATGGCTCGTTACCATTAGCATTAGCATTAGCTAAAGAAGAAACAAGCCAAGTTAAAGGGGAATTGTCGTTTTTTTACAATCTGGACCTTATTTCTAGCATAAAATACGATCATTTACTCACCCAGATAACTTTGGTGTCATTACAAGTCGTTCCGATGAAATTAGCTCCAGCCGAGAGCCGCGTATATCCATATAATGTGAGTCTATAGGGGAGGGGAATGCAGCCTCTAAATAACACATTATTTGCAGAGAAACTTATTCATTTCACCAATATTTTGTTATGATAGGCTATACTCGCATTATATGGATTTCGTCGGAAGAACTCGTACTCGAATGATCGTATTTTATGCTAGAAATAAGGTCCAGATTGTAAAAAATGGAAATTCCCCTTTAGGTTTGGAGCTGTATAGTCTGAAACCACTTTTCCACAGAGCTGGTTTGATTGAGCAACGATTCTTTACTTTTCGACTGTTTCCGACATTATCAATATGTTATTATGTTTGTTTAAATTGCTATGTAATCGATGCAAGCACAGTTGAAGCTAAGTAGCCGAACAACAAAATGTCAAAACATAGGCTACATTCCCAGTGGTTACGATTAATAAGACTTCCTTGTTTTTCTGCTTTTTTGGGCCGAGAGTTAATGCTAGTGAGATCGGCCATGTTGGGTCCGGGTGTCAACACTCGTGGGTCAGACCGGGTTTAGATTTTCAGGCCCAATGAAAACTATATCGTAGGTTTTTAAAGACAGGACCAGCCTTTGGTGGAAGTCATGAGTAATGGTCCCAGAGGTTGGAGCTATGTTAGCCAGGTTAGCATTAGCCTTTGTTAGTGGAGCTCTGCTACGAGGAAACATCCAGACAGATGTTTGACTCTGGACAGATGCTGAGTCCGTTCACCACCAGACTGAAGGAACAGCAGAGCTCCTCTGACAGCTCCTCTGTGGAGCTGCAGGTGAACCGGCTGGAGAGCAGCAACGCCCTTTTTTTTTTTCAGCACCGTTACAGGGGATGCACATCTATGTCCCTGTAGCTACATTTTATTGTCTGACCTTCCTTCACGGGGGTTGGTGCACATACTGTCAGTCCTCCTGTGTAACTTTTTGCTGGGAAATATGACTGAAGGCACATGGAAGTCTGCACGCCCCCATGAGTTGACGACATAAGGAGCTAATAAAAAAAAAATGAACCGTGTATTAATCGGTCAAAGTTGTTGTTATCGGTTAAAGGGGGACAACGAGGAGTTTCTCCAGCGGCAGAACGAAAAATTCCACGACAATAAAAAAGTCTGATATTAATGTGGATGAATCTACGTTACCACTTGTTAATGGGCCAATTTTCAATCAATATATCATTTTGTCTGTATCGTTATGTTGTTATTATTAGTGGTGGTGGAAATGCTGGGCGAGCCGACCAGCGTTTCTTTACTTTCGGTTTCGTGGCGAGTCATGAGAATAACGCCGCCGAATCTCCGTTTATGGTGGGAACTACGACGGTATGTGATCGTCTTCCAACCTCTGACTTTAATTCTTGATAAATGAAAACATGAGTCTGTCTTGCACCGGTCAAAGAATTTCACGGTGCGGAGGCTCATAAATGTAGTGTGAAAACACTTCGCTTTTCCAAAACTCCTCGTTGTCCCTTTAATCATGTGCATCCCGAGTTGAATCCACTCGGCTTCCTGTCGGACAAATCCCCCGTCGGCCTCGGCCCGTGTTCGATGCTGCTGAGTCCCAGTGAGGGGACGTTGCTGCTGCTGCTGCTGCTGCTCTACAGGTGTGTGTGTCGTGTGTGTCGTAGCCTGCAGCGTCGTGTGTGACTTCAAACGCAGCTGATCTCAGATCGGTTTCCCTCCTGGATGAGAGGACGAGTGGAGCGGCTTTGATCTCCCCGACTCTCCCCGACTCCGCTGAAGAACATGACACCTTGCTTCCTGCAGGGGATGATGGGATGTTTTCTCTCCTGATCGCCACCTGCTCCGGTCAAAGGTCAGAGGTCAAAGGTCAAACGTCCTCTGACCTTTTCACCACCGTTAACTCTGGGAGTTTCCTCCCTTTTTCTAAAAAGACGAGCAGCAGCTGTCGCCGTGGTGACGCTACATCAGGTGTTTAGTTGTGTATCGGCATCAAGACGGCGATGGCGGCCAAACATGGCGGCGCCAGAACAAATGCCACAGATTATTATACACAAAATAAAATACACAGTTTCTTTGTTGTAAGAAACAGAGATTTATATATTTATTTTTACTGTGTTTCCTCGTAGCAAAACTTCTCTACCACAGATCCATGAGTATCAGATAGAAATGATATTAAAGCACTTTTTTTGTTTTTGTAAGGAAATATATAAAACTGCAATAATAATAATAATTGTCAAAAATCAAAGATGGACAATGTGGAAATAAAAGAAATAAAGAACTTTATTCACCCCGAAGGAAATTCTTCTGCCATTGTTGCTCCAAAAGGAAATGTGTAAAGGAAATAAATAACATTCAAAGAGGCAATATATGGTAAAATATATCCTACAATGTCTAAAACAATAAAATATACTCTACTAGTGCAAAGGGAGCAACCTGAACACAAGTTAAATACAGTGCTATACAATATAATACTAGTGCAAAAGAGCGAAAACATAATGTAAAAACTAGGTTTGTTGTTGTGTTTTGGACATATTACTGTTTATGTTCACCTACTGTATACTGAAGAGTGAGGAGTTTTACTAAAACTGACCTCAGAACAGTTACAGTATCATCAGAGTTAGCACATGTTTCCTCGGCCTCATCTGACTTTTATTTTGATCATATTTCTACTAACAGCTGTTTTGTTCTGTTGAGCATCGTTCATTTCATCTCATATCTATTCAATCCATTCATGGTTTATTATATACATTACATAATTATATACATAACAACATAAATGAAAAGGAGCAGGATGAAGAAACACCTGCTCCTTTCTATAGTTATAATTTAGATACCAAGCATTAACACCAATACCACGCACTATTATAGAGAATTAAAGATGAGGAAACATATAATATTAACAAGAAAACTTATTTTTCTCTTCCTCCTTCTTCTCAAACCCAAAACGTCTTTTCTTGTCTTTTCTTGTCTTTTCTTGTCTCTTCTCTTCTCTTCTCTTCTCTTCTCTTCTCTGTGAACGCGCCGAATCTTCCCAGGAAACAATTAAGATCTGGCGACAACGTCCTCCTCTCCTCTCCTCCCCCCTCCACCACCACATCCCCGTCAGACTGAGAAAATTAAAATGATTTCTGTGACATTGGCCTAATGTGTGTGGGCCGTCAATTACCCGAGGTAACCTAACGCTGCATGCGTTGATTGCTCTGTAGATTAGTTGTGAGTGGCAGCTTTATGAAGGCAGCGAGACGCCGGCGCTTCATTTGTCAGATTTAGAGCGACTCCGGCCTCTAGTCCACAGAGTCTCTGCTGCTACTGCTGTTACTGTTGTTGCTGCTGCTGTTACTGCTGTTACTGCATCAACTCATCTCCACACCAGGCGCTACGCAACAAACACGACTCGTCAGAATGCAAAAATACGAGGGAGCACTGCACAAACTCTATATCTTACCAAGAATATTTGTCTTATTTCTAGTCAAAATGTCATTTCTAGTCAAACAAATCTCATTATACTTAAAATAAGACTCAAAACATAAAAAAATAGCTTGTTTTTGACACTTTTTTACTTCTTTCAAGCATATTTTCACTTGAAATAAGTAGAAAAATCTGATAGTCCAGCAAGCACAAAAAACTTGCTTTCACGGGCAGATTTTTCTACTTATTTCAATTGAAAAATAGTTTGAAACAAGTGAAAATTGTCTAAAAACAAGTTAATTTTTAGGCCATGAGTCTTATTTTAACTGGAAAGAGGTTAGTTTTGACTAGAAATGAGACAAATATTCTTGGAAAGATTTTGAGTTTTTGCAGTGAGGTGGTTTAGGTTCAGTTTGTGTGTCAGGATGCGTCATAACGATCAACAAACTGTCGACCTGCTGATCGTTTACAGGAAGTTTTGAGGGAATTAACTGGAACACACGAAGCTGAGAGTGTTTTATGGTTTTTATCTCTGACGGATTCTGTAAAGACAGAAAATCAACTCTTCTGGATTCAGGAGAAGTTTGATCATCGAACATGAAACAGTTCAGAAGAACAAAAGACAAAACTTTTCTTCAGATAGACACGTTCTCCTGTGTTTTCCATCTGTTCCCTCGGCTTCTCTCTGGAGCGCTAGGTTGGCGTCTGTCGGCCAATCAGAGGAGAGGACCTCTCTTCTTGAATCCTGCAAGTTGTTGGATGGATGTGTTGGGTCCAGGTGGTGAGGGGGCGGGGCTTAGTTGTGACATCACAAAGTCACAGGAAGGGGGAGAAGATGAGTTGTGAGCTGCACATTCACCACGCTATGAGATAATAACACAACGTTACCACACAGAGTTGTTTTAGAGGGAAATACAGAGACTGCTTGATGAAAAACTGTCCCTGAAGGCAACGCGCATCAGCGGTTTTGCATGAATTTCCCTCTAAAACAACTCTGTCTGGTAACGTTGTGTTATTATCTCATAGCGTGGTGAATGTGCAGGTCACAACTTGTCCACCAGAGCGTTGTGAAGTTGTTGGATTGTGTATTTGATGAGTTTGATGAGGGAAACCAAAGAAATCCCATAATGAGCCTCCGTAGCGTAGCTCTGAGCAGCTCACGGCTCTGCTCCGCCGTTCTAAAAACAGCTTGCACCGACAATTACAGGTAACGAACCTACTGCTATGACTATAGGGATTATGGCAATGGGCCAATTTGCCAAAAATGTTGAACTATCCCTTTAATTAGGGGACAAATCCTGCATCGTTCCTCTTTAAGTCTCCAGAAGAAGCAGCTTTATTCTGAAGGGTTACAGACAGATTTAGTCTTTTAATTTGAAGGATCTTGGTCTTTTAATTTGAAGGAGTGGCCTCACCCTCAGTCTGCTTCACATCCAGATTCATTAACGCTCCACACAGGATAAAACTAATCCAGCGGTGACGCGTTAATGTTATTAAAACGACCACATACTGAACCGAGCTTTAATATATGAACCTTAATTAAACCATTATAATGATAATAATAATAATAATGTTCAAGTTAAAACTCTGTGAGGAAGTTGAGTTTTGGTCTTTAAAACTTCTCAACTCCATTAAAAGACTTTGTTATCATCAAAGTCTGATCGAGTTCCTTTTCTTTTTTTTAAGGTGTAAACAGCAGGGTTTAAACAGGAGTTAATTTATGACGTGTTTTTCTCACATTAAAACCAGTGAAGTGACGGTGGAAGAGAAAATCCTAAATATATTATTATTATAATCTAATTAATTAAACCATTAATTTTCCCATTAAGAAGCTTTTGTAGCTTCAAAGAGCTTTGGTTTTTAATGAAGGTGAAAACTCAGGGGTGGTTTTAATGTTGGCCATTTCAATTATCACAGCGTTTTTTTTTTTTTTTCCGTCTTTGAAATCCTTGAAACCAGCAGAGACTTTCTAAAAATAAAATACAACCTTTTTAAATATAAATATTATATTCTAATCCATTAATGAAGCCAACACCTCGTCCTTTCAACCACACGACCGACGTTTTTGTTTTTACTCTTTGTGGTTTTCACTCACAAAATCCACGCTTCGGTTCACATCACCATTTTGTGGGATTTCTTGGTTTCCCTCATCAAGCTCGTCAAATACACAATCCAACAACTCCACAATGCTCTGGTGGACAAGTTGGGACCTGCACATTCACCACGCTATGAGATAATAACACAACGTTACCAGACAGAGTTGTTTTAGAGGGAAATTCATGTAAAACCTCTGATGCGTGTTGCCTTCAGGGACAGTTTTTCATCAAGCAGTCTCTGTATTTCCCTCTAAAACAACTCTGTGTGGTAACGTTGTGTTATTATCTCATAGCGTGGTGAATGTGCAGGTCACAACTTGTCCACCAGAGCGTTGTGGAGTTGTTGGATTGTGTATTTGATGAGTTTGATGAGGGAAACCAAGAAATCCCATAATGAGCCTCCGTAGCGTAGCTCTGAGCAGCTCACGGCTCTGCTCCGCCGTTCTAAAAACAGCTTGCACCGACAATTAAAGGTAACGAACCTACTGCTATGACTATAGGGATTATGGCAATGGGCCAATTTGCCAAAATGTTCAACTATCCCTTCAATAGTGTTTCACCATCTCTCATCTCCCACAAACTCGTTCCTACTGTTGATCATTCGTTCTTTACATTTGTACAACTGGCAAAAAGTGAAAAAGTGACTGGTTGTTTGTTTTTTAATCAAACACAAAAAGTCTGTTTTTTCATATTTCAACTCCAGACTCAGATCAAAAATAACAGGCCACAGGACTGAATTAGATTTTAATATTTATTTTTACGTGTTTACGAGGTTTGGTAAAGATACGTTGTTGTTTTTTTAAATAGAAAGAACGAATGCTACACGGGTCGCTTCCCTGTCAGGTAGGGTGATGTATAGACGTTGATGATGTTGTGGTGAGTTTAGTAACAGGCTGCTGATGAATGTGGGTCAGTGTGTAAACAAGCTGCAGCCTGACAGACTGATAACTAACCCAGCCAGGTCCCTTTCCCTTCACACATTTATTTATTCTGCGCTGGGAATTGATTGAACCAATATTTTCTCATGCCGGGGGGCGCTCCATAATTCACCACCACCACCGCTGCTGCTGCTGCTGCTGCTGCTGTGTTTTAATCCTGCACACGGCCGTCGTACATCATGTTGTTGCTCTGCATCTGGCCTCCGACTCTCATCCTCCTCGGCCTCAGGAGTCGTCTCTTCCTCTGGAACGGTCGTTGTTGTTGTTGTTGTTTTTCTGGAGCCGTTAGGACAAATGCTGCGTTCAAGACAACTCAGAAGTCGGAAAAAAACCAGCTCCGAGTTGTAAAAAATAGGGATGCACCGAATATTCGGTAACCGAATATATTCGGCCGAATATTGCAAAAAAAGCAACATTCGGCCTTCGGTGGAATGAGCGCAAAGCAAGGCCGAATATAAAAAAAAAAAAAATTAAAAAAAGTCTGATAAATACGCGATCGCGCAACGATCGAAACGGCAGCTTAAACCCCAGCTTTATTAGTAAGTGACTCCTACTGCTGGAAAAACAACAGCAACAAGAGCAGTGGGGGGAAGCTGCACAACTTTGGGGTCGGGACCCCACGTGGGGTCGCCTGAAATTCAAATGCGGTCGCCTGAAATGTCTAGTAGCCTAATTGATGAATTTAAAAAAATCTGACCAAGAAAGGTTAGGAACCACTGTTTTAAAAGACACTTGGGTTTTTTTGGAATGTACTTGCATAGATCTTTCAGCACTCACAATGGGCCGATATCGGCCTAAATGAAAAACTTTATATGACTTGTTGTGCTTTTTTGATGAGCAACGGCAACTGGAATATTCAAAAACTGTCAGAATAGTCAATAAACATTTACTTACTTTGAAAATTAAGTTAAAAAAATATTTTATTTAAAAAATTTATAAGCACTTTCGGTATTCGGTATTATTCGGTTATTCGGCCAAGCGTTTTGATTTTATTCGGTATTCGGCTTCGGCCAAAAAATGCCATTCGGTGCACTCCTAGTAAAAAATGAATTGAACGGCGTTGAACTCGGAAATTACAGGTCGGAAACTTGGGTATCATATCAGAGCTCCGACTTTCCGACTTGACGTCACGACAACATAAAAACATGGCAGCCCTCGTCTTAAACAGTTAGAATTTAGACATTTTAAGTTATTTGTTGAGGTTTGAGTGTATATTTTTGTGTATTATTGCAGTAGCCTCTATGAAATACGTTTATATTAAGCTGTGATTGTTGTATGGTGCGAAATTGTGGTTCCTCGTATGTGACGGAAATATATATTTTTTTCTTTTTCTTACAGTAAATCTTATTTCAAAAGATGGGATACATATAAGTGATGCAATTTCCATAATGTATCACATTAGGCACTATGGTCACATTTAAATAATTTATTTACAATATAAAGGTAACAATTTTACCAAGAATGCCCTCAAAAATCATGATCCAGGGGGTTGGGGGGGTGATCGTCGATCCTCTCTTTGACTTCAATGCTCGAGACCATGACGTAATTTCGATCGATTTCGATAAAAAAATCGAAATCGTGACACCCCTAATAACGTTATATGTGCACTCATCTGCGGCGTCTCCTCTCCCACGAAATAATTTACTGCTGCATTTATTTTTCGTATTCAGCGATGAGCCACAATAATACGCCAAACTTCCTTCAGGTATCCATGTTTCTTTTCTTCCGAGTTCCTGCAGCGTGAACGCAATGATGTCGGAAGTCGGAAATTTCCAAGTTGGGAATCCCCCGACCTCCGAGTTGTTATGAACGCTTCCAAAGAGCCTGGAGCTGGAGTCGGGGTCAGCTGCTGTGCATTTCTAACCCCACAGCAGTGACTGAAGGCTCCTGAGAGTCACACACACACACACACACACACACACACACACACACACACACACACACACACACACACACACACACACACACACACGGAGTTCTGCATTTCTTTCTGTGCACCAATTAAAATGCATCAAGTGCAAATCACCTGCTGGTTTACTGTTGGAGCTGTGGGACCGGGGTCTGGTGTCCGCCGCTGTGCCCAGAATGGGAATGGGAGCTGATTAGTCTCGCTTGGCCGACTCTTCTGGAGAATCCATTCAGTGCTGCAACGAGGAGGAGGAGGAGGAGGAGGAGGAGGAGGAGGAGGAGGAGGAGGAGGAGGAGGAGGAGGACTCACATATAAATCTGTCAGAGTGTTGGCTCCCTGTTTGGAGGTTGAGATGATGAAGATGAGCGGCTTTGATGAAGTCCTGTTTCCTGGAGGTTTTTTTCCTCAGTGTTTTGTGTTTTTGTGTTTCTAAAGCTGCAGCTCAGATCGTATAAAAACATTGTGCATTGGCTTTTTTTCTCTCATGATGGTCATTTGGCTTGTAGGAGCCATTTCCACATTTATTTTGTGTTTTAAAATTGGTGAATTTCCATTTAAACAGGAAGTGACGTAATGCACAAAGGCCAATCGGCGCCAGGTGTTGCTGATCTGAAAGTGAACCGGTTTTGACTGTTTTGTTATTTCGTATTTTTAGTTTATATTAGAACTTTTGTTTTTAAAGGGATAGTTCAACATTTTGGCAAATTGGCCCATTGCCATAACCCCTATAGTCATAGCAGTAGGTTCGTTACCTTTATTTGTCGGTGCAAGCTATTTTTAGAACGGCGGAGCAGAGTGGCGAGCTGCTCAGAGCTACGCTACGGAGGAAAAAGGAATTTCTTGGTCTCTCATCAAACTCATCAAATACAAAATCCCAAAACGCTTTTGTGGACAAGTTGTGACCTGCACATTCACCACGCTATGAGATAATAATGGAATGTTACGAAACAGAGCCGTTTTCGAGGTAAATACAGGGTAAATACAGAGTCTGCTTGCTGAAAAACTGTCCCTGAACACAACGCGCATCAGCGGTTTTGCATAAATTTATCTCTAAAACAACTCCGTCTCGTAACGTTATCTCATAGCGTGGTGATTGTGCAGGTCACAACTTGTCCACCAGAGCGTTTTGGAGTTGTTGAGTTGTGTATTTGATGAGGAAAACCAAGAAATTCCCTTAGCCTCCATAGCATAGCCCTGAGCAGCCTGCTGCTCTGCTCCGCCGTTCTAAAAATAGCTTACACCAACAATTAAAGGTAACGAACCTACTGCTATGACTATAGGGATTATGGCAATGGGCCAATTTGCCAAAATGTTGAACTATCCCTTTAAAGGAACTGGGGTTTCTGTTCACAGTAACTATTGGTTAGAGAAGAAATATCCGGTTGGACCGACTCTGATTCTGACGCCCCACCAGTTTGGATTTCTTTCAACCAGTCACAGGTGGAAAAATGGCTTCCTCATGGCTACACCTAAAAAAATTGGTAAAGGATGTTTGTTGAGTCTGTGATACGACTTTTACAAATAAAACAAACAAGCATGTGGTGGTTATTTTTCAACTCGGAGATCGAAATATCCGTGGTTCCTGTTGTTGTTTCCTTTCTCCAAGGGGAATGTGTAATGGAATGGAGCGTTACACTGATGCTGCATTCACCTGCAGTCAGGCGGACGGCCGTCGCTAACAAACCAGATGTCATTTTAGTCACAGAAGTTCAGAGAAAGCCGGTAAAACAATACCACATCACCATGACAACATATTGTCACGTGTATTGTTTTGCCTCGTGCTGACGGACCACTTGTTTACATAGAGGCTTGTTTATGCCATTACGTGCAGTCGTCCGTCTGCCGTCTGCCCAATTTCAGGTGAATGCAGCATGAAAAATACCATTGAGTTGCTTGTGATATACAACCACAACGCTAGATGGGAGGAATATCCTACACAATGTCCCTTTAACGACCCTCCATAGAAGCTGAGCAGATAAACATCAGGAAGAAGAACTGTGGAAAGATGTGAGTCACAACTTCCTGTCAGGAAACAGAGACACAGTGAATGTCTGTACAGTAGTTGTCAGTCTGGATCGGGATGTAAATACACTGAACCGACCGTCTCTCTGTCGTATTTTGGGGCTGAAGTTTGTGTTTTTCCTGCTCCGGCTCTTCAGAGACTCTGCTCACGGAGCCTGACGGAGACTGAGAGGGGCTTTGTGCTCCTCCGGCCGTTTCTCACAGCCTGTTTACGGCCTCTCTGCATGTTGGGACTGTTTATGAGCCTCGTGGACGCCGCTGTCAGGACGCCACGAGCTCTCGACAGACCTCAAATCTGTCACAGGCCGCCACCGCGAAGGAGAAGGAGACCGAGACACAAAGAGAGTCATTCAGCCTCGCGGCGGGAACGCTGCATTTACAGACCGTAATTATGAAGCCGATGCGTTTTGTTTAACGTGAAGTCAAAGACACCTGACAGCTGAAGCAGATCTGCTCTCATTTGCATTTTCAATCTGCAGTTTTTTATTCTCCGAATCTTTAACCTCCTCCTCCTCCTCCTCCTCCTCTCTCCTCTCCGAACCGTCACATAAATCTCACCGTCGTCGGCGCGTTAACGGCTCTGTTGTGATGCGACGCTCAGGTTTGTGTTTTCAGCCGGGTGTTGATTGTAAAGCAGCAACAGTCACATGACCTCCTCCTCTCCCTCCTCCTCCTCCTCTTTGTGGTGTGAGTGTGAGTGTGAGGAGCCTTCGATTATTGGTTTTTACAGCCTCGGCCTGACGTGAGGCTTCGCTCCGTCTCCTCTGGAAGACAAAAGGCAGATTTAGCCCTGAAACGCTCCCGCTGTGGCCGCTCGGCTGCTCCCAGGGGTTAAAAAAACAAAACATAAACCTCAGTGAAGACGCCGAGTTACAGAGATGAACAAGAGTCAACGAGCAAAACACAGCGGCAGCAGACGGAGATCGGAGCAGAACCTCAGGAAGTCACTGAGACCGCGCCGTGACCACGAGCTCACAACAACAGTTTGTAGCATCGCACATGAGAACAGTTCATGACACTGTTAGCTTCAGGGTTTCCGCTACATGTAGTTGATTGTGGCGCCACGGCAAAATAAAAGCCGCCACACCTTCAGAATGATGTTTTTTTAAAACAATGTAAAGCAGGTAGGGGTGTGACGATACACTCATCTCACGAGAACGAGACAAGACGAGATTTTAAGAAAACTACAATAACAAAATATATGACTGGACCAACAGACCAAGTTGCACATGCATTTTGAAATGTTTCATTATAACTCTTTACATGTAGTAATGCATGATGTAAGCATGAGCTTTTAACTTCTTCCACAAATTGAAACTAAAACTAATATTTATAAAAGTTAAAATAAAATAAATGAAATTAAATTAAATATTCCTTTCTTTTTTTTAAGTGCAAACAATATTATGTGCAGTGTTTCCTCGATTTAAAAAAAACAACAACATCTCGTCAAGTTTAATCTCGCGAGATCTCGTGGCACGAGATCTCTCACACCCCTAAAAGCAGGGTTTCCACTACCAGTTGCCATTACCTGGCTTGCACCCCTTTCCACTACACAGTTACAACTCTACTCAACTCGGTTTAGGTGCTTTTCAATCACAGCTGAGTTCTTCATCGTTCCTCCTCAGCGGCGGCGGGGTCGTCATTTTATGGCGGCTACGGTTGTGTCGTCTCACTCTCTTTTCCACTCTCTGGTTTTCCATACAGCAGTGAACTCAGGTGAAAGAACAACAACAGTCTCAGTACAAATTCTTTTTTCTTTGATTGTCGTGTTGGACTTTGCGCTCCAGTGCTAGTGGAAAAGAAAAAACAACCAAAAAAAAAACCAGTAGAGACGTGTCCAGCTGAGTCGCGCTAGTGAAAAGGGGCCATAAATAATAACTCCACTAAAGTGTCTACAGCTAAACAAAACACTAAAGTATGTTTCTGAAAACATTTCACACGTAAAATGGTCAGTGCAGTGACAGAATCTTGATTCATATTTGATCAACACTGCCTTGATAGTTTGATCGGAGTTTCGCGAGCCGGCCGCATTGCGTTGGACGGACGTCATTTGCATAAAGTAGAGGTCGAGTTGTGATTATGCAAATTCACATACGACGACTCGTCAACTCAACCATCATGCACCGCACGGACGGATCTCCTGCTCGCCATAGAAAATGAATAAGATTTGTTGACTTGACATCCGTCGCCGGATTTGGTGACTCCGCCTCCTCCTGACTCCAAGTTTATCCAAATATGGTCAAAGAGGAAGAGCCTGTTTAGAGCTGAGACTTTGGCGCATCATCCACCTGTAACTCAAAGAGGCCACGCCCCCAATTACACAGACTGCAAACAAACTGCAGCTGTGTTAGTTTCATTTTTCATTTGTCCTTTGGTTTATTGAGCAGATTCAAACAGTTGTGACTCTCCTGGATTGTTTTTAACAGTGTGGTTTCGTAAGATAAACTGTTGGAGTAAATGTTAGTGTAGCAGCGATTTCATCATTCGGATGTGTGTACGTTGTGTTTGTATCAGACGTCCAAACACAGATCGCCTGAGTCTCTCGTGTCGTTTCCTCTCTGATGTGCAGTAAACACAACACACGTCTCATCTCGTCTCGTCTTCCTCTTCCTGTTGCAGAGCCGCGTTGCGTTTGGACGAGCAGGAATCGTGTCAGTCAGACGGTGACAACATGTTTCCACACGGATGTAGATGAAGAAGGTTTTTCTCTGAACGCAGATGAAAAGCTGCGTGGTTTGAAGGTGAAGCGACTCGGTGCAACAAAAGCTGAGCTGCATAAAAAACACAACACAGCAGCAACCCACTCACTCACACTCACACTCACACTCTGAGAGCTGCGTTCGCTGCGTTCGCTGCGTTCGCTGCTGCAGTGTAAATTCACCAGCCGTCGTTGTCGTATTGAGACAAATTACACTGTATGAAGTTATGGGGCTGTAATTATGCAAATGAGGCAGCAGAATGCGGGGGCGGAGGGAGTTGAAGAGGTTCACACACAAGTTGAGTCACAGCCGGCAGCGGCGGGCGATGAAGACGAGGGTGACGGCGGCGGTGGAGAAGGGCAGGTTGTTGGTGCTACAGGCCAGAGAGCCGCACGGCCGCTGCACGTTTAAAGGGATAGTAGCTTTTTTTTTTAAGTGGGTTTGTATGATCTACAAATAGCCCCCATGTACTTGAATTGCAGTAGAACAGTAGTTCTCAACCTTTTGTACATCAAGGACCCATAAATTGACACAAATTAGACCACGGACCCCCATTGGACCAAATTTAGAAGTAAACACCAGAAATACACAAATATTTGTTCTGAGACTGAAGAACATTACTTTTTATATACTTTTAAATTAGGGCCAATGGCGTGAATTTTTGGAAATAGCCTATTATAGAGAAATTTCTGGAAAAAAGTGGTCCAATTTCTCCAAAAAAAATTAAACATTTCTAGGAAGAAGTGGTAAAATTTCTCGTAAAAAATGTTCAAAATAAAAATAAAAAAGTAAACATTTTCTAGAAAAAAGTGGTAAAATTTCTAAAACAAAAAAGTTTTTAAAAAATCTAGAAAAAGTGGTAAAATAAAAAAAAAAAAAAAAAAAAAAAACTTATAAAAAAAAGTGGTAAAATTTCTCGTAAAAAAAAAATTCAAAATAAGAAAGTAAAAATTTTCTAGAAAAAAGTGGTAAAATTAAAAAAAAAAAAAAAAGAAAAAAAAAACTTCCAGAAAAAAGTGGTACATTTTCAAGAAATAAATTGGGGACCCCCTTCAGAGGGTTCACAACACTGTATGTTGTAAATCTCTGGGCAGGGCTATTATGGGCTGCCGTTGCTAACGGGAGGAGTGCAGAGAGTCTTCTACTGCAATTAAAGTACTTAGGGGCTATTTGTAGATCATACAACCCCACTTTAAAAAAAATGCTACTATCCCTTTAAACATTCACTAACTGTGCAGAAGCAGAAGGTCTCTGAACGTATCCTAGTAACACGTCCTTTGTGTTTCAATATTCCTCCTTTATACCATGAACACACACACACACACACTGTACCCTGCAGCCCAAATTCAAACTATAACACAGAGTGTGGATTCATCCGCCAATGAAAGTAGTCCCCGAACCGTGAGCAGCTGTTACACTGAGCCTCTGTTTAAAAATGAAGTGATAAATGTGTGAGGTGTGTTTGAAGATGCAGCCTGGGAGTCGTCGTGTCACTGGTTCAGCAGGTTTTTTGTTTTGTTTTTACCTGCAGCTGAACAAACACCTGCTGATTAGAAACCATGTGATAGGAGAAAAGATGCACGGTCTTTTAGAAACGATTTTTCCTGCTGCTGTCAGACAATACGATACATTACAATCCAAGATGATACAAGACAATACGAGAAAATACGATAGGTGGCCATACAATATGAGACAATACAAGATGATACGATACGAGACAAGACAAAATAATATGATACATATGTTACTAGTACACTCTCCCTGCCTCCCTTGCCTACCAGAAGCTTCCTCATTCAGCTGTTGTTAACATTTCCATGTCCCTCCTCTGTTGCTCACCCTGAGGTTTCTCAGATTTTTCCCTGTTAAAGGGTTTTCCATGGAGTTTTTCCTCAGTGGATGTGAGGGTCTAAGGACAGAGGATGTTGCTACGATGCCATGTGAAGCCCTTTGAGACAAACTGATTGTAAAAACGGGCTATACAAATGCAATCGCCTTGCCTTGCCTTTTTACGAGACGAGACAATATGATACAAAATGATACGAGACAATACAAAACAATACAATACATGACAAGATGATATGATTACCATGGGAAGTTAAGCTGAGGAATTTTGTAAATATTCCAAATTGGAAACTTTCCATGGGAATTATGGGAATTTATGGAAATTAACTGGAAACTGGGGGTCATTAAACAAACTGTATCATGTGAATATTTAGTTTTGTCATAAGCACACATCCATGCAAAATAATACAATTAAAAACATGACATTTCAACAGATTTTGCTGCATGTGATTGAGGAATAACAGAGATATTCAAGTACTTGCATTAAATCTGGTTGTTTGAGCCAAGATTATGCTACAATATATTTTCACCAACTATATTTAAGTTCCATGTTAAGGGCCAACCTTGAATTTTGTAAACTTTGGATTTATTCCCATATATTCCTGTTAATTCCCATGGAAAATTTCCAACTTCAAACATCAGATCATCGGGACTTTGCTTTGATCGTAAAGTGGAAATCGGGACAAAAATCGCCCCGATTATCCTTAAACCAATGATCTCCAACCGTCTTCACAGCAGAGGAGGTTCGGAGCATCTCTGCAGAACCAGCAGCTCAAGAAACAGAGCTCAGAGCTTCACCACACACACACACACACACACACACACACACACACACACACACACACACACACACACACACGTACAAACTGTCTCTCACTTTAATGAGCAGCTTAAAAGCCATTTGATGGAGGCCTCTGCTTACAGTTTAGATAATAGATGTCAAAGATCAAGTCATGATTCTCCCACTGTCCACACACACACACACACACATACACACACACACACACACACACACACACACACGTATTTAATGGATCCTATAATGAGTGTAAACCTCACGTCTCTGTGGAGACGCAGTAACTTTATGACTTCATCTCACTCAGTGTGAGATCTGAATCTCTGCATCCCATAATGAAGAAACGTACATTTCAACATTTCAATTAAGACCCTTCGTCATAATTAGGAGATAACGTGTCTCCTGAGGCGGCGGCGACGCCCGTCTCCACGGCGACCGTCAGGATCAGATGAGTGAAAACAACAACTGCTCTTCTTTGGGTTTTTCATTGGGAACTTTAAAACCACGTGGAGGTCTGAAACAGGTGGACATGTGAATCAGACAGATGCTACGCTAACAGTTTCCCTTGTAACACAGTCTTTGTGCTAAGCTAAGCTAAACATATAAACACGTCCTTGTTTTTAAGTCTATTTTTTGTTTCACTTTTGACATATTGTCCTGAACTTCCTCTTGTTAAAGCTCATGATTTAATTAACAATCAAATTAATTAATGGTTTGTTAGATATGACTTTTCCAGATTGAGAAACTAAGCCCCGCCCCCTCAACGTGACAGGATTGGTTCCTTAGGTTTGTGGCATCAGAAACTCAAGGCTAACGTCCATTAACATTTTTTTTTTTGAAAGGATGGGGATTTTTCATATTTATAATCACTATAATATAATATATACGACGGAGTATTAGGGCCACATTGACAAATAAAAAAATCACAAACTTCGAGAATAAAGTCGCAAATTTACGACTTTATTCTCGTAATGTTATGACTTTTTTCTCGTAGGAAATGTACAACTTTATTCTCGTAAATTTACAACTTTAACTTACGACTTTATTCTCATAAATTTATGACTTTATTCTCGAAGTCCGGGTTTTTTTTTCTCAATGTGGCCTTAATACTCCGTCGTAAATATATAATGTTATATTGTTAATTGTTAGAACATATAATCATATTGATATTCAGTTTTTGGTAACCCTTTAATTTACAGGCCGCTAATTACGTAATAATGTCAAGAAATAGCCAAGAAATAAAAGTCAATTTCATAGAATTGCATGTTTTTCATAAAGGCAAAAGATTACACATGCTTTTCATGCTGAATTTTTTGGGAAAGGCCAGAATTTCTGAAATTGACCGTTTCTGGGCTATTTCTATGCATCAATTGTTATTTCTTGGCTATTTTATTCGAAATTGACTGTTATTTCTGGGATATTTCTAGACATTGTGACACAATTTCTTGTTATTTCTTGGCTAATTCTTCCTGTAAATTAAAGGGTAACCCAGTTTTCTTTGAAAAAAGCTTTAAAATCCTCATGTTTGAACCAGATCTCCACCTGATTCCCGTCCACTTCCTGTCTGTGGCTCCTGCTGCTCAATTTGTCGTTTGGTTGAAACCAAATTGGCAGAAAAATACGTCGGTGTCCTGATGCTTTTACTGCTCCGTAATATTCACCTGTAGGCTATAATGGCAGCGTTGGTGGGGCAGAGCGAAAACCCGCCCGCAAATAAAATACAGCCAGATTTATGGTTTAAAGTGGCTTCACGGCTGCAAATAGCTTTTCCATTAACATTAACAACAACAATTTTGCGAGCAGTGAATCAGTGAAGAACATCAACGGCGTTTTGCTGCTTTAAGGACGTCTCTCTTCATTTCCCCTGCACTTTTTATAAGTGCTGCGTTTTTTAAAATGAAGCTTTAAAAGTATTAAACGGCTTCGGGGGGAAAATGGCTCTAATAAAAGTGGAGCGAACACAAGAAGCATTTGACCAGCTCAGGCTGTGCTGAAATATTTACATTATAGTACATCAGAACACTGAGACCAAGAGGCAGCGATAAATCAAACGTTATTTAGCTTCAGTATCAATAATTATAACGACTAGACTTATTAGTATAAAGGTATAAAAGTAGATGTTTGTGTTAAAGCTCCATACAGTATAAAGGTAGATGTTTGTGTTAAAGCTCCATACAGTTAAAGGTAGATGTTTGTATTAAAGCTCCATACAGTATAAAGGTAGATGTTTCTGTTAAAGCTCCATACAGTATAAAGGTAGATGTTTGTATTAAAGCTCCATAGAGTATAAAGGTAGATGTTTGTGTTAAAGCTCCATACAGTATAGAGGTAGATGTTTGTATTAAAGCTCCATACAGTATAAAGGTAGATGTTTGTGTTAAAGCTCCATACAGTATAAAGGTAGATGTTTGTGTTAAAGCTCCATACAGTATAAAGGTAGATGTTTGTGTTAAAGCTCCATACAGTATAAAGGTAGATGTTTGTGTTAAAGCTCCATACAGTATAAAGGTAGATGTCCATGTGTAGTGTGATTATAAAGCAGCTCTAGGTTTTATATTAATACTGTGAAAGTATCAAAGCCTCAGTCCACAGAGAAATGCACACAGCCTGTATTCAGAAACTGAGCCTTAAAACCAGCAGTCAGGACTTCCTGTCACTTTGTGATGTCACAACATGCTGCATTCACATGGAGTCCAGCAGACGCTATGGTAATACTTTGTTTCCTACTCTTTCTTCTTTCCTTCCTCCTTCTTCTTAGCTGGTTTATTAATGAACGTGAAACTCTTGAAACATGCTCTCTGACTGGATGGATTTTCCCTTCGGGTTGCCGTAGGCTACAAACATGGCGGCGCAAGATGGCGGCACTCTCTAAAGCAAGACCCTTGTTATTTGTAATATAAAAAGAATAATTATAAGGCTACGAAAACCAAACACATTTTATTTTATAGCGATTTAACACTTATACAAATATATTCATGAGTAGTAGATTCAGATTTTGCCAATAAACCTTGACAATTATTACACACTGGACTTTTACCCGATCGTCGAGTGTGTTCCCAACATAACAGACACCTATGGAGGCTTCATCTCCTCCACACTGATAATAACGCTGCATTTTGTAATAATCTGCTACATTTTGAAATCAAATTCTTGAACCGAAAACCACATTTTATTTTATAGCGATTATGCACTTATACACATACAGCGGGGAAAATAAGTATTGAACACGTCAACATTTTTCTCAGAAAACATATTTCTAATAGAGCTATTGACATGAAATTTTCACCAGATGTCGGCATCAACCCAAGTAATGCACACATACAAAGAAATCCGAACATTAATGTCCATAAATTAAGTTATGTGTAATAAAGTGAAATGACACAGGGAATAAGTATTGAACACATGAAGAAAAGGAGGGGCAAAAAGGTATGGAAAGCCAAGAAAACAGCTGGAGTTTGTCAGTATTTAGAATGTAATCCTGTCTCCTATCAGTACAAAGTAATATCTGCTGGTTTAGTCCTGATTGATGCCTTTTAAAAAGGTTTCTCACCACCAAGGTGTCAGACAATAAGAATTGCATGGTGGGCAATGGCAAAGAGCTGTCTAAGAGCTGTCTAAAGACCTACGCAGCCAAAGATTTCAAACAGAAGAGTCAAAACAATAATCAGAAGGGTTCCCTAACAGTCCAGGACACTGGTGGGGAGCTTCAGAAAGATCTGGAATCAGCAGGTACAGTTGTTTCAGAGAAAACAATAAGTAATGCACTCAACCATCATGGCCTCCATGCACACACACCATGCAAGCCATGGCAGTTGAGTGCATTACTTACTGTTTTCTCTGAAACAACTGTACCTGCTGATCCCAGGTCTGTCTGAAGCTCTCCACCAGTGTCCTGGACTGTTAGGGAACCCTTCTGATTATTGTTTTGACTCCTGTTTTGCAATAGTAAGGTTGTGTAGGTCTTTAGACAGCTCTTAGACAGCCCTTTGCCATTGCCCACCATGCAATTCTTATTGTCTGACACCTTGGTGGTGAGAAACCTTTTTAAAAGGCATCAATCAGGACTAAACCAGCAGATATTACTTTGCACTGATAGGAGACAGGATTACATTCTAAATACTGACAAACTCCAGCTGTTTTCTTGGCTTTCCATACCTTTTTGCCCCTCCTTTTCTTCATGTGTTCAATACTTATTCCCTGTGTCATTTCACTTTATTACACATAACTTAATTTATGGACATTAATGTTCGGATTTCTTTGTATGTGTGCATTACTTGGGTTGATGCCGACATCTGGTGAAAATTTCATGTCAATAGCTCTATTAGAAATATATTTTCTGAGAAAAATGTTGACGTGTTCAATACTTATTTTCCCCGCTGTATATTCATGGGTAGTAGATTCAGATTTTGCCAATAAACCTTGACTAATATTACACACTGGTCCTTTAAATAATACACAAGAATTTGTTGCAGACAATATGCAATATCGCCATCGCTGTTCTGTCGGACCGTTTGTTAGTGTTTCGTGTCCCGTCCGTCTGCCAGATTCCATGTGAACGCAGCATTAGTTCAGCTGTAGGATAATAACGTGAACCTGAAAGCCACAGCAGGTTTAGTGGGTTCATGCTCTGTGTTTGTGGAGACCAGAGCAACAGCAGCAGCTTATAAAATCAGTGAAGTCAAGTGGAAAGTGAAGTGAAGCTGCAAAAAAAATAAATATATATTTTAAAAAAAAGAAGAAGATAAGAAACGAGGTTGAGATCGGCTCCTCAGCTGCACCGAGTGATAAATCAAAGCAGCACTGAAGATATCGGAGGGTACAAATGACGAGAGCACATGAAATATTAATTCATCCATTTGTCAAAGGATGTCGATGTTTTCAGAGTTTTTATTTTATTTTTTATTTTTTTTTACTTCAACAGTTAAAACTCTGTGACAAACCATTAGAGTCAGATCAGTGAACTCCTCCTCCTGCAGGTGGAGAGTAGACGAGGCCTAATTGTCCCGTTGGTCCCGAACCAAGCAGCCGACAGGACGCACAACTTCCCTGGAGGTCAATTACTTCCTGTTGTGTCGCTGTGTGTGTGTGTGTGTGTGTGTGTGTGTGTGTGTGTGTGTGTGTGTGTGTGTGTGTGTGTGTGTGTGTGTGTGTGTGTGTGTGGCCCTGTGATCTGTCCGACATGAATAAAACATCAAAGCCGTCGTCGTTATCTTGCCACCGCACTCTCTCTCTCTCTGGGCGTCCCAGGTGGAGATTAAGGCGGCGGCGGCGGCGGCGGCTGATGAAGCCAAACGAGCCGAGCATCTGCCGAGGCCTCGGGCGCCTCCCCCACCCCCCAAACCCCCCTCAACCCCCGAGGAAAACGACACAAAACTGGACAAATGAGTCTGAGGAGGAGGAGGAGGAGGAGGAGGAGGAAGGCTGGGGGGTAATTAGGCAGCAGGTTCCTCTGCAGCAGGTTCAATTCCCCTCCAACCTCCTGTTTCATCTGGTGTTGAACTGATCTGCTGCTGCTGCACTTTGGTTCAATTAAAGGATCAATACGTGAGGAAGTGATCAGTGATAATCACTCTGAGCCGCTTCCTCTCCTCTGATTGGCTGACTATAACAATAGAAATAGAAAAAAACAAAAAAAAACAGAGCAAATTTCAGAATAAAACGCTCAGAGAAACCAAAAACCTGCAAGAGTGTGTTTTGGATGGATGGTGTTGTCCAGGTGGTGAGGGGGGCGGGGCTTAGTTGTGACATCACAAAGTGACAGGAAGTCCTGACGGCTGGTTTTAAGGCTCAGTTTCAAGGCTTTAACACAAACATCTACCTTTACTTTGAAGGAGCTTTAACACAAACATCTACCTTTATTTTGAAGGAGCTTTAACACAAACATCTACCTTTATTTTGAAGGAGTTTTCAGACAAACATCAGCCTTTATTTTGAAGGAGCTTTCATACAAACAGATACCTTTATTTTGAAGGAGCTTTAACACAAACATCTACCTTTATTTTGAAGGAGCTTTAACACAAACATCTGCCTTTACTTTGAAGGAGCTTTAATACAAACATCTACCTTTACTTTGAAGGAGCTTTAATACAAACATCTACCTTTATTTTGAAGGGGCTTTAACACAAACATCTGCCTTTATTTTGAAGGGGCTTTAATACAAACATCTACCTTTACTTTGAAGGAGCTTTAATACAAACATCAACCTTTATTTTGAAGGAGTTTTAACACAAACATCTACCTTTATTTTGAAGGAGCTTTAACACAAACATCAACCTTTATTTTGAAGGAGCTTGAACACAAACATCAACCTTTATTTTGAAGGAGTTTTAACACAAACATCTACCTTTATTTTGAAGGAGCTTGAACACAAACATCTACCTTTATTTTGAAGGAGCTTTCACACAAACATCTACCTTTATTTTGAAGGAGCTTCAATACAAACATCTACCTTTATTTTGAAGGAGCTTTCATACAAACATCTGCAGTCACATCTTTTTTCATCTCTCTGTCATTGTCTCACTTTGGTTTATGGGATGTTATTCAATAAGTTCCAGATGATTCAAATAGTTGTACTAAAGTATCTGCTTGTGTAACCATGGTAACAACTTGGTGTCACCAGTGTCGACAGTGGGAGGAGACTTCAGCAGGTTCTGTGCTGTGTTCTTCTGTTCAATCCAAACTTTATTTACATTAAATATGGTTTAGATTTTACATCAAATCGTCTTGTATCTTTGTAGCTGAGGAGGAATAATGTAAATATAGAGATGCATGGTTATTATGAGGACTGGGACTGGATATAGTCTTGGAAATGGTCTCACATTGGTTTGGTCTCAGTCTGAGAGCCGACAACATGGCTCCTCGGTGTGAAGATCCAGATGTTTCTGTTTCAGTCTCATCTCTTGTTTCCGTAGTGAGTTTTTTCTCTGGAGGTTCAGGTTGAGGTTTTGTGAAACAGAGCTGCAGATCTTCTGTGTTGAATCTGTGTGTTATGTAAATCTGCTGCTGACAGGAGCTGACGTCCGTCCACAGAGGAACTGAGACCACGGCTGAATATAAAAATCTGAAAAGGAAAAAAACACTTGTGCTAAAGGATGTCAGCGTCGCTTTGTCGCCCATAGCAACAAGGTTGGAGGTAGTGGAAATAGAGGAGGAGGAGAAAGAGGAAGTGGTCAGGGCTTCATGTTTTATTCAGAGAGACGAGGAGAACAGAGAAAAGCACCGCTCCAGCTGCTGCTGAAGACACCGATCTGATCGATTAGTGTCAAAGTATTGATCACAGACACAACACACACGTTTTACTGACTGACTTCTGTTTGTTTTTAAAGGGATAGTTCAACATTTTATCAAATCGGCCCATTGCCATAATCCCTATAGTCATAGCAGTAGGTTTGTTACCGTTAATTGTCGGTGCAAGCTGTTTTTAGAACGGCGGAGCAGAGCCGTGAGCTGCTCAGAGCTACGCTACGGAGGCTCATTATGGGATTTCTTGGTTTCCCTCATCAAACTCATCAAATACACAATCCAACAACTCCACAACGCTTTGGTGGACAAGTTGTGACCTGCACATTCACCACGCTATGAGATAATAACACAACGTTACCAGACAGAGTTGTTTTAGAGGGAAATTCATGCAAAACCACTGATGCGCGTTGCCTTCAGGGACAGTTTTTCATCAACAGTCTCTGCATTTCCCTCTAAAACAACTCTGTCTGGTAACGTTGTGTTATTATCTCATAGCGTGGTGAATGTGCAGGTCACAACTTGTCCACCAGAGCGTTGTGGAGTTGTTGGACTGTGTATTTGATGAGTTTGATGAGGGAAACCAAGAAATCCCATAATGAGCCTCCGTAGCGTAGCTCTGAGCAGCTCACGGCTCTGCTCCGCCGTTCTAAAAATAGCTTGCACTGACAATTAAAAGGTAACGAACCTACTGCTATGACTATAGGGATTATGGCAATGGGGCAATCTGCCGAAACGTTGAACTATCCCTTTAAAGCTTTGTGTTTTCTTCTTTCTTCTGTGTTTTAATCCAAGCGTTGAAGGCTGTTTGTAGAGCTCCTCCTCCTCCGTCATGTGATTGGCTGCTGTCAGTCAGTGATGTCACAGTCAGCTGCTGCAGATGTTTGTGTCCAAACAGGAAGCAGCGTTAAGACACAGCGAAGCTCTGTTCTCCAAACATCTGCAGCTGATGTTGATGTTGATGTTTGTGTGAGAACAGGAAACACTTTGACCTTCGTGCGGTCGGGACAGTTTCCTCCGTCCAGAGAGACAGGACGTCTTCTCTCCGCCGCAGGTCAAAGGTCAAACCCACAGAGCTACAGTAAACATCTGTCACAGCTGTTCTGTTCTTCTCACGTTAGAACTTCCCCTGAAGGACGTTTACAGGAACTTCTATGGGGCCAAAATGAGTTCTAACCCTTTATTTGACATCACAACGCTATGAACTCTGGGTAGGGGGGGTAAGGGGTAGGATAGGTGTCCATGGCGACCAGGCCCCAGGCTCAGGGGGGATGAGGCGGCGGCGGCCGGTGACATCATCACGCTCCGTCAGCTCCTTTAGTTTCTGCTTCGGTCCAGAAGAGGAAATGATGTGCATCTCAAATCCCTGATTCTGTTGTAAAATGTATGAGAGCGAGGAACCTGAACACAACACGGCCGGGGTCGACTGCACACACACACACACACACACACACACACACACACACACACACACACACACACACACTCACACAGATAATACTACATCAGCAGCAGCTTCTCGTTCCTCAGATCAAGCTGCAGTGTTTGTGTCCGTCCGTCTGCAGCTGCTTGTTGTTCAGCTTAATCCCAAATTGTCTGGATATTAAATATTTGGCGTTGAGAGACCTGCAAACAGGAACACAACACACACACACACACACACACACACACACACACACACACACACCGGCCTCCAGGCTCTGTGTCGGCTGCAGGTTGGACTTCATCATCTGTGACCGACCGGATCAGAACATTCACACCGAATGCAACAGATGCGAATACAATCGCTTGAGACGCTTGTATCGCGCCGCTCGATCATTTTGGACTATTCGCGTCATTCTTTTTTCTTTTTTTCTTTATTTGTTTATTTGGGTGGGACAGTGCACATCACTGAACATATAAAAACATGTCAATGTGCCGGATTATAGCAGAAATGCTCATTTCCATCTGGAGTCCCAAAACATAAAAACAGTTCAGTGACAGAAAAACATAGTATTATACTGTAAACGACATAACAATGCAGACAACAAGGACATAACAAAACAACTGTAATGAGATAAAACGTTGACATTTTTACAACACTTCCATGGGTAGTGGGACCTAAAGAGTTTCTGAGAGATCTGAGAGAGTGCATGGGTACCAAGTTGTATTGCACGGTGCCCTAAAGTGCACATCAGTTTAAAGTGCCAGGTGTATTGCATCAGATTCGCACTTGTCGCACTTGACGCTCAGGGGGGAAAAAAAGCAGAGGCGCTTGCCCGCTCATTTTTGAACCGGTATTTCTCAACCCGCTCTCTTTCCACGTCGTAAATTCATGCAAAACCACTGATGCGCGTTGCCTTCAGGGACAGTTTTTCATCAACAGTCTCTGCATTTCCCTCTAAAACAACTCTGTCTGGTAACGTTGTGTTATTATCTCATAGCGTGGTGAATGTGCAGCTCACAACTTGTCCACCAGAGCGTTGTGGAGTTGTTGGATTGTGTATTTGATGAGTTTGATGAGGGAAACCAAGAAATCCCATAATGAGCCTCCGTAGCGTAGCTCTGAGCAGCTCACGGCTCTGCTCCGCCGCTCTAAAAATAGCTTGCACCGACAATTAAAGGTAACGAACCTACTGCTATGACTATAGGGATTATGGCAATGGGCCAATTTGCCAAAATGTTGAACTGTCAGTAACCAAACAATAGTTCCTTCCAGAGTTACGGCTCATTCGCAAAAACCTTTCAATGGAAACAGCTGCAGATAGGAACTATTGTACTTTTTTGAAATTTTAGAAATATCCCTTTTATTTTGCGAAAACCTGCAACGGAAACCAGCAACTGATGTTCACTGTTGTGGCTCCATCTGGCAAATTCACACATAATTAGGGGTGGGCATTGCCAAGGACCTCACGATACGACACGCATCACGATACTTGAGTCACGGTACGATATGATATGATGTTGCGATATCCGAAATTTTGCGATATATTGCGATATTCTACATAAGTTTACTGAAAAATGTAAAAGGCATTATGCATCTTAAAATCCGAGTTGTATGTACATCAGATGATAGTGATAATTCATGGGACAAACTGAGTCAAAACAATGTAATTCAAATTATCCATGCCATTTTATTGTAACTATACAAGCGTAAGTTACAACAACATATTTGCATGAACAACACACTGTCTGAGGTAGCAGTACAGTGACACCTCGCGGAGCAGAGGTGCGGAAGTCGTACTGGTTTTACGTCTGAAACATGATTTATTATTTGAAAAAAAACGATATATCGATATTTCGATTCAAATTTTGAATATCGATATCGATATCGTATCGCGATACAAAATATCACGATATATTGCCGTATCGATATTTTTGCCCACCCCTACACATAATTGCGCAATATAGCGTCTTCTGTAAAGGAGCTCAGTGGTTGGTTGGACGTTGGTTCCTCAAACTGGACTTTATGAAATGTAATTTACCCAGAATGCATTGCACCACAGTCTGTTGTTCAGCTGGATTCCTTCCACGTTGTTTTACAGGAGGCTGCTCTTTAAAACATGAAGGAAGGGTTTTATTTGTCTTTTAGTTCCTCCTCCCTTCTTGAATCTGAAGCTTCACAGCCTCTAAACTCGAGGTTCACACACACACACACACACACACACACACACACACACACACACACACACACACACACACACACACACACACACACACACACACACACACACACACACAACCTCCATCAACATCCACGGCTTCAGGGTTTCTGTGGTCGGTTGTTACTGCGGCCATTTTTAGGAGGAGGAGGAGAAGGAAACAGTAATTACAGGCCATTACGGCTCTTCTAAGTCCACTCAGCTGTGGTCTGTCACACACACACACACACACACAACTACACACACACACACAAAACTACACACACACACACACAGGCAGGAATCTGTGGCTTTTATCTCAGAGTGAATGTGGATAATTTAAGTTTCCTGCACATTTCTGAGTCGTGTAAACGTGTTATTATCAGACAGTGTGTGTGTGTGTGTGTGTGTGTGTGTGTGTGTGTGTGTGTGTGTGTGTGTGTGTGTGTGTGTGTGTGTGCGTGTGTCAGTGACATAAAGGTCCAGTGTGTGTGTGTGTGTGTGTGTGTGTTCGTCCTCTAATCTTCTCCCAGATAAGAAAACGTTCTCGTAGCTCTAAGTGAATAAAAGTCCCATTCAGATGTGTTGTATTAACTGACCGGAGCAGAGCTGGCTCCTGATTGGCCGAAGCACCTGTCAATCAATCACTCACTCCTCCATCTGACCCCGCCCCCTCTCTCTCTCTCTGTGCTGCAGATCTGTCGGAGAAGAAGAGCGACCTGCGTGTCTGTGACGACTCCACCTGTCGCTACGGCGGCGTCTGCAGAGACGACGGAGCGACGCTCAAATGTGTCTGTCAGTTCCAGGTGAGATTCTCTCTTTCTTTCTTTCTTTCTTTCTTTCTTTCTTTCTTTCTTTCTTTCTTTCTTTCTTTCTTTCTTTCCCTGTTTTTGCTTTGGTTCTTTCTTTTATTCATGTGTTCTTTTTTTCTTTCTTTCTTTCTTTCTTTCTTTCTTTCCTTTTTTTTACTTTGGTTCTTTCTTTTATTCATGTGTTCTTTCTTTCTTTCTTTCTTTAGTTCTTTCTTTCCCTGTTTTTGCTTTGATTCTTTCTTTTATTCATGTGTTCTTTCTTTCTTTCTTTCCCTGTTTTTGCTTTGATTCTTTCTTTTATTCATGTGTTCTTTCTTTCTTTCTTTCTTTCTTTCTTTCTTTCTTTAGTTCTTTCTTTCCCTGTTTTTGCTTTGATTCTTTCTTTTATTCATGTGTTCTTTCTTTCTTTCCCTGTTTTTGCTTTGATTCTTTCTTTTATTCATGTGTTCTTTCTTTCTTTCTTTCTTTCTTTCCCTGTTTTTGCTTTGATTCTTTCTTTTATTCATGTGTTCTTTCTTTCTTTCCCTGTTTTTGCTTTGATTCTTTCTTTTATTCATGTGTTCTTTCTTTCTTTCTTTCTTTCCCTGTTTTTGCTTTGGTTCTTTCTTTTATTCGTGTCTTCTTTCTTTCTTTCTTTCTTGCTTTACTTCTTTCTTCATGTGTTTGTTTTTGTTTCTTCCTTCCTTCCTTTCTTTCTTTTTCGTTCTTTCTTTCATTCATTTGTTCTTTGTTTCATCCTTTCTTTCTTCTTTTGTCTGTTTCTGTCTTTCTTTACTTTTTCTTTCTTTCTTTCTTTTTTCTTTCTTTCTTTGTGAGTTACTAAATGTTCCTCCTCCTCCTCTTCTGCCTCCTCTTCCTCTTCTCCTCCTCTTCCTCCTCTTCTTCCTCCTCCTCCTCTTCCTCTTCTCCTCCTCCTCCTCCTCCTCTTCTTCCTCCTCCTCTTCCTCCTCTTCCTCTTCCTCCTCTTCCTCCTCCTCCTCTTCTTCCTCTTCCTCCTCCTCCTCTTCCTCCTCTTCCTCCTCCTCTTCCTCCTCCTCCTCTTCTTCCTCTTCCTCCTCCTCCTCTTCCTCCTCTTCCTCCTCCTCCTCTTCTTCCTCCTCCTCTTCCTCCTCCTTTTCCTCCTCCTCCTCTTCATCCTCCTCTTCCTCCCCCTCCTCTTCCTCTTCCTCTTCCTCCTCATCACTTCTTCTTTCTTTCTTTTCTTTGTTCTTTGTTTCCATCCTTTCTTTCTTCTTTTGTTTGTTTCTTTGTTTCTTTACTTTTTCCTTCTTTCTTTCAGTCCTTCTTGCTTTCTTTCTTTCTTTCTTTCTTTCTTTCTTTCTTTCTTTCTTTTTCCTTCTTTCTTTCCCTTTTTTTGCTTTAGTTCTTTCTTCATTTGTTTGTTCTTTGTTTCATCCTTTCTTTCTTCTTTTGTTTGTTTCTTTGTTTCTTTACTTTTTCCTTCATTCTTTCAGTCCTTCTTGCTTTCTTTCTTTCTTTCTTTCTTTTTCCTTCTTTCTTTCCCTTTTTTTGCTTTAGTTCTTTCTTCTTTTGTTTGTTTCTTTGTTTCTTTACTTTTTCATTCTTTCCTTCCTTCTTTCTTTCTTTCTTTTGTTCCTTCTTTCTTTCTTTCTTTCTTTCTTTCTTTCTGTGAGTTACTAAGTGAAGGCGGAGTCAGAGGCAGGTGTTTGCCCAACATCTGGACTTTCAGTTGAACCCTGAGGTTGAACTGGTAAACTCCATATTTACCCTCAGTCTTGTTCTTCTCATCTTCTGCCTCCTCTTCATCAGTGTGCAATGCATCGTGGAAGGAAGGACGAAGGGAAAGAAGTGAGGGATTGGGGTTGTGGAAAGAAAGAAGGGAAAAGTGAAGGAAAGAAAGAAAGATGGAAGGAGGGACAGATTAAGTGATGAGAGTCGTCTCCATGGTGACGTGAACCGGTCGCCGGCTCTTCCCGCGGTGCCGCTGAGCAACACAGCTGCTGCAGCACGGAGCTGCAAAGACGGACGGACCTCGAACGCCTCGCTTGATGAGTCTGTTTGTTCTCAGACTGGAAGGCGGCCATATTTCTCTCTAATGAGGCTGTAATTACAACAGGAAGGCAGCAGGTGTGTGTGTGTGTGTGTGTGTGTGTGTGTGTGTGTGTGTGTGTGTGTGTGTGTGTGTGTGTCCTCTGCTCGGCTTCCTGGGAATTTAGTGAATTTTTCTTTTCTTAATAACTCACATTCAGACGTTTTATGAACTGAGCTGAGCAGTTTAAAAACTATAAATTCAAGAAATCTGACTCAGGAGCAGAAAGTTAAAAAAAGAAAAAGAAAAAAGAAAGAAAGAAAGAAAGAAACAGTTCACACAGTCATTTATTTTAACGCTACGCTAGAATTTACAGCTCTTCCCTGAACATCTCACATTTGATGCCACATTAATTTTGCAGATTTAAATTATAATTAATAGCTGTCATTTTAAACATCTCACCACCATACTATTGGTTGACGGTACAAATTACAACTGTCACCTGAACACCTCACATGCAGGCTATCAGTCAATGCTACAATTTACCGATGTCCCCTAAACATCTCAACAACACACTGTGGAGACATGCTAACCTTTTTGCTTAAGACATTTTCCCCCCTAAATGTGTCAAATGCAATTCTTTAAAGCTGCAATTTACAGGTGTCCCCTAAACATCTCATATGCAGGCTACTGGTAGACACTAAGATTTACAGCCGGCCCCTAAACGCCTCAAATTCAGACAAGTGTCACATTGTAAAGTTTATAGCTGTCTCCTAAACGCCTCACACACAGGCTATCAGGAGAGTCTACAATTTACAGATTTCTCATAAACGCCTCACAGACAAACTATTGGGATATTGTAAAAATGTACTGAAGTTCCCTGAACGTCCGAAAAACAGACTGTGGAGAGATGCTAAAATTTCCCGCCTAAATGTCTCAAATTCAGTTCTATAAGCTGAAGCTGCAATTTACAGACGTCCCCTAAACATCTCATATGGAGGCTACTGGTAGACACTAGGATTTATAGATGTCCTCTAATTGTCTTGACTGTTGGGAGATACTACAATTTACAGCCGGCCCCTAAACGCCTCAAATTCATTAAGACAATCGTCACAATGTAAAATTTACAGCTCGCCCTGAACGCCTCACAGATAAACTACTGGGAGATTATAAGATTTACAGACGTCCCCTAAACGTCTCAAAAACAGATGTGTAAATATGCTGAAATTTCCCCCTTGATTAAAAGCCTCAAATTCAGTTCTATAAGCTGAAGCTGCAATTTACAGATGTCCCCTAAACATCTAATTTGCAGGCTACTGGTAGATAGAACAATTTACAGATGTCCCCTGAATATCTCATATGGTAGATACTACAATTTACAGCCGTCCCCTAAATGCCTGAAATTCATTAAGACAATTGCTACACTGTAAAATTTACAGTTGGCCCCTAAACGCCTCACACACAAACTATTGGGAGATTCTAAGATTTACATACATCGCCTGAATGTCTCAAAAAACAGAGTGTGTAGAGATGCTGAAATTTCCCCCTTAATTAAATGCCTCAAACGCAGTTCTATAAGATGAAACTGCAATTTACATCTGGCCCCTAAACGCCTCACAGAGTCTACGATTTACAGTCGTCCCCTGAATGCCTCCTGAGCTGTGACAGGTCTTCATGGAGGAATGAGGTGGTTCACAGCTGCTGCTCTGAGGTCTGATGTGTTTTTTAGCGAAGTGCTGACGGAGCAGCAGCTTCCATCTCCTCCTCCTCCTCCTCCTCCTCCTCCTCCTCCATATCTAAGAGGAGCGCTCCCTCAGCTGGAGTTTACAAACTGCCAGCGAGCAGCTTTGAAGATCAGGAGCAGCGACGTCCTGCTGCTCTGATCCTGAACTCGCTCTCGGCTCATGAATCTGTCCACGATCTGGATCCAGCACAGGAGCTCATGTTGTTGTTGTTTTTTTTTATCATTGATGATTTCCCATGATGCAGCAGTGTGCCTGTCACCGGGGTCACCGGGGTCGTCTCCGTGGGCGGTCCCAACCGGGTGATTGATGCCTCTGAGTTAATAGAATATGGATCTGAGCTGATCTGTGTCCTCGGCTGCTGCTCCGCTCTGACATCATCATCATCATCTTCATCATCATCATCAGTGGCTCCGCCCACCTGCTGCAGGAACACCTGGTTTCTACCTGGTGGCGTGTCCTTGACCTCTGACCTCTGTTGACATGCAGACATGTAAACAACAAAAAAACAAACACTTTCTTTGCCTCTGAGGAAACTGATTTCACTTTTTATTTGCAGTTTAGTTTAGTTTAATCGGGTTGGGTTGGGTTGGGTTGGTTTAGTTTGGTTGGGTTGGGTTGGGTTGGTTTAGTTTGGTTGGGTTGGGTTGGTTTAGTTTGGTTGGGTTGGTTTAGTTTGGTTGGGTCGGGTTGGGTTGGTTTAGTTTAGTTTAGTTGGGTTGGGTTGGGTTGGGTTGGGTTGGTTTGGTTTAGTTTGGTTGGGTTGGGTTGGTTTAGTTTGGTTTGGTTTGGTTGGGTTGGGTTGGTTTGGTTTGGTTGGGTTGGTTTAGTTTAGTTTAGTTTGGTTGGGTTGGTTGGGTTGGGTTGGTTTAGTTTGGTTGGGTTGGGTTGGGTTGGTTTAGTTTGGTTGGGTTGGGTTGGGTCGAGTTGGGTTGGTTTAGTTTGGTTGGGTCGGGTTGGGTTGGTTTAGTTTAGTTTAGTTGGGTTGGGTTGGGTTGGGTTGGGTTGGTTTGGTTTAGTTTGGTTGGGTTGGGTTGGGTTGGGTTGGTTTGGTTTAGTTTGGTTGGGTTGGGTTGGGTTGGGTTGGTTTAGTTTGGTTTGGTTTGGTTGGGTTGGGTTGGGTTGGTTTGGTTGGGTTGGGTTGGTTTGGTTGGGTTGGGTTGGTTTAGTTTAGTTTGGTTGGGTTGGTTGGGTTGGGTTGGTTTAGTTTGGTTGGGTTGGGTTGGGTTGGGTTGGTTTAGTTTGGTTGGGTTGGTTTAGTTTAGTTTGGTTGGGTTGGTTTAGTTGGGTTGGTTTAGTTTGGTTGGGTTGGGTTGGTTTAGTTTGGTTGGGTTGGTTTAGTTTGGTTGGGTTGGGTTGGTTTAGTTTGGTTGGGTTGGTTTAGTTTGGTTGGGTTGGGTTGGTTTGGTTTGAGTTGGTTTAGTTTGGTTGGGTTGGTTGGGTTTGGTTGGGTTGGGTTGTGTTGGTTGGTTTGGTTTAGTTTGGTTGGGTTGGTTTAGTTTGGTTGGGTTGGGTTGTGTTGGTTGGTTTGGTTTAGTTTGTTTGGGTTGGGTTGGTTTAGTTTGGTTGGGTTGGGTTTGTTTAGTTTGGTTGGTTTGGATTGTTTGGGTTGGTTTAGTTTGGTTGGGTTGTTTTAGTTTGGTTGGTTTGGTTGGGTTGGGTTGGTTTAGTTTGGTTGGGTTGGGTTGGGTTGATTTAGTTTGGTTGGGTTGGGTTTGGTTGGTTTAGTCTAGTTTGGTTGGGTTGGGTTGGGTTGGTTTAGTTTGGTTTGGTTGGGTTGGGTTGGTTTAGTTTGGTTTGGTTTGGTTGGGTTTGGTTGGGTTGGGGTGGTTTAGTTTGGTTGGGTTGGGGTGGTTTAGTTTGGTTGGGTTGGGTTGGGTTGGGTTGGGTTGGGTTGGGTTGGGTTGGTTTGGTTGGGTTGGGGTGGTTTAGTTTGGTTGGGTTGGGTTGGGTTGGTTTGGTTGGTTTGGGTTGGGTTGGGTTGGTTTGGTTTGGTTTGGTTTGGTTTGGTTTGGTTTGGTTGGTTTGGTTTGGTTTGGTTTGGTTGGTTTGGTTTGGTTTGGTTTGGTTTGGTTTGGTTTGGTTTGGTTGGTTTGGTTTGGTTTGGTTTGGTTTGGTTTGGTTTGGTTTGGTTGGTTTGGTTGGTTTGGGTTGGGTTGGGTTGGGTTGGGTTGGGTTGGGTTGGGTTGGGTTTAGTTTGGTTTGGTTTAGTTTAGTTTAGTTTAGTTTAGTTTAGTTTAGTTTTATCTATCAAGCTCAGCGAGCTAGCGAGGCTAACGCCTACCCCCCACACCGTTGCTGTGGTGTCACAACGATGTGATTGGTTGAAAGACATCCAAACAGCTTGGGCGTTTTTTCCCTCTGATCTCAGAATCGGAGTTGGACCAGCCAGATGTTTCTTCTCTGGAGAAGCATCTGATGAGACTAGTTCACATATAACACACAGCACAGAACACAGGAGACGTATTATATGCACATATCCACATTTAAACATAAACATAACACCAGATATCCACAGGCCTTCCACTCTCTCCCTTTGCACCGTTACACTCCCCTGTTCTATTATTCATTTTATTGCACGAATAGTTTTATTACCCTCCTCTTATTCTGTTGCACTTCCCCGTTCTATCATTATTTTTATTGCACAATCCCTCTGTAAGACACTGAAAACGTGCAAAGTTGTTCACTCACACACACACACACACAAACACACACTATCTTGCACCATTAAGCAGTTTAATGGAGTTGGTATAAAGCACAGTTTGTATCTGTTCAACTCACAGTTTGAGGCATCAACTCGTACTCGCTGTGAAGGATGTGGTTTAGGTCCCAAGAGGTTTTACGTCCTCGCCGTCCCCTCATGTAAATACTGACACTTTCAAGTCAAGGTGACTTCCTGTGACATCACTTCCTGTTTCCTCAGGACTCGAACGTCTCAGCAGCGTGGCCATCTTGGCAGCACATGACTCCGCCCACAAACTCCCCGCTAATCCAAATATGGACGACTTCCTGTTTCCGTTTGATGAGGAACCATGAATTTTTTTTTTAATCATTTATCAGTCGAGAGTCGTCGTCTTAAACCAAAAACTAACGGATCAATAAACACATTTGGTTTCAGTCACCAGCAGAGTTGGTTTCAGGAAACACAGAAAGAGATTTATTTATACTGCATTTAATTCTTAGACTTGATTCATTCCACTTATGTTGTGAGTTTCAATATGTCGGCTTCATTTATTTCCTTTTGCTTATTATTATTTTTATTTATTTCTTCTTTTTCTTCCAAGTTTAGTTTGGTGTATTGTTGCCTTTTATTAATGCATGACCCATTTGCCTTGTTTGGTTCAGGATAATTGTCTTTGTTAAATATTTGAGCATGTATGTGTATTTATAGTATGTGTATATTCAGATAGAGTATGAACTTTTATTAATGTGTAATATTGTAAGTGTGGACCCCAGGAAGACCAGTGGCTGAACTAATTAACTAATAAAAGTAAATGACACGTGACTTTTTTGTTGCATCGTTTTAGATAAAGTGAAGTTTCAGTAGAAGAACAGATCCACTACTTTGAATGAACTCGTCTGTAACTCTCAATTGTTGTCGGTTGAATTGAACCTGATCACAGTTTATTTGTTTGTTTGGACGTTAGAGACTTTATGAAACAGAAGTTTCCACCAACTTTCTGTCGTAGGAAGTCAAACATCAGGAAACAACTGGAGCAGAATGACTCTGTGATTCAGGATCAGTTCTCTGAGGGTTCAGGTTCAGTCTGAGGCCTCTCCATCGGGTCTGGACCGGGTCCAGGTCCAGCAGCCGTTTTCCCTCTGAACCCAGCGCTCTCTGGTCACATTGAGAAGTTAATTAACATTTTAATTGTGTTTGATTTTTTTTTTTTTTTTTACAGTGCCACAAAAACTACATCCCCGTGTGCGGCTCCAACGGAGACACGTACCAGAACGAGTGCTACAGGCGACAGGCGTCCTGCAAACAGCAGAGACTCATCTCCAGGGTGTCGGACGGACCCTGCTCCACCGGTGAGTCCAACAGGAAGTAAAGGCTCCGTCTGTATTTATTTCATTTAACATCAACACTAGCTGGGTTTCCATCACAAGTTTTCGCAAAATAAAAGCGATATTTCTGATATTTAAAAGAAGTAGGCTACAGTTGCTTTTTGCAGATGTTTCCATCGAAAGGTGTTTTTGCGAATGAGCCGTGACTCTCGTGGAATCTAGTCTCACGATATCCCATAATTCTTTTAAATTTATAAATTTTTTATTTATTTTGTTTTTATTTATTTAAGGAGGACAATGCACATCAATGAACATAATAAAATGTAAAGGTGCCAGTGTTAGCCAACGGCTAGTTTCCGACTGTAGTCCTCCTGGCAAGGTGTTAAAAGCCATTAAAATGAACGAATGAATGAAGGACATAACAACATAATTCATAAAACAGGAAAAACACATACAACAAACACATGTATCCAACAGAAACCAACAGACATAAAAACTACAAAGAAACACAATTAACATGACACTATTATAAAACCATGGTGATGGGACGGCGAGCTGTTGCTGTTATTGTTTTTAACAGAAGACGAAGGCAGCTCTTGAGCCCTTATACAGTATATCATATATCATATATTATATTCTGTGTGGCAGTGGGCAGGAATAAGGGATTTCTGGGAGAGGATTGTGAATGAGGATTTCACAGACGAACCCGGAGATACGTTCAATCAGCTGTCTGATGTTTTGTAACCAAACAAGTGTTTCCATAACACTTTTGCGGTACTTTTATATCGACACGTCTGAAACCCCCCACCCCGTCCCATCACCACCAGTCAGATCAATGTCAGAGTTGATCAACCACAGATCAATTTCAATTAGGAGCCGTGATGGATGACAAAAACAAAAACAGATGAGTTGTTCACAAACCACCGTCCTGAACCCTCTCTTCTGATTGGAGCGATCCAATAAAAAAAACAGAGCAGATTTCAGAATAAAACACTCAGAGAAACCAAATCCTGCAAAGTTGTTGTTGGATGGTGGGTCCAGGTGGTGGTGAGGGGGCGGGGCTTTGTTGTGACATCACAAAGTGACAGGAAGTCCTGACGGCTGGTTTTAAGGCTCAGTTTCTGAATACAGGCTGTGTGCATTTCTCTGTGGACTGAGGCTTTGATACTTTCACAGTATTAATATAGAACCTAGAGCTGCTTTATAATCACACTACACATGGACATCTACCTTTATACTGTATGGAGCTTTAACACAAACATCTACCTTTATACTGTATGGAGTTTTAATACAAACATCTACCTTTATACTGTATGGAGCTTTAACACAAACATCTACCTTTATACTGTATGGAGCTTTAATACAAACATCTACCTTTATACTGTATGGAGCTTTAATACAAACATCTACCTTTATACTGTATGGAGCTTTAACACAAACATCTACCTTTATACTGTATGGAGCTTTAATACAAACATCTACCTTTATACTGTATGGAGCTTTAACACAAACATCTACCTTTATACTGTATGGAGCTCTAATACAAACATCTACCTTTATACTGTATGGAGCTTTAACACAAACATCTACCTTTATACTGTATGGAGCTTTAATACAAACATCTACCTTTATACTGTATGGAGCTTTAACACAAACATCTACCTTTATTTTGAAGGAGCTTTAACACAAACATCTACCTTTATACTAGAGCTTCAGGTGAAGCAGAGAAGGATTCATGAAGTCACCTCCTGCTCTTATGAACTACACCTGCTGCTGACCTGTGATCAGATCCCAGGGAGGAGTATCTGTATCTCCTCCTCCTCCTCCTCCTCCTCCTACTCGCTCCGTGGCCTCGCCTCACAGCCGCCAAACGCTCCAATTACAGGAAGCATAAATCTCGGGGAGAGGAAATTGCAGCAGGCCAGGAGGAGGCAGCTGAGGGAAGTGGAGGAGCGTGTTGCTGCAGCACCGACCTGATCCCCGGTGGAACGAACGGGTAATAAGAGCCGAGCGCCACGACACGCAATGCCTCCTGGGAAATCAGGCCACTGCCCCTGCAGATGGAGCTGACCACCACCACCGCTGTTCGTGTAACGCAACGTCTCTGAGGAGAAGGATGAGGATAAAAACTGTGACTGAGGAACGTGTTAACCTGTTAATAAGGAGCGTTAAACCTGCAGCTCCTTCAGAATAAAGGTAGATGTTTGTGTTAAAGCTCCTTCAAAATAAAGGTAGATGTTTGTATCAAAGCTCCTTCAAAATAAAGGTAGATGTTTGTATCAAAGCTCCTTCAGAATAAAGGTAGATGTTTGTATCAAAGCTCCTTCAGAATAAAGGTAGATGTTTGTATCAAAGCTCCTTCAAAATAAAGGTAGCTGTTTGTGTTAAAGCTCCTTCAAAATAAAGGTAGATGTTTGTGTTAAAGCTCCTTCAAAATAAAGGTAGATGTTTGTGTTAAAGCTCCTTCAAAATAAAGGTAGATGTCCATCCAACAACTTTGCAGGATTTAGTTTCAGACAGGAACTTGTTTGACGGTTCATTAACATTTACTTCATGACTTTAATAACAAGTCTCAGTTTAAACTGATATTTGACTTTTCTTCCTCCACTGATCATGTTTCATGGTGCAGATAGTTTGGAGTTATATTAAAGGTTCAGTCTGAACTTTAAGTCGGTGTGAAACGATGCTGCAGCAGATGAACAAAGCAGTTTTTTTTTACTCTTCTTTGTGTTTGCTGCCGTGACCCGAGCAGAACATCGACCTTTGTTGTTGCCGCCGGTGAAACACACTTTGAGTCGAGTCCATTTTGTCGTAATAAATTGCAATTGTTCCACCTGTCTGAGCTGCAGGTAAACTCACTTCTCTGCTTCACGGCTCCTTTTTTATTCCGTCCATCACGTCGTCTCAGATCAGAGAGTGGAGGAGCAGCAACACGTGTGTGTGACTGCAGCAGCAGCAGCAGCAGCAGCAGCAGCAGCAACAGCAGCAGCAGGGAGCTTCAGCCTCAGCTTCAGGCCGCTTCACTAAACACAGCGTCGGCCATGTTTAATTTCCCAGCAGGTTTTATTGACTCTCTGCTGCTGCAGCGTCTGACTCCTCAGCTGCGACACGGACTCTGTTTTTAATCCTGTTGATTGGCCGAGCGGCCGTGACCTCACAGTGATCAACTAAACTACACTATCCTAAATATTTTGATCCGGGACTGAAGGAATACACACTCACAAAGGAAGTGAAACAGCTGCAGGTGTTTGTGTCAGAGGTTCTCAGTCTGAACTGTCTGAAGGAAACAAATGGATTCAATTTTAAACACTTGAAGTCCTGTGATGGGAATAACAGCGTTATGAATAAACACTGTTACTAACGCTACTTTTTTAATTAACAGTAATCAATAAAGTTACTGTTTCCCCGTTATAACGCTGTTACTGTTGCTGAAAGGCAGAGTGATACAGTGCGTCATGGAGCCTGTCTGTGTGGAGGAAGACTGAGTGAGTTGGTTAGTTCAGAGCTACGCTACAGAGGCTCATTATGGGATTTCTTGGTTTCCCTCATCAAACTCATCAAATACACAATCCAACTACTCCACAACGCTCTGGTGGACAAGTTGTGACCTGCACATTCACCACGCTATGAGATAATAACACAACGTTACCACACAGAGTTGTTTTAGAGGGAAATACAGAGACTGTTGATGAAAAACTGTCCCTGAAGGCAACGCGCATCAGCAGTTTTGCATGAATTTCCCTCTAAAACAACTCTGTGTGGTAACGTTGTGTTATTATCTCATAGCGTGGTGAATGTGCAGCTCACAACTTGTCCACCAGAGCGTTGTGGAGTTGTTGGATTGTGTATTTGATGAGTTTGATGAGGGAAACCAAGAAGCTCACGGCTCTGCTCCGCCGTTCTAAAAACAGCTTGCACCAACAATTAAAGGTAACGAACCTACTGCTATGACTATAGGGATTATGGCAATGGGCCAATTTGACAAAATGTTGAACTATCCCTTTGATATGTCCACAGTGAAACAACAACACTCCTCCTCTGTATTCTCTCTGCGGTCGGCTCGAGGCTTTTATTTTGTTAACGTCTGGAGGAAATAAGACACATTAACACACTGATCTCAGACCAGCCTCCAGTCTCCATCTCCTGCAGTGGTTTCATCCTCCTGCTGCTGCTGCTGCTGCGGCTGCTGGTGAAAACTGAGCCGAGCCTCCAGTCGATATCGTCCTGACACACTCATTAACATCTCACACTGTTTCCTCCTTCCTGCAACGAAAAAGAAAAAAAAGAAAAAGGGAAAAGAACCGTCTCATGGTGACTTTGTGAAGAAGTGCTGCAGCTAAAGGTGAAATGTGATTGAACGTTTCTATTCCTTAATGCAGCTGCAGCAGCTGCCAGGAAACACACACACACACACACACACACACACACACACACACGTTCATTTCTTAATCCAAGAGTCGGCGCCAACGTTTTTTACTGTTCGAGTCCATTTCCTGATGGAGCGTCCTCACATCAGACACTCAAGTTAAAGCTTTTCCTACAGACAGTGAACGTCTCATGTACTAAAATATTTTTAAAAAAGAAGGAAAAAGAGAGGAAATGTTTGTTCAGTTAAAGGGATAGTTCAACATTTTGGCAGATTGTCCCATTGCCATAATCCCTATAGTCATAGCAGTAGGTTCGTTACCTTTAATTGTCGGTGCAAGCTGTTTTTAGAACGGCGGAGCAGAGCCGTGAGCTGCTCAGAGCTACGCTACGGAGGCTCATTATGGGATTTCTTGGTTTCCCTCATCAAACTCATCAAATACACAATCCAACAACTCCACAACGCTCTGGTGGACAAGTTGTGACCTGCACATTCACCACGCTATGAGATAATAACACAACGTTACCACACAGAGTTGTTTTAGAGGGAAATACATGCAAAACCGCTGATGCACGTTGCCTTCAGGGACAGTTTTTCATCAACAGTCTCTGTGTTTCCCTCTAAAACAACTCTGTCGAACCTACTGCTATGACTATAGGGATTATGGTAATGGGCCAAGTTGCCAAAATGTTGAACTATCCCTTTAAAGCTTTGTTTATTTTATTTTCTCACAAAGGCATCTGAGTAGAATAAAGGTTTGTCACATTCAGCAGAATCCTGAAATAAACCGACCGACCAACACCTGTTTTATTCTGAAATCTGCTCTGTTTTTATTGGATCGCTCAGAAAACAGTCGACCAATCAGAAGAGAGGAACCGGTTTATTCAGGTTTAGTGATTGAAAACAGCCGATAAATAATAGAAAAAGAAGAAGGAGTGTGTGTGTGTGTGTCTATGTGATTACAGTGCTGTATACCTGCTGACAGTGTGTCTTTTGTGTCTTCACAGATCCAGGCTCTGGTTCAGGAGATGGAGATGGTGAGTGTGTGTGTTTGTACGTATATATGTGTGTGTGTGTGTGTGTGTGTGTGTGTGTGTGTGTGTGTGTGTGTGTGTGTGTGTGTGTGTGTGTGTGTGTGTGTGTGTGTGTGTGTGTGTTTTCAGGCTATTTAAAGGTTTGGTTTCTGCTCTGAGTGAAAGTCAAACACAAATCAATTAGAGCTGAATCTTCATCTTCCTCCACAAACACCAGCGATCATCACAGCTCAGGAAGACGCGTCGGTCTGAAGCCTCAGGGCTGTTTGTTCACACACACACACACACACACACACACACACACACACACACACACACACACACACACACACACCTACACACACACAACCACACAGACACACACACACACACACACACACGCGCCCCTGTGGATTCCTGGAGGTTCCTCCGTCTCGTGGGAGCCGAGCTGAAACTGTTTCTGGCTCCAGAGACTCTGAGACCATCTGGGAGCTGCCGGCCGCGGCGGCGCGTGGAGTTTATTACGGCCGCCGTGGGGGGTTGGTGGGGGGAGGGGGGGGGGGGGGGGGGGTTAATTGGAGGAGGAAGAGGAGGAGGAGGAGGAGGAGGAGGAAGACGAGGCCTCCACAGAGACGTGTCTCCTCCATCTGCATGTGGGCGGAGCCGACCAGCCGGTGGTTTCCTCCTTCAGAGACGAAATGAAGCTGCTCACACATTCAAGATGCTGCGTTCAAGACAAGTCGGAACTCAGAGCTTTTCTACCTACGACTTGAAAAAGTGGGAAACACTTTACTTGCCGTGTGGGCGCATAGATAGCACATTCATAAGACCTTTTGGTAACACTTTACAATAAGGGTGCCTTAATTAACGTTGTTAGTACATTATTAAGCATAAATATATAAACTAATGTGTTAATGAGTAATGCATACATAATGATAACTACCGTAATTACATTATTCAACTTTTAAATTTATTAACTAACTTTGAGTAGTAAACATTAATTAACTGCTTACTAATAGGCTACATTAATTAACGTGTTTCCTAATCCTAAGTAATACATAATAATGAATGTTAATATATCTGTAAACAGTTAATTAATGCTTAATAATGTGCTAACTAACGTTAATTAAGGGATCCTTATTGTCAAGTGTTAGGCTACCGACCTTTCATGGTCTGTTCATGTATTCATAAGGCATTCACCAATCATTTCTCCTGAAGCCTTATTTGTAGAAGTTGGTATTTTGTCCCATGAGGCCTTCAGGAACTATTTCAATAGAAAGCTGAATTGGGGCATTTTGTTCTTGTATTTCCAGATGCAATTAGGGGACTTTTATTTTTGAAAAAAAAAATCCCAGTTTGTTATTCCATTGTAATGTAACCTGCTGTATGAATGCTGAGTCATGCCTTATAAAGCCGTCGTGAATACATTATGAATATACCCAATGAAAGATCTTGCACCCACCGGTCAAGTAAAGTGTTACCAAGAAGTGCAACCGAAAAAAATCTCCCCCGACTTCACCGAGCATCGGTGGTAAAACATGTTCAGAGCGGTAAAACATTTATTTTTAAATGCCAAAATAGATTCAAACGTCCTTTGTGATGTTTTTATGCCTCACCTGAAGCACGTACAGAATCAGAATTTATTTGTCATTGCACAAAAATTGGAGATTAAAAGCCGAACCTTAAAGTGCAACCACACATAGAAACTATAACAGTAACGCATCAGTGCCGACATTCAGTTATTCAGAAATCAACAAAATGAGTATGCGTATGGATAAAGTGATAAGTGAAAGTGCAGTGATGACTAGCAGGTAAAATATGAGAGTTTATGTGTAAAAATTGTAACACTAAGTTTGTCCCGGGCCGCCATGTTTTTGGTCTTTTTGCATTTGGTGAAACTATAAACCTGATGTTGTGGTTGGTCGAGGCAACATGAAGGCCGTGGTTGCTATGTATGAGCAGCAGTGCATGATGGGTAATGATCCAGATGTGGTGTGTGAGCAGCAGCAACACAAACAAAGAGCCTCTCTCTCTGCTGCTGATCCTCCTGCTCCATCGATCGGCCTCCGAGCCTCCGAGCCCCAGCTGAGCTCTCCATGTTCAATACATCCACACACAGCAGGCCAATCTGTCAGCAAGCAGGAACACACACACACACACACATTCACACAATACACACACACATTCACACAATACACACACACATTCACACAATACACACACACATTCACACAATACACACACACATTCACACACACACACACACACAACACACACACTTGAGAGTCCATCCACTACATCATCTTGTCGCTCCTAGACTCATATTTGTCTCCAGTAAGCGTGTTGAGCTCTGCAGCAGAGTGAGACCTCCTCCTCCTCCTCCTCCTCCTCCTCCTCCTCCTCCTCCTCCTCCTCCTCCTCCTCCTCTAGAGCAGCTCTGTGTTCGAGGTCTGTGGGTTATCTCAGCTTCATCTGCAGACTCTGATCTGATCTGGGATCTGGGATGTTTATCATGAACCCGAGGAAACAGACGACCTTCATGGTAGATGTTTATCTTAAAGCTATCAGTAAGTGATCCGGTCGTTTTGGCTAATGCTGCGTTCCAGGCAGGATTTTGAAACCGTAAATTACAGCTTCAAGTCACAACTTACGACTTTGTAGCGTTCCAGGCAACCCACTCGTGTTTCTCCGACCTGTTTTACCGGTGAAAGTCACTATAACGGCCACTCGTAACTTCTGACCCGTGAAGTCGTACCAGATCGAACTGGTACCACTTCACAGGTCGGAAAAACACGAGTTACGGGGTTGCCTTGAACGCACCATAACTTCTTGTCAGCTGATGGAGTTAGCAGCCCCCGCCCTCGTCATGGATCTATTGGTCCTCGTCCCTACGTCACCACATTCACGGCGTTCCTTGGCTGCACACACAGCCCTTTATGCCGTTCTCTCTCCTCATTGGATAAAAATTGTAGGATACGAGAAAAGTTTTCTCCTCGGCTCAGAGCAGAGCAGAGGGACTGACAGACCCGTGTTTCAGACCAAACACTCTATGTAAGTGATTGCTGTCGGAAGATATAACTATTTAAGACTTATATTAACACAAAAATATCACTTACTTCTGCTTTAAAGCTCCAAGCTGAGTGAACTGAGCCTGAAAACCAGCCGTCAGGACTTCCTGTCACTTTGTGATGTCACAACAAAGCCTCATGCACTGTATGGAGCGAGCTGCTTAGTGCACATTCTGACTGGAAAACAAGTGGAGAAAAAAATGTAAAACTATAAATATCTTTTGTTGTGTGTGTTAGAAAGAAAGAGTCATATTTGAGAATGAAAAAGGTTGTTCATTGTTGATCTCTGTGTTTTATTTTACTTAAATTCTGTGACATTCAATTTCCGTTTTGTTTTTTCTTTTGTTTTTTATACTCATATAACTATTAATTAAGCTTTAACACAAACATCTACCTTTATTTTGAAGGCGCATTAACACAAACATCTACCTTTATTTTGAAGGAGCTCTAATACAAACATCTACCTTTATTTTGAAGGAGCTTTAACACAAACATCTACCTTTATTTTGAAGGAGCTTTAATACAAACATCTACCTTTATTTTGAAGGAGCTTTAATACAAACATCTACCTTTATTTTGAAGGCGCTTTAACACAAACATCTACCTTTATTTTGAAGGAGCATTAACACAAACATCTACCTTTATTTTGAAGGTGTTTTACTGGTCTCTGTTTCTTCTAGTTTTTTGGATAATTTTCCTTTTTATTTAAAACAAAACCAACTCAGACTTTGATGTTGAAGGTTTTAAGTTTTAACGACTTCAGGTGTGGATGTGGATGTGGGTTTTGTGGGTTTTGTGGTCGTTACATTTCCTGTCATTTGCTGTGGATTAATCCCCATCCCCCTGACGGCGCCGAGCGTTTCCTCTTATTACACGACAAAATTACACTTGATGAATCATGGAAACGTCTCCCTGGCGACAGCGGCCATGAATAATTCCTGCAGCGCTTTGATATGGGATGTTCTGGTTGTTACTGGCTCGTCTGCTGCTGGAGAACGGACGACGCCGTCATGCGAGGCGGCATTAAAACACCTCCCCTGTAACGATGATAATGATGATAATAACAATAATAACCGTAATAATAATAATAATCATATCATGAGGCGATGAGCTCACACACTCATCTGTGTCTGATGGGGAAAGTGTGTGAGCCGTGTCGCGTGTTGATGGTGTCATCAGCGTTAACGGCGCCGCTCACCGGAGCAGAGTATGATGGGATGTGAGCCGCTCTCTGTGAGACACACGGGCAAATATATAATATATATTTATAATATAATATAACAGATTGTGTTGTTCCAGGATGGAAAGTTAAAGTTAAGTGTGAAGGTTGAGAAGCTGCAGCCGAGGTCAGAGGTCAGATGAAGCCTCAGACAGATGTTGGATGACCTGGTCGTTCTTTAAAGTCCTGATTATTCTGCAAAAGTCAGATTCACAAGGAGCTTTCAAACATACTTGCTGTTGCCATGGTCACCAAGTGTTTTGTTTTTCCAATGAAAATCTCTATTTAACATTTGAAGAAGTACAGACAATCAGTAATGATGAGACGATACAAAAATAATAAAATATATATAAATATATGTAATTTGAAATAAAATAAATAGATGAGGAACTTATAACTCATTTTGGGGTAGCCTAAGTGAAAATGATTTTAAAGGAGAATTCTGGTCATTTTTGACCCCTAAATCATTGTCCTGATGGTCACCCAGAGCAAAAAACACGACTAAAATTGATGCAGGCAAACCGGAGTTACCATGGCTACCCGGCACTAGGGATAGCGACAACGCTAACCCATGGGGGCAATTCTTTCAACCACAACAAACACTCAGAAAACAATCAGATATCTCTGGTACATGACTGGAATCCTTAGAGACACCACTAGTGTAGAGTAGAAACAGTATAAACTTTGTGTTTTTGCATGTAGCCACTCACCTCAGATAGCCCAACTCTGAAACATCCTGGAAAGACATTACTATCCCATCACAGAGCGCCTGCTCTCCCCGCCACAGAAACTAACACTTCTTCCTTGTTGTGATGATTTCTTTACTAAAATAAACGGTCAAAGATATTTTGGACATTACCACTGCACTGCTCCACCGTTTATTTTTAGTAAAGAAATCATCACAACAAGGACAAAGTGTTAGTTTCTGTGGCGGGGAGAGCAGGCGCTCTGTGATGGGATAGTAGATTACAGAGTAAGTAAATTCTGAACTCATTAGAATAAACACCTGTTGTGTTGTTTGTCTCGACAGACGAGGAGGGCTCGGGCTCCGACGTGGGGAAGAAGTTCACCAAGTGCAGCACCTGCAAATACGGAGCCGAGTGCGACGAGGACTCAGAGGACGTGTGGTGAGTCAGACAGGAAGTGATGTCATCACCACCACACCTGCTGCAGGCCGGGTTTAAACTGAGACAATGTTTTTACGCTGTGAACTCTGGGTAATGGTACTAAAACTGTGGCTCTTTAGTGACCACATGATGTTTTGTTTCTAAAAGCAGCTGATTATTACATTTTTTATCGATTTATTCATTTAAATTTACACTTTTAAACCCAGATTTACTAAACTCTGATTACAGCTAATCTGAGATTAAGTTATAAAGTGTTGGTGCGATCCAGCCTCAGTGTCTTTACTGTGAAGCTGCTGCAGCAAACACACACACACGCACACACACAGCATTAAGCAAAGAGCAGCAGTGAAGCATGATATAACTTTGGCAGTGATTTATGACTGTATTTCAAAACAAAAGCATGAATCTGAGCGGTTACTAGAGGAACAGAGCTGAGGAGGGAACAACATGTACGAAAACAAAAAAACTCTTATTAAACTGTGTAAAGATGTAATTTCACAGCACGTTGAGATGTTTTGGTCTGCGTGAACCAACCTGTGAATTAATTGGTAAAGTGTGAACCGTCGGTCGGTCGGTCGGTCGGTTCACGTCGTCCTCGGAGGAACCGGAGTCGTTTTTTCTTTTATCAGGCGACGGCCAGACGGAGGGAAATTAATGAGCCGTGTCTCTTCATGTAGGAAGCTGAGAGAGAGTCGGCAGCTCATCATGAGTCAGTGCTGATGTGACAGAAACACAGAAACACAGACACCACCTTCAGAGTTTCTCCTCTCTCTGTGTGTGTGTGTGACTCTCAGGTGCATCTGTAACATCGACTGCAGCGGCCACAATGAAAACCCCGTGTGCGCCACCGACGGGAACTCCTACAACAACCCCTGTCTGGTCCGGGAGGCGTCGTGCATGAAGCAGGAGCAGATCGACGTCAAGCACCTGGGCAGGTGTCCCGGTAAGGAGGAGCTCAACCATGACTGCTGTGATGGTAACCATGGTGACAGGGGCCGTAAGAGGCTCTATCCAGAGTCTGTTGGTACAGCAACAGATTCAGTCTTCGGCATCGCAAACATACAAACATGTACCTTTATTTTGAAGTAGATCTAATACAAACATCTACCTTTATTTTGAAGGAGCTTTGACACAAACATCTACCTTTATTTTGAAGGAGCTTTAATATTGACATCTACCTTTATTCTGAAGGAGCTTTAACACAAACATCTACCTTTATTTTGAAGGAGCTTTAACACAAACATCTACCTTTATTTTGAAGGAGCTTCAAAGGGATAGTTCAACATTTTTGGCAAATTGGCCCATTGCCATAATCCCTATAGTCATAGCAGTAGGTTCGTTACCTTTAATTGTCGGTGCAAGCTGTTTTTAGAACGGCGGAGCAGAGCCGTGAGCTGCTCAGAGCTACACTACGGAGGCTCATTATGGGATTTCTTGGTTTCCCTCATCAAACTCATCAAATACACAATCCAACAACTCCACAACGCTCTGGTGGACAAGTTGTGAGCTGCACATTCACCACGCTATGAGATAATAACACAACGTTACCAGACAGAGTTGTTTTAGAGGGAAATACAGAGACTGCTTGATGAAAAACTGTCCCTGAAGGCAACGCGCAACAGTGGTTTTGCATGAATTTCCCTCTAAAACAACTCTGTGTGGTAACGTTGTGTTATTATCTCATAGTGTGGTGAATGTGCAGCTCACAACTTGTCCACCAGAGTGTTTTGGAGTTGTTGGATTGTGTATTTGATGAGTTTGATGAGGGAAACCAAGAAATCCCATAATGAGCCTCCGTAGCGTAGCTCTGAGCAGCTCACGGCTCTGCTCCGCCGTTCTAAAAAATAGCTTGCATCAACAATTAAAGGTAACGAACCTACTGCTATGACTATAGGGATTATGGCAATGGGCCAGTTTGCCAAAATATTGAAATATCCCTTTTATACAAACATCTACCTTTAATTAACCCTGAATTAGTGTCACACATTTTACAATTTTCTCAGTTTTTACCATTTTAAGTTGAGAGTTTGAATATCGTTTCTGTGACTCGCTGTAAAAATCTTTAAACTCTACAAAGACTCTGAAGGTCTCTGTGGGATCTGCTGCAGCAAGAGCCACCAGGGAGTGTGTGTGTGTATGTGTGCGTGTGTGTGTGTGTATGTGTGTGTGTGTGTGTGTGTGTGTGTGTGTGTGTGTGTGTGTGTGTGTGTGTGTGTGTGTGTGTGTGTGTGTGTGTGTGTGTGTATGGAGATGAAGCAGTGTGTTGCCGTGGCCCGGAGCAGCGACACATCAGTGGATCAGTTCAGCTTTGACTCTGCGATTTTCTCACAATAACAGAAAATACAAAAACATCTGCAGACGTCTGTGTCTGACCTACTTCCATCATGGCGGCGTGTCTCTGCAGCGCGCACACACACACACACACACACACACACACACACACACACACACACACACACACACACACACACACACACAGTCAGATCTAACCCGCCGTGTGCAGCCTGGAGGCTCGGTGTGAGACGGTGACGCAGCGTTGTGATGTGTTCAGAGGTTTTTATGGAGGATTGGGGGGTTTATTTTTTGATTGATTAGTTTTTGGGGAGCAGCTACGGTGGCCCTGAGAGGTCAACTCACCACAACAAGGAAACACAACATTTAAATAAAAAATATCAGAGAACAACGTCATCAAATTATAGGACAACAGCTGCAGTGAGTTGACCCTCTGGGCCACCGTAGCAGAGGATCACATCACATCACATCTCCTGTCAGCTGTTGTCATCTTTTATTTCTCTCTGGCTCTTTGATGAAATCCTGTAAAGTCCAGATATCAATCTATAAATGAAAGCAGCTGACGCACTCCATCACCGCTTTATTGGGAGAAATCTCTTCATCCCGGCTTGTTGAGCTGCAGAGTGAATCATGAACGAGGAGAGTTTTTTTTTTTTTTTTTCTCGGTGGATCTTCACATCGTTCACTGATCCTCGGATGAAAGCGAAGCCGTTTCTCTAAATTCACTTTACAAACTGAAGCCGGAGCAGAGGTTCAATCCCCCGTCATCGAACCTCAGAGGGAAACGCTGAACTGAACCGATCTGAATCTGACCTGAGATCCTTTTAAAGAGCAGCTGTGCCTCTATACTTCTACTTCTTCAACTTCTGACTTTTATTTTGAAGGGCTGATCCATGAGAAGATCTAAAACCATCTCAGTCTTAGTTTTTCATCTCCTCTCTCAGCTTCTCCCTGAAGCTCTAGGGGTCAGCCAATCAGAAGAGAGGAGGAGGAGGAGGAGGTTCTGAGCCTCTCTTCTGATTGGCTGACAATTAAAACAGAATAAAACATTCAGAAAAACCGAATCCATGCAAATTGTTTCCACCTTTCATCCTTTCTTTCTTTACCTCTGTGATTTTCATCTATTTTCTTGACACGTCTTTCTTTATTTCTCTTCCTAACTTTCTCCCCCCTTTTATTCAGGTGTAAATTCTTCCCTTTCTTTCCCTCTCTCCTTTCCGTTCTTTTCCTTCCCTTTCCTTTCCCTACCTCTTCCTTCCTCTCCTTTCCTTTCCTTCCTTTTCTCTTCCTTTCTCTACCTTTCCTTTCCTTCCTTTCCTGCTTTTTCCTTTCCCTACCTCTCCTGTCCTTTCTTTCCTTTCCCCTTCCTTTCCCTACCTACCTTTCCCTACCTTCCTTTCTCTACCTTTACTTTACTTTACTTTCCCCACCTTTCCTTTCCTTTCCTTCATTTTCCCTTTCTTTCCCTAACTTTCCTTTCCCTTCCTTTCCCTACCTTTCCTTTCCTTTCTTTCCTGCTTTTTCCTTCCTTTTCCTTTCCCTACCTCTCCTGTCCTTTCTTTCCTTTCCCTTCCCTACCTACCTTTCCCTACCTTCCTTTCTCTACCTTTCCTTTCCTTTCCTTTCCTTTCCTTCCTTTTCCCTTCCTTTCTCTAACTTTCCTTTCCTCTCTTTCCTTTTCCCTTCCTTTCTCTACCTTTCCTTTCCTTTCCTTCCTTTTCCCTTCCCTTCCTTTCCTTTACCTACCTTTCCTTTCCTTTTCCCATCCTTTCCCTATACCTTCCTTTCTCTCCCTTTCCTTTCCCTACCTTTCCCTACCTTTCATTTCTTTCCTACTTTTTCCTTCCTTTTCCTTTCCCTACCTCTCCTGTCCTGTATTTTGTTCCCTTTCCTTTCCTTTCCTTCCTTTTCCCTTCCTTTCTCTAACTTTCCTTTCCTTTCTTTTTCCTTCTCTTCCTCCCCTCTCCTTCCTTCCTGTGTGTGCAGTAGGCGGAGGTCATTACTCCACATTAACTTGCTGATGTAGTAAAATGCAGGATTGATGTAGCTTCACCTCGGTGAACACTGCTGACTGCACAACTGTGACCGTTTCATCTCTGCCATAAATCAGCCTCATTATTGAAACCGTGTCAGACAAATTAATGTGTCTAATCACCAATGTTTTCAATTAACCCACAAACCAAGCATAGCGCGGCTTGTTTCCATGGGAGCTGAGCTTTGATTCCTCGACACATTAATCCGCTTCCTGTTTGAACCTGACGTGGAGGACGTCTGTCCGTGGAGACGACCGCTGGCGTCTTCGTCTTCTGCTCCACAGCTCCACCAGAAGAACACAGAGTTTACACCTGTGACTTCTGTAACTAGTGACAATTTAAAACAGAATGAGCTTTATTCTCTTTATACTGAAGATTCATGGCGTCTCTCCATTCCCCCACAATGCACTGGGCCAAATGTAATCCAGCTTCCTCAGTCTTTGTGTCTCTGAGACGTTTTGATCTGAGAAAACATGAAAATAATTGACCTTTTCTTTTTCAGATTTCTGAACCTTGAAATATAGACGTTACTGTAGTTGTTTCTTTGTTTGTTTGGTCAGTTGTTGTGTTTTTTTGTCTGTTGTTTGTTTGGTTGTTTGAGTGGGTCAGTCTGTTGGTAGTCATTTTGTTTGGTCAGTTGGTAGTTTCGTTGTTTCTTTGGTCAGTTGGTTGTTGATTTGGTCAGTTGGTTGTTGATTTGGTCAGTTGGTTGTTTCTTTGGTCAGTTGATTGTTTCTTTGGTCAGTTGATTGTTGATTTGGTCAGTTGGTTGTTTCTTTGGTCAGTTGGTTGTTTCTTTGGTCAGTTGGTTGTTTCTTTGGTCAGTTGGTTGTTTCTTTGGTCAGTTGGTTATTTCTTTGGTCAGATGGTCTGTCTGTCATTCATTCATTCATTTATTTGGCCGGTCAGTTGATTAGTGAGTCAGTTGGTTGTTACTTTGCTCAGTTGATTGTTTCTTTGGTCAGTTGATTGTTGATTTGGTCAGTTGGTTGTTACTTTGGTCAGTTGGTTCTTATTTTGGTCAGTTGGTTGTTTCTTTGGTCAGTTGGTTGTTTCTTTGGTCAGTTGGTTATTTCTTTGGTCAGATGGTCTGTCTGTCATTCATTCATTCATTTATTTGGCCGGTCAGTTGATTAGTGAGTCAGTTGGTTGTTACTTTGGTCAGTTGGTTGTTTCTTTGGTCAGTTGGTTGTTTCTTTGGTCAGTTGGTTGTTTCTTTGGTCAGTTGGTTGTTTCTTTGGTCAGCTGGTTGTTTCTTTGGTCAGTTGGTTATTTATTTGGTCAGTTGGTTGTTTCTTCGGTCAGTTGGTTGTTTCTTTGGTCAGTTGGTTGTTTCTTTGGTCAGTTGGTTATTTATTTGGTCAGTTGGTTGTTTCTTTGGTCAGTTGGTTATTTCTTTGGTCAGTTGGTTGTTTCTTTGGTCAGTTGGTTGTTTCTTTGGTCAGTTGGTTATTTCATTGTTTCTTTGGTCAGTTGGTTATTTCAGTTGGTTGTTTCTTGTTTTGTTGGTTGTTTCTTTGGTCAGTTGGTTGTTTCTTTGGTCAGTTGGTTATTTCTTTGGTCAGTTGGTTGTTTCTTTGGTCAGTTGGTTGTTTCTTTGGTCAGTTGGTTATTTCATTGTTTCTTTGGTCAGTTGGTTATTTCAGTTGGTTGTTTCTTGTTTTGTTGGTTGTTTCTTTGGTCAGTTGGTTGTTTCTTTGGTCAGTTGGTTATTTCTTTGGTCAGTTGGTTGTTTCTTTGTTTCTTTGGTCAGTTGGTTGTTTCTTTTGTCAGTCGGTCTTCTGTCATTCATTCATTCATTAATTTGGCCGGTCAGTTGATTAGTGAGTCAGTTGGTTGTTTCTTTGCTCAGTTGTTTGTTGGTTTAGTCAGTTGTTTGGTCGGTCAGTTGGTACTGAGCCGTCTCCTTCTACTGGTTAAAGAGGCAGTTCCTTGTTTTCCATCAGTTCCTGTGAAGTTTCCAACAGGAAACATCTAAATGTCTGGACTGAGCTGGAGGGTTTTAACTTCACTCCACTGAGTTCAGCTCCAGTTTAATCACATGCAGGAGAATTCCTTTAAAAGCTGCAGTGAAGAGTGAAGACACCTGGATGTTGATGTTGTTGTCGTCTGAATCCTGAGAACAACTGTGGCTGTAAACAGTTTGTTTACCAGGAGTCTCATCACCACCTTCAGACAGATCTGGACGTTTCCATCTGTCTTTCTCTCCGTCTCTGCTGCAGCTTTGAAGGCAGAAGATAAAAAAAAAAAAAAAAAAAAAAAAACGAAGACGAGCTGCATTCGCTCCTCTGATCCGTCGCTCACTGTGTTGGATTCAAACCTCATTTGCAGTCACAGTTTGGCGTCTGATGTTTTCCAGAGTCTGTTGCCAACACCCAGAGCCGCTCCGGTCGGAGTCGGCCTCGGAGCGGCTCCTCACACCGGATCCATGTCCACGGACTCACCTTGAATCTCAATGCTCGACCTCCTCCCTCCCTCCGTCTGGGGGCTGGCAGCAGACGGGAACCGGCAGGATTTATGGATTTCTTGTCACCGCTCATGGCAGCGCGGTGGCCGGAGACCAAGCGTTTGATTGGCTCAGTGGGTGGGGGGGGGTGGGGTGGAGAGGGGGGGCATGAGGGCGTCTAGCACCCTGAGGTGAGGAGCACCTGCCCTCTCTCCTGATCCGCTGCCTCCTCCAGGCGTCCAGCCAATCAGCAGATCCACCGAGACGAAGATGAAGACGAAGATGAAGACGGGCGTTTTACTGTGAAAGAGTTCACATCATTTCCTGGAGGCTCATTTATTAAAGGGACAACGAGGAGTTTTGGAAAAGCGAAGTTTTTCCACACTACATTTATGAGCCTCCGCGCACCGTGAAATTCTTTGACCGGCGCAAGACAGACTCATGTTTTCATTCATCAAGAATTAAAGTCAGAAGTTCAAAGACGATCAGATACCGTCGTAGTCCCGACCATAAAAGGCGATTCGGCGGCGTTATTCTCATGACTCGCCACGAAACCGAAAGTAAAGAAACGCTGGTCGGCTCGACCAGCATTTCCGCCCCCACTAATAATAACAAAATAACGATAGAGACAAAACGATATATTTATTGAAAATGGGCCCATTAACAAGTGGTAACGTAGATTCATCCACATTAACGTGAGACTTTTTTATAACCAAACTCCTCGTTGTCCCTTTAATGCCTCAAAATGATTTTGAATACTTTTATTTTGAAATTTAACAACAGGATAATACCGATCAATGCAATAAATGGATAAATAGAATAAATAATGGGATAACATTTTTGATTCATTCTTGATTTTAGAAGCAAAAGTAGCTCAGTGTTACATAATCTGTGTTTTCTGCAGCAAAATACTTCAGGTTTCTTGAGGTGGGGGAGGGGCATTAAAAATGGATGAGTGTGTGTTTGATTCTGTGTGTGTGTGTGAGAGAGCAGCACAAAGACGTGAACCTGTCGGCAGAAGAATCACCACCACAGTAACAATGCACCAAATAAACCCACCGCTGCACCTGTCTGTACCTGTCTGTAACTGTCTTGTTTGTTTCCTCCACAGCCGACAAAGAGAAACAGGGGAAGAAGGACGACAGCAGTCCTTTCAAAGTAAATGTCTTAGGTAAGAAACTTCCTGTTTGGATCAACCTTCTTCTTACATCACCATCTGACATCACTGATGTGTCGCCATAGCAGACACAGGTCGGTTAACCACAACCAGCAGTTGGGTTTTGTTGCTAGGCGACATGAAATGACACAGGAAGGAGAGGGAGGCTGTATTCGAAGCCGCATACTATACTGCTAGTACGTAGGCTGATTTGGCCAAAATGTAGTATGTAGTATGCAGTATGCGAACAAAAGCAAAATCTGCAGTATGCGAAAAGTTCCCGGATGTCGTACTGATTCGGAAAATATTTCCAGTATGCATCTGACCAGTCTACATCGCGTACTGTATCCCACAATGCAATGCTCCCCTGACGTCCTAACCGTAACCAGAGCGTAACCAAAGACGGTAGTGTAGCCGTGTACCGTAACTATAGTTTAATAAAATAAAACTTAATGCAGACTGATCGGTTCATTGTAAAATATTTATTTATTTTTTGTAAATGTGGTGATTTCTGTACGTAACGTTAGGCTCCAGAGCCCCGAGGCAGCGCTGCTCACACACAAGAAGCTTCACTTTACATTCAAACAAACTAATGCTACTGCCACAATTGTTACACTTCATCAATTAGACCAACATTTATCTAAAAATAATTTAACCAGCCGGTGGTAAACCTCTAAAAACCTGCGGGTAAGTTAATTAGCGATCGTTTTCTCCCCCGGGATGACGACGGAGGTTGGCCGGCAGAGCAGCTCTGCAGACCGGCTGCTGCCTCTGTGATGTCGCAGTCGCTGCTGAGCTTCACTTCTCTGAAAATCATTGTAGCAAACTTCTAAACAGCCGTCATTTGGATAAACTGGACGTATATTTGGGATCTAAACAGTTACTTGAAAAAATATTAAAACTTAATAAAGTTACATAATTACAGCGCCAGAGCGGGAAATAAAACAGCTTTTAGCCTGTTTTACAGCTACTGCTACCGGTTGCCGTGAAATACATTCTGGGAAACTTGTATACTGCATACTGCGATGATAACGGCGTCGGTCTGCTGAAGTAGCAGACTGAATCCCACATTCAGTATGCAGTATACAGTACATATAACGCAGTATGTAGTAGGCAGTACGGTAGTATACGGTTCGTGAAATTGATTGATTGATTGAAAACTTTATTGAACAACATTAGACAAGTGTTCAAAAGGATTAAAAACACAATAAAGCCCAAAGGCTTATTTCCATTGTGGTCCTATTTGATGGTACCGGCGGTTTACGTTGTTTCTTTTATCCGTGACCGTTTGTTGTCATGGTTGTTGTTGCTGTTGTTGTAACCATGACAATCAGGGTCCGGTAGCTACACCTGTTGCTGTAGCGATATAGGAAAACGAACAGATCCCTTCATGACCCCGCCCTCCCTCCCTCTCTCGTCCCCCCCCCCCCCCCCCCCGACCTCTTGACCTTTTGATGAGACCTCTGAGGTTTAATTAACCGGAGTCAGTTTCCTAACGACCTCTGAGACGATGAAACTTCCTGTTCCTGTCGACCTGCAGCTGAACCTGCTGAGGAGGACGGAGCGAGGGATGAGACTTAATGAAAATACCTCCTTCATACACAGTCATGTCCTCAGAGTGGAGGAGGAGAGAGGAGGAGGGGGAGAGGAGGAGAGGGAGGGGAGGGGAGAGCAGGAAATCCAATGAGTCTCTGCTGACACTGTAATTTCCCACAAATAAACACAGATTAGCCGCTCGTTAGCCGCGCGGCGCTAACGAGAGATGAAAGAGAGGATGAAGGTTTCATTGTGTGGACGATCAGAGGGATCAGATCACAACGACTCGTTACACAGTGAAGGACACGTGTTCAAAAGCTGCTGCAGCCACAAAAACTCTTCTGTTTTAACCCTCCTGTTAAGTTCACTTCCTCCATCCTTCCTTCTTTCCTTCCTTTCTCCCTTCCTTCTTTCCACAATCATTTTTCCCTTCCTTCTTTCCTTCCTTCCTTCCCTTCGTCTTTACTTCTTCTTCCTTCCTCTTTTGATCCAGTTGACCTGGTCTGTTCCCTCCCTCCATCTATCTTTCCTTCCTTTGTTCCTTCCTTCCGTTCCCTTTGTCCTTCCTTCCTTCTTTCCCTTTTCCCTTCCTTCTTTCCACAATCCTTTTTGCCTCCCTTCCTTCCCTTCGTCCTTACTTCTTCCTTCTTTTTTGACCCAATCTGTTCCCTCCCTCCATCTTTCTTTCCTTCCTTTTTCCCTTCCTTCCTTCTTTCCTCCCATCGTTCCCTTTGTCCTTCCTTCCTTCTATCCCTTTATCCTTCCTTCCTTCCTTCCTTCCTTCTTTCCCTTTGTCCTTCCTTCCTTCCTTCCTAACTTCCTTCCTTCCTTCCCTTCGTCCTTACTTCTTCCTTCTTTTTTGACCCAATCTGTTCCCTCGCTCCATCGATCTTTCCTTCCTTTTTCCCCTCCTTCCTTCCTCCTATTGTTCCCTTTGTCCTTCCTTCCTTCCTAACTTACATCCTTCCTTCCTTCCTTCCTTCCTTCCTTCCTTCCTTCCTTCCTTCCTTCTTTCCTTCCTTCCTTCCTAACTTCCTTCCTTCCTTCCCTTCGTCCTCACTTCTTCCTTCTTTTTTGACCCAATCTGTTCTCTCCCTCCATCTATCTTTCCTTCCTTTTTCCCTTTCTTCCTTCCTCCCATCGTTCCCTTTGTCCTTCCTTCCTTCCTTCTTTCCCTTCGTCCTTCCTTCCTTCCTTCCTTCCTTCCTTCCTTCCTTCCTTCCTTCCTTCCTTCCTTCCTTCCTTCCTTCCTTCCTTCCTTCCTTCCTTCCCTTTATCCTTCCATCCTTCCTTCTTTCCCTTTGTCCTTCCTTCCTAACTTCCATCCTTCTTTCCTTCCTTCCTTCCTTCCTTCCTTCCTTCCTTCCTTCCTTCCTTCCTTCCTTCCTTCCTTCCTTCCTTCCTTCCTTTCGTCCTTCCTTCCTTCCTTCTTTCCCTTTGTCCTTCCTTCCTTCCTTCCTTCCTTTATCCTTCCATCCTTCCTTCTTTCCATTTATCCTTCCTTCCTTCCTTCCTTCCTTCCTTCCTTCCTTCCTTCCTTCCTTCCTTCCTTCTATCCCTTTATCCTTCCTTCCTTCCTTCCTTCCTTCCTTCCTTCCTTCCTTCCTTCCTTCCTTCCTTCCCTTCCTTCCTTCCTTCCTTCCTTTCGTCCTTCCTTCTATCCTTCCTTCCTTCCTTCCTTCTTTCCCTTTGTCCTTCCTTCCTTCCTTCCTTCCTTCCATCCTTCCTTCCTTCCTTCCTTTCGTCCTTCCTTCCTTGACCCAGGAGGACTTAATGTTGAAATGTTGCAGTAAACTTGAGAATCTGTATTTTCCACGTGTCAGTGAAGGCGTCGTGCTCACCACTAAGTTCTGACTGGTTATCATCACACTGCAGCGTGAAACTAATTAAACTGTTCCTCCTAATCTCTCTTCACATTTAAAAGGTTTTGATTAAACGCCTTCAAGTCATAAATCCACAAAGTGCAACAACTGAAGTCGTGAACTTTAAGACTCCACAGCACCAGGTTTATTATTATTAGTAAAAAGCTTTTTTATGTTAATGTGACTTTTGTACCGAGCATCAGTCATTTTAACGAGCGAGCGCTGCAGATCACAGAGGAGTCTCTCCGTGTGTTTATGACTCAGCTCCTCGTAGGAAACCTCGATTCAACACAGAGAGAGAAATATTTCATCAAAACAACATTTATGAAAACATGATTTATTAGAAAATATACTGTATATACCGAAGTAGAAAATAATAATAAAAAAAACCAAAATTGTGAAAGATTAAGATGCAAAACTTACTGAATTTACAATTTGCATCATTAAAAAGTCAAATTTAAAGGGATAGTTCAGCATTTTTGGCAAATTGGCCCATTGCCATAATCTCTATAGTCATAGCAGTAGGTTCGTTACCTTTAATTGTCGGTGCAAGCTATTTTTAGAACGGCGGAGCAGAGCGGTGAGCTGCTCAGAGCTACGCTACGGAGGCTCATGGGATTTCTTGGTTTCCCTCATCAATCTCATCAAATACACAATCCAACAACTCCACAACGCTCTGGTGGACAAGTTGTGACCTGCACATTCACCACGCTATGAGGTAATAACACAACGTTACCAGACAGAGTTGTTTTAGAGGGAAATTCAGAGACTGCTTGATGAAAAACTGTCCCTGAAGGCAACGCACAGCAGCGGTTTTGCATGAATTTCCCTCTAAAACAACTCTGTCTGGTAACGTTGTGTTATTATCTCATAGCGTGGTGAATGTGCAGCTCACAACTTGTCCACCAGAGCGTTGTGGAGTTGTTGGATTGTGTATTTGATGAGTTTGATGAGGGAAACCAAGAAATCCCATAATGAGCCTCCGTAGCATAGCTCTGAGCAGCTCACGGCTCTGCTCCGCCGTTCTAAAAATACAATCAATTAAAGGTAACGAACCTACTGCTGTGACTATAGGGATTATGGCAATGGGACGATTTGCCAAAATGTTGAACTATCCCTTTAAATGGAAATAGTTTTGCCACATGATGATGATGATGATGATGATGTCCCGTCAGAAACCACGGGTCTGGACCACGGAGACGGGTTCTACGCCGGGATGCCGATCCCCTGCGCCGACAGCTACGCCGGCTTCTGCGTCCACGGGAAGTGTGAGATCAAGTACAACATGGCGACCTGCAGGTGTGTCTGTCAACCAATCACAGCTCCACGTTTCCTCCTTCATCTTCTGTATCTAGACCGAATCTCCTTGTTGTTTACATTCTACTTCCGGGTAGAAAACCAGCACGTAATTTGAATGAGATCAATAGTAACGAACGAGAGTTTAGCTATATATCATATTTTTCACGCCCTATCACCGTTTAGACAAATCTGAAATGATTGAAGAAACATTACTATTTCTGTGTGTGTGTTTTGTGTTGCTATGTGTTGAATTTATTCAGTTTGAGGGAATCACAGTGTCTAGAAAGCATCAGTGGCTCAGCTGACAGGGACAGCTAACGGTAGCTAAGCTAACACCAGGACGTCAGCTGTTAAAACCCTCCCGTTGTCATTCTGGGTCCAATCTGACCCAATCTGTTCACTTCCTCTATCCTTCCTTCTTTCCTTCCTTCTTTTCACAATCCTTTTTCCCTTGCTTCTTTCCTTCCTTCCTTCCTTCCTTCCTTCCTTCCTTCCTTCCTTCCTTCCTTCCTTCCTTCCCTTCGTCCTTACTTCTTCTTCCTTCCTCTTTTGATCCAGTTGACTTGATCTGTTACCTCCCTCCATCTATATTTCCTTCCCTTTTCCCTTCCTTCTTTCCTCCCATCGTTCCCTCTGTCCTTCCTCCCTTCTTTCCCTTCGTTCTTCCTTCCTTCCTTCCTAACTTCCTTCCTTCCTTCCCTTCGTCCTTACTTCTTCCTTCTTTTTTGACCCAATCTGTTCCCTCGCTCCATCGATCTTTCCTTCCATTTTCCCCTCCTTCCTTCCTCCCATTGTTCCCTTTGTCCTTCCTTCCTTCCTTCCTTCCTTCCTTCCTTCCTTCTATCCCTTTATCCTTCCTTCCTTCTTTCCCTTTGTCCTTCCTTCCTTCCTTCCTTCCTTCTATCCCTTTATCCTTCCATCCTTCCTTCCTTCCCATTGTCCTTCCTTCCTTCCTTCCTTCCTTCCTTCCTTCCTTCCTTCCTTCCTTCCTTCCTTCCTTCCTTCCTTCCTTCCTTCTTTCCCTTTGTCCTTCCTTCCTTCCTTCCTTCCTTCTTTCCTTTTGTCCTTCCTTCCTTGACCGTTAGCCCCGCTGATTTACGATAACCATGACTAATTACAAAAATGTGCACATGTAAAGTAAGTAGTAAGTAGTAATGTTTGTCCAATCATTGGTTTTATAGACTTTACAAACATCAGATTAGTCTAAACGGTGATATAGTGACATGAAAAAGTAGATATATATAGCGAAACTCTCGTCCGTCACTATTGTTCTCATGCTGGTTTTCTACCCGTTGTAAACAACAAGGCGACTCGTCCTCTATCCGGTGACTCTGGCTGCGGTGCGTTCACTGACCTCTCCTCCTGTCGGTCTCAGGTGCGACTCGGGCTACAAGGGGACGCAGTGCGACGAGCCGCAGGACTTCAACATCCTCTACGTGGTCCCCAGCGGACAGAAGCTGCACTACGTCCTCATCGCCGCCATCATCGGCGCCGTGCAGATCGCCATCATCGTCGCCGTGGTGATGTGCATCACAAGGTAAAAGTGGAAAAGCAAACTGAAGACAAACTGAATCTCAAAAGCTTCTAATTATTAAATAAAAACCCAAACTAATCCCTGTTCATTTAGAAAAAGGTTCAGTTTGATGCGTTTTGAGCTCTGAGTGAATATTTTAATATTTTTAATACGTTTTTCCTCTTGGGTGATAAAGCATTTACGTCTATTACAGACCGGGGTCCATTAAAGGAGAGAATAATAAAAACAACCTTCATTTATTTTTTATTGTTCACCCAAACAGAGGGATTAATGGAAAAATTCACTGATTAAATTATTTAGGGTCGCTAAAGGATAGGATAGGAATTTATTCATTTAATGTTAATTTCCAACTGTAGTCCCTATAGGCAAATAAGAACAGATAAGGAGATAACAATATTAAAATCATTGAGATATGACAGATAAAAGTGATATGACGAGCATAATAATAGACAAAATAAACTCGCAAAAACAAGGAACAAGAGCGCTGTTAAAAACACTGTTAACAGAATAAGTAGATCAATTAAACCATATTGTATTTCATATTTATGTGAGTTTATGTGTGAATCTATTAAATATTTAAAATTACAAAGTAAATGCCAGGCTCTTATATATTATTCTATAAATATTGTGGAGTGTGTGTAAGAGGCAGAAAGAGGCTTCAGACGAGTTTTAATCCCTCTGAGCTGTAACCATGAACAGACGGAGAGTGTGTTCTCCACCTCAGTGTTTTTAATCCACGCTGTTAACCTGTGGATTAAAAACACTCTTAAATACATAATAACACAGAGTAAAGCCTGCTGATGATAATCCTTTTAATGCATATTAGGCTCATTAATGCGCCGTAACCGTCCGACCACCGAGGGGCAGCACCAGCAACTGCCCCGCACGCCTGAAGAAGGTCAACAAGCATCTGTCTAATGAGGAGCTGCTTTTCTAGATACTACAATACCCATGATGCCCCAGTGAAGGCAGCTGAAAAGTACCCATTCAGAAAAGACTCTGACCAAAGTGCATCATGGGAGTTGTAGTTTTGCTTCTCACCTTCAGTTTCCATGAGCATCTTCATGTGATGGGAGCTTCAGCTTTTAGATTTTGTCTCGCATCTATTTATCTTGGGGAAATTATTTTGTTACAGAGCCCCCAATAGAATAAAAGATATCAAATCTAATATACATAGTTGTTTGGAAAAAAGAAGATATAATAAGAAGTAAATAAAAAAAATAAGTTGGTTTACAACATGTCTAATGAGGATCTGCCTCTGAAAAGAACCCACTCAGAAAAGATTTGTTGTTTTCAAGCTCTGGCCAAAGTGCACCATGGGAGTTGTAGTTTGCTTCACACCTTTAGCTTAAGCTTTTATATCGTCCTGTGAAGGAACCTTTAACCTGTAGCCTATGGTTACATGCTGCTATTCAGACATGCCGCTATTTCGACATTGACTTCTAATTGTCGGAATAGCGGCATTAACATTATTTTTTAAGCGTCCCACTATTCCGACTTTTTTTTTTTCATTGTCGGAGTAGCGGCACTTTACTATTTTTCAAACATTCCGCTTTTCCGACATTGATTGATTACGTTATAGTCAGACGTGTCCTTCTTATTTATTTTTATTTTTTCATCTGAGACACTGTTTCTCATACACAAATACATTGGCCTATTAGAGAAGAAAAAACAAACCCTCCAAGTTTAAAAACACACCGGCGGCAGCGCACACTGATCTGCAGCTACTGAGACTGTTATTATTCAGTCACCTGAGTTTATCCTGCTGCTTTACATTGTTTTAACATAGGTAAAAGAAGAAAAAAAAGATTGTCTGGAATAAAGGGGCAGATTACATAAGAGTATTCTTTTTTCTGCTCCCTTTTGTTGAGATTTGGGAGGTTTTTGCCTGATTTATTGCCCGATGCCATGTATCTCGCTTTCTTTCCCCCTCCCTCCGCCCGTTGTCTTCGTTGTCACTTTGTTGTCGCTCCACAGAGCGCACATGGCTAATTAATATGCACGTGCTGACCATATATGGTTGTGTAGGCATTCCGGGGACGGAGGTGTGTTCACGTGCACAACTGCGCACCATTCTTGGATCCAGTTATCAAAGTTGAGGTGCAGAGTTGTGCACGCACAGTTTGATAGATCTGAAAAAGGTGTAAATATGTTGGGTGTCTTTTCGCCGTAGGCCTAAGCAAAACATTTAGTAGCAGCAGTTTTACACTGCTTACTTACAGTTTTGATAAATGAGACCCCAGGCCATAAGCCCAGAGCCCAGACGCTCACAGCTGCAGCTCCGCGGCTCATCCGCGGCGCTGTCCGTGGTGCTGAAGGTGACAGGTTAACTTGACAAACAAACTGCAGCATAGTTCTGTTTGTTTATCATATGTGTCAGTTTTGTTTGCGACTTGATAGTTTAGTTGTTGAGATTAAGAACATCACTCCCTCATCAAACCGGTGATAGACATGCTGAAAAGAAAAGAGAGAGAGAGACGCGCCTGGGTATCGCAGATGTAAAAAAAAAAAAAAAAAAAAAAAGACGTGTCGGAATAGCGGTATCAAAAAGTGTCGGACTACCGGCATGTCTAGATAGAGGGATGTCGTAATAGCGGGATGTCTAAATAGTGACATGTCGGAATAGCGGGATGTCTGAATAGCGGGCGGACCCCGTAGCCTATATCTTCAGCTTTTATTTCTTCAGCTTTTGCATCTTCATGTGAAGGAAACTTAAGCTTTTATATATTCAGCTTTTGTATCTTCATATGAAGGAGCCTCCAGCATTTATATTTTCAGCTTTTATATTGTCATGCACACTAAAAAATGTTGGGTTATTTCTGTAACCCAATTTCTGAGTTATTGGTGTTGAGTTACATTTTTGGGTTATTTTTCCAGAGTGTAACCCATTTTCAGGGTTATAGGCTATGAATTTAACCCAATTCCTGGGTTGTTCAATTAATTGGGTTATTTTTCAGTGAAACAGTTGAATATTCAACCCAAAAGTTGGGTCAAAAAGAATAACCCAACCTGTTGGGTTGAAATAACCCCAAAAATGGGTTAGTCCTTATCTGAACCAGCAGTTGGGTTAAAATTGGGTTATTTTTTAACCCAACTGTTTTTAGTGTGTGTGAAGGAACCTTCAGCTTTTATATGTTCAGCTTTTGTATCTTCATATGAAGGAGCCTCCAGCATTTATATTTTCAGCTTTTATATCGTCATGTGAAGGAAACTTCAGCTTTTATATTTTGTTAATTAGTCTGACATGATTCACCCAGGGTGTGACCTTCAGAGTTGTGTTTTATGTGTCTTTTTGGAAGTAAATTATCTAAAATCTCTCTTTTTTTCTTTATTTGTCTCTCCTTCTCTTCAGGAAATGTCCAAAAAACAACAGAGGTCGTCGGCAAAAACAAAACATTGGACACTTTTCCTCGGACACTAACTCCAGGATGGTATAGCCAGCCGTACGCGTCGGTGATTCTTTTTGATAAGTTTTTTCTTACGGCGTCAGGATGCCATTTTTTAACGGTAGATGTGTTTGTTTTTTTGTTTTTCTCCGGGGGAAACCGTTCAAAAAAAAAAAAAGAAAAAAGAAAAGAGAAGAATGAGAGTATTTATTTAAGGGGCCTTACTTTCTCTCCTTTCTGCTTTGGATGGAATTGTTGCGCCGTCATAATTCAGTTTTGTTCGTTTGTCTGTTTCTTTTTGTTTGTTTTTTTTGCTGCGAGACCAAGTAGAAGAAGCCGAATCGACAGAACACGCTGTCGCTCTCCGTCGTTACCATGTGAGACGTCTTAATTACTACTTTGAAGTGCTTCGTTAAGAGGTTGCGTTTGAATGCTTTCTACATGTGGTACGTGTGGTGAACTGGCTCACGGAGAAACGTCGTCCGCCCTTCTGGAATGTGCTATTTATTGAAAACGATGATTTTCACGTCCTCTGTGTTTCACTTTTTACTAATAATGTGCAGCTGATCACCAAATGCAGTTGGTTTTTAATGTGGTATAGGCGGCGAGACGGGGCCAGCAGCCAGTCATATAGATCTGTTTACACTTATTCTTTGGTATGAAACTCTGTGTAAAGACTTCACTGTGTTTAATCAACCTAATAATTTATTATATTATTATTATTATTTTATTCAAAGTAGTTTTTACTCCAGTTTTTTATGTTAACGTTTATTTATAACATTGCTTTCTAAATTCTAGTTCCTGTATATTCGCATGACTTGTGAAAACTGTGTACCGTGGTGTAGTTTTAAAACTTTTTAAAAAGAAAAGCTGCGACTCTTCCTCCTCCTCCTCCTCCGTCTCAGAGCCGCCGAGGTCCAACGACGACGGAGGGAAACTCAAGAGTCGGACAGAAGAAGCGAGAGGAGCGGAGGACTGAGTGGGCGGGGTTTATCGGTGTTTATGAAAAGGAATGTTTTGAAAAACACTTTTTTGATGGTTGGGAAAACCTCGGAGCACGATCTCCCAGAAGAATCCACTTTGGCTTTAAAGATGGCCGACGATTGTGACGCTCGATCGGAGGCCCGGAATGTTTTTTATGATTGACGGATTGTAGCCTAAGCGAAGGTGTCGGCGGTCGGACCGACTCATGTAACCGGAGGAAGTCTTGGTTGCTGGTTGATGCTGTGATCAAGACTTTTCTATGAATGTGAGAGAAAAAAATGTTTCCTCTTATTATTATTCTTCTGATTTTCTTTGTCTTCATTTTGCATTTGCTCCACAGTGAGACATTCCAAGCACAGAGAAAAATCCCATGGGCAATATGTGATCGGATGCAGGTCGTAGCTAACGGCGCAGTAACGTTAAAGTGATACGCCAACATTTCTTTTTTCGTGTCTTGCCTCACTCCCGAGTCCATGATCAGCAGATCGACACCATCCTTTCGACTGTGCGTGCAGTAACAAGGGAGATAGAGCCGTATCGCCCGTAATTAGCTTAGCTCAAACACTGGAAGTGTATGGGTAGTGTTAGCCTGCCTCCTACCTGAGCCGAAATCAGTTGCAGTCAGAAGTTGATTTCATTTTAGCTCTAAACTCTGTAAATATATCACTTTATCGACATTTCAAACATTTTTAGGTGAGAAAGTAGCCGTTTAGATCAGCAGTGTGTCCTTTGTCTAAATACCAGCTGTTTACAATTTTGTTCGGACAAATTCGGCGCTACTCAAGCTAGCTGTTGTGACCAACGCACTTCCGGTTACTTTCACTATATAAAACACCCGTTGCCCTTTACATACAGAAGTGCTTTTACTTTGAAATAGGAAGCTAACCTACCCTCGATGTAGCTAGCTTGAACCAAAATAAAGCGTCTTTGCTTGAACCCTCCGTTTTGACCGATCTCGTCCCATTAGCGGCATTTGACCGCTCAAGATGCCTTACCGGAGAGTTTTGTCAGCTCTGAGACGAAGATCGGCCCGCCGGTTTCCGTTTAGAGTTGCTGAAGAGTTTCTCTGATGACTTTAGGTGGAGGCAGGCTAACACTACCCATACACTTCCTGTGTTTGAGCTAAGCTAATTAGTGACTTTAGGTGGAGGCAGACTAACACTACCCATACACTTCCAGTGTTTGAGCTAAGCTAATTAGTGACTTTAGGTAGGAGGCAGGCTAACACTACCCATACACTTCCAGTGTTTGAGCTAAGCTAATTAGCGACTTTAGGTGGAGGCAGGCTAACACTACCCATACACTTCCAGTGTTTGAGCTAAGCTAATTACGGGCGATACGGCTCTATCTCCCTTGTTACTGCACGCACAGTCGAAAGGATGGTGTCTATCTGCTGGTCATGGACTCGGGAGTGAGGCAAGACATGTAAAAGAAAAATGTTGGTGTATCACTTTAAGAAGTCTTAGCCAGAGATAACGGACGACAAGGTGCAGCTGATCCTCAACAGGAAGTGGAGGTCCAGAGAATGAAGATGCCTTTTCTGTGTCGTTCCCCCCCGTGTCCTTGACTTCACTGTGACACAACCTGTTGTTAAACTCTTTGTGTTGAGTCACGACTTTTCTATCAAAGTCCCATCACGTCTTTGCAAACTGATAATTGAGTTGTGTTGTTTCCCGGGTTGTTTAAATCCCTCCTCGCCCTCCAGTTGCTCTTCATCAGCATTTTTTTTCTCTTGATGATATATTTGTATTTATGTCTCACAACAAAAACCAATCATCACAAGGTCGGTCAATCACCGAGGAAACCTTTCCAGCAGCGTCCGGCGGCGACGCCTCAACCATTGTTAATTTAATGTAAATCCTTCATTTCCGTCACGGTCGGTGTTTTTTGGTAGGTCAGACAAAATCCTGAGAGTTTGGTATCTGACAGCAGAAGTCAAACTGTCGCAGTGTTTTCATCTGAACGTCACCGTAGAAAAACCATCAGAGGCTTCAGTCACTAATCTGTACCAGGACTCAATCAATCAATCAATCAGTCAATCAATCAATGCATCAATCAGTCAGTCTGCAAAGTTTGTTCCAAAATCCGCAAAGAAAATGTTGAAATGTTTTGTTTTTGTCTGAACCAGGACCTCCATCCATCCATCCATCCATGAACCGAGCTTGATTTGTTTACCATTTTAGCGCGTGTAGCTAGCAGGATAGCTAACATTTAGCTAGCCCTGAGTGAGGGTGCTTCCCTAACCCTGGACATTCCCTGTTTGGGTCCAGGACGCCAGTTTGGGAACTTCTTCAGTCGTCCTTGAACAGAACAGAGTAAAATCACCAGATATCATTCAATAGCCACGTTCACATGTGCATTTATTTTCTACAATCTGATTGAAAATTCCAACTTCATTGTTTTACATAGACATGAAATAATTTGATCTGATTAAAACGTGCGTGTGTACATGCATCAAGCAGTTAATCAGAATAAATTCACTGTGACATGCACAGGGAAGTTCTGCCGTAGAAGAAGAAGCTTTTCCTTCCGTAAACAAACGCTGTCAAATTGCTCCTTCGCCCCTCTCTCTCCCTCGTATGTTCCTGTTGCCTCCTCTAAACAAATCCACACAATATGATCTGGACCTACATATATCATTTTCGCAAATGTTTTGTTTTCTCTTTACTTAAGCTGCAAGCACAACAGTTTTTTACTTCTTCTGTGATGCGAGGACTCGGCTACAGCAGGACCCGAGCAGGGGTTTATTGAAAAAAAAAAAAAAGCAGACAGTGGATGAAGGTTAAGACTACTTTGATCAGATTAACCATTTACTTCCGAACATCAACTAACATAAACCACCCATCTTGATCAGAAAGAAATGTATTTCCAAATGAGCCTGTTTGGATTAAAATTTTCCAATCGATGTGTTTTATTCTGAATCGGCATTTATTCCTATTTTTTATTCAGATTATTTGTGTCCATGTCGGCTTCGGTCAAACTGCAGGCTGTGATGCGGTTTACCTGCAGTAGAAGGTCCTGGTTCAGATCCTCGCTCGTCCCTCTGTCTGTGTTTGTACTTTTTATTTTCTGTCACAGGAGTTTTTCTGTAACGTCTACAGGTCGTAGGTCAGCACCCCCTCCCCTCCCCCCACCTCCCCTTCCTCCACTGAACAAAGTGTTTCTACTTGTTGTCGACCATCGCAACCGTAACTTCTCTAAATGTGACTAGAACGTGTTTGACATGTGAATATTCTGCATGTAGACTTTGAGAGGCCACTTTTGGTCTCTGCCAAAATAAAAAAGGAAAATGTTTTTTTTTTAATGAACAGACGTTGTCATTTGATTCATACGTGTCTTTTTGTGTGTGTGTATGTGTGTGTCTCTCTCTCTCTCTCTCAGTCCGGCGAGGTTTGGTTTCCTTTTGTGTTTCTCATTTCACAGCGTTTCCCACTTCCTGTGATGGATTAATGATGTTTTATTGTTTATCATTGAGGTGACCGTGCGATCGGCCACAGGAGACTCTTCACTTCACACAAAACACTGTTGTGTTTCTCCTCTATAGAGACAGAGTGTCCTAATTCCATACTAAACACTGACATTAAGCAGAACACACACTCCTTCTAACACTGACAGTGTGTTACATCCATGTGCTACACTTCAGACCGTTAGAAGAAGCTGTGAAGTGTAAATGTGACAAACTAAACTTTTCTACTTCTTGAAATAATGGGAAAGGCAAAAACTGAATTGTGTCTTATTCATGATATTTCTTAAAGGGATACTTCAACATTTTGGCAAATTGGCCCATTGCCATAATCCCTATAGTCATAGCAGTAGGTTTGTTACCTTTAATTGTCGGTGCAAGCTATTTTTAGAACGGCGGAGCAGAGCCGTGAGCTGCTCAGAGCTACGCTACGGAGGCTCATTATGAGATTTCTTGGTTTCCCTCATCAAACTCATCAAATACACAATCCAACAACTCCACAACGCTCTGGTGGACAAGTTGTGACCTGCACATTCACCACGCTATGAGATAATAACACAACGTTACCACACAGAGTTGTTTTAGAGGGAAATTCATGCAAAACCACTGATGCGCGTTGCCTTCAGGGACAGTTTTTCATCAAGCAGTCTCTGCATTTCCCTCTAAAACAACTCTGTCTGGTAACGTTGTGTTATTATCTCATAGCGTGGTGAATGTGCAGCTCACCACTTGTCCACCAGAGCGTTGTGGAGTTGTTGGATTGTGTATTTGATGAGTTTGATGAGGGAAACCAAGAAATCCCATAATGAGCCTCCGTAGCGTAGCTCTGAGCAGCTCACGGCTCTGCTCCGCCGTTCTAAAAATAGCTTGCACCGACAATTAAAGGTAACGAACCTACTGCTATGACTATAGGGATTATGGCAATGGGCCAATTTGCCAAAATGTTGAACTATCACTTTAAGTCCTCCACAGAGTTGTGCGTACTCCAAGCGAAGACTACTGGGTACGTCAACTTTTATGTGTCACAGTCGTACAAAATTGAGCTTTTTTTTTTGCTTGGTCATGCCCGGCGGATCTCTGCAGAGTCTGTTCAACAACTACAACTCTGGTCAGAGGAAGTTCAACCTCAGTGAAAAAAACGGACAGACAGAGACAGATGACCAATAGTGAACTGTCCTGAGGGTTGAAATCAATCTGGAGCGTCTGGTTTCTGCTGTAACAATAACAAACACAAACAGTTTCATGATGCTCGGTCTTAAAATAGCTAAATTCTTCCATATAGAAATATAGATACACACATACTGAGTGTCACCTATATAATCTGTGGGAGTTTGTCATCACTATCAGCCCCCACCCACCTGTCAGGGAGGACGGAGGGAGGGGCCACTTATTAAATGATGTAATTAAAACCCATTTGTCAGAAGCAGAGCAGAGGTCGCCGCCTCTCCACGTGAAAAAAACAAAAAAAACAAAGTGAGAGTCATACATTTCTTTAGGGGGCGGGGCTTCAGGCACGCTCACGCTGGCCTGGGTAAATATAGAGCTATAGAGCAGAGATGGTGGTAGTGGTGGGGAGGGGGGTATAAGGGTGGGGGGGTTCAGGGGCAGAAGCAGCTGCTGGCTTCAGTCGAACAGATCCAGTAATGAGTCGACTGTAAAACAGAGATCCAACGTTCATTCAGTAAAAGAGAAGTAGAAAAGCACCTCCCTCCCTCAAAGACGGGGAATAGACGACAGAGTGTCGGACTGAAAAATCACTGAACACAGAGATAAATTCATGAGGAGGAGCAATAAGTGAAAAAGTGAACATGAAAATTAATAAAGTTTAACTGCAGAGGGAGAAATAGAAAAAAAACTGTTATGAAACAAGAAAAGTAAATTTAAAAAAACACTGTAAATTTAACCTCCACTTTAAGCTGAATTCTCATCATATGACTAATTCATTTAATTTAATTCAACCAATATAATCTGACATACACACAGTTAGCCTACATCTTATTTCAACTGACATGTGGGCAAAATCTTAATCCAATAAAGTCTGCTAATCTTTGAAAAACAAGGCTAATGTCAGATGTAGCATTACAGTAAAACGTGTTAGCTGCAAATGCTAGAAAAACTGGAATAGCGTCAGATGTTAGCTATCATTAAAGAGACTACGAGGAGTTTAGGAAAGTGTTTTCACACTACATTTCCCATGAGCCTCCGCGCGCACGGTGAAATTCTTGGACCGGCGCAAGACGGACGAAAGCGGACGAAATTTGCCAAGAATGTTTTCATTGATCAAGACTGAAAGTTGGAGGTACGAAGACAGTCAGATACCGTCGTAGTTCTGACCATAAACGATGCCAACTAGCGATCCGACCGCGTTATTCCCATGACCCGCATGACAGCGTCTGCGAAACCGAAACTAGGAAATGCTGGCCGAGTTGACCACTAAATGATAATATCAAAATAACTTAGACAAAATAATATTTATTGAAAATAATAACCAACCAAAAGCAAACTTCTCTGGGTCTCTTTAAGTTACAGACAAGCTAATAGGGAAACAAGGCTATAACCTCCAGCATTTCTCGCTATTGAAACACAGTACTACACAGTTAGATGTGTTAGCTGCTAATGCTAAACAGATATTAATGTCAAATGCTAAATGGTAACATGATAACACTGAAAAAACAAATGTAGCATCAAGTCTCGAAAATGATCCGATCCGTGACTCAATAACTGTTATCTGATCCTTGATCCGTTGCACCCCTACTTGCTAATGTTCGCCATTAAAATCCAGTAGGACCAGTAGCTGCTAACACTGTGGAGCTGGAATGAGACATTACAGACTGAACAACAGTCAGTTCTACAGTTAGTAAACTAAACTAAAGTTAACGTTTGCATGAGACGTCGTTCTAATACTCACCCACATACCAACATCTAATGACGTAGATCAGCAACGGGATGCTAACCTTGAAGCTAATAGAGTATTTGGCTACACAATGTCTAGATTAAGATAATAAATCAGTGCTAAGACCAGTTGAGGTGAATGTACGTCACATGCAAGTTGAAAATATTTTCATCCTGAGGCTTCATGAGCATGAGCGTAGAGACAGGTGGAGATGCTACGTTTGTTACGCAAAGTCGTTGGTTTTTTTGTGCTTTCTTGTCTGCTAGCACTAAAGCTAAAGCTAACGCACTGAGACTTGAGACTGTGTGCAAGGAAGTCAGGGAAGCTAATCCTCTGAGTGTGTTATTTTTATCACATCAGACAGTGTGTGTATTTGTGGACGACACACTTTTCAGCACATTGTTGTTAACGGACGACAAAGGGAGTGTGATGGTGCACTCACACTCACACTGAGCTGCAGACCGGCGATTAATCACTCCACTAAATACAGCTCAACATCTGAGACCAGTTCAGAGGAGCGAGTGTTAAAGCAGCGTCGCTCTCACACTCCTCACAGTCACAGTCACAGTCGTCTCTCTATAAAGAGCTTCAGATCTCAGGCTCGGTCAATGTTTGGACTGTGCACCCCCTCCCAACCCCCCACACTCCCCACCCCAATCCAAGCTGCCTCCCCCATGGGGAAAGTAAAAAGGGCAGAGCTGCAATGTTTAATCCCCGAAAACATTCCAGTGCTGTGTAATCAGACCAGACAACTGTGGCATCTTTGCATCTGTCAGAGCTGCTGCTGATGTACATGTTTCGCAGCTGTTTGCATTAAATGAAGAAGAGTTCCCGGGCCGCACACATAGTTGCAACTTGCAGAATTTATTGCAACGTTTCGGTAGCTAGCTACTAGGCCTTTTTCAAGCAAATGTTTAAGTGCCAACACAGGAAGCCATCTTAAATAGGAGTGGCTGTGTGACACAAACCAATCACCTTCCCACACGTCTGAGTGTGAGGAATTCAAATACTATTGAATATCAACAATAGAAACTGCATCAATTATACAAAGGTAAAGTGCAATGAATAGCCTATACTAAGCTGTCGTGACTGGATACATTAGGTCCTAATGGAAGGTAATGGCTAATGATCACAGTCAGAAACAATAAATACAACCGATACAATACCTAAATATAGGAAAATAGAAGCAAGAGGAACTTGCAATAAAAAGTGTGCAAGGAAAAGAAGAAAAAGAACATAACCAGGGGGGATGTACATGTAAATGTGGGGTGCGGGGTCTTACAGTAGGTCTTATGTTTTATGTTCTTATGTCTCTACACTGCAAAAACTCAAAATCTACCCAAGAATATTTGTCTTAAATTTCTTCTAAAAATGTCTAATTTCTAGTCAAAACTAATCTCTTTTCACTTAAAATAAGATTCATCACCTAAAAATGAACTTGGTTTGAGATAATTCTCATTTGTTTCAAACAAATTTTCACTTGAAATAAGTAGAAAAATCTGCCAATGAAAGAAGGTTTTTTGTGCTTGTAATAAGGAAGAAAAACTTGATCCACTATTAGATTTTTCTACTTATTTCAAGTGAAAATCTGCTTGAAAGAAGTAAAAAGTGTCTAAAAACAAGCTGCTTTTTAATGTGATAAGTCTTATTTTAAGTATAATGAGATTTGTTTTGACTAGAAATTACATTTTGACTAGAAATAAGACAAATATTCTTGGTAAGATGTTGAGTTTTTGCAGTGTATGTAATTGTGGCGTATGAAATGTGGGAATGTATGTACATTAAATGAATGTAAGTTGCACTTCTCGAGGCCGCTTTGTACGAAATGGTGAAAACAATTTTCCTTGAAAAGGACAAATAAACTCATCTAATCTAATCTATACTGTACAGTAAAGATCTGAAACAGTCTGAAAAAACTATGAGCAAGGGACGGAAAATTATGAATCAATCCGTGTGGGTCCAACAAAGCTGAGCAGGACTTGGGTAATGGCTAATGATCACGGTCAGAAACAATAAATACGACCGATACAATACCTAAATATAGGAAAATAGAAGAAAGAGGAACTTGCAATAAAAAGTGTGCAAGGAAAAGAAGGAAAAGAACATAACCAGGGGAAATGTATACATGTAAATGTGGGGTGCGGGGTCTTATATCTTCTATATCTTCTTATATCTATGTTTTATGTTCTTATGTCTCTATGTAATTGTGGTGTATGAAATGTGGGAATGTTATGTAAATGAATGTAAGTTGCACTTCTCGAGGCCGCTTTGCACGAAATGGTGAAAACAATTTTCCTTGAAAAGGACAAATAAACTCATCTAATCTAATCTATACAATAAAGATCTGAAAGAGTCTGAAAAAACTATGAGCAAGGGACGGAAAATTATGAATCAATCCGTGTGGGTCCAACAAAGCTGAGCAGGACTTGGTTGAGGGGGGGGATTTCCACCCTCCTCTTGCTTCTTAGCGTCTTCCCAAAATGTCCGAGTGTCGCCTTACAAAGAGTTTTTATTTTTAGCTGGATGGAGGAGGGGTTTGGGGGGGCTTTTCGTGTGAGCACTCTGAGTTTACCACCTGGCCCCCGTCCACAAGAGGACTGAATTCAGGTTCCCTTTGGATCCTGAAGCCTTTTTTAAACAGCGGTAGGTGGAGTTTCCCCCTCTCTGAGTTTGGGAGTTAGCGGTTGTTGGGTGTTGCCACTCTCCCTGCTGTCTCCCTGCTGGTTGCCCCCAACAGCTCTGGTCCCCTTTCCCCCAACTAAAACCTCATCTTTTGAAGCAACTTTTCTTCAAATTCAAGGGGTTTGAGACATCAAACGAGCGCAATGGATCAGCACAAGTATCGCACGGCGGGCGTCCAGGAAAAGCTGGAGATCGTCGGCGTAGAGGACGAGTCCGGGAACCCGATCAGCGCCCTGACCATCCTGTCGCTGCTGGAGCGGGTGGCGGGCATCATCGACAACGTGCAGTCGTGCCAGCAGCGCATGGAGGAGCGTCAGCTGGAGCTGGAGAGCAACATCAAGACCATCCAGGGCGACGTGCTGAAGCTGGCCAAGGACCACACCGACACCAGCGGCACCGTGGAGAAGCTGCTGCAGAAGACCCGCAAGGTCAGCGCCAACGTCAAGGAGGTGCGGACGCGCGTGGAGAAGCAGAACGTCCGCGTCAAGAAGGTCGAGTCCACGCAGGACGAGCTGCTCACGCGCAACAAGTTCCGGGTCGTCATCTACCAGGTGAGACCAGACCAGAACCACCTAGTGCTGTAACTTTGGCTTCAGTTTGGACTTTTCTTTATTTGACAGTGACAAGGAGTTTAGTCAATTTTTTTTTTTAGTTACTTAGTTTTTGTTTATTTCGGATATGTTAACTCATTGAGTGCCGCGCTCCTTTCCAAAGTTTTAGTCAAGTGTACCGGCAATTTAGACCATTTTTGACGATTTTTGTAGAGCCACAGTGTATTCTATATTATTGCCACCAACACATACTTGGCTCATTTGAAAGGTGAAACTTCATGCTTCAAATAGCCACAAACCGTTTGTTTCTACGTGCCTCTGTTCCTGAGAAAAGTCAAGCTAAACATGGCTGGGTTTCACCAAAATCCCTGCTTTTTTTCTAGAAAAGGAGATACAGCGTCTTTTATGAAAGGTGCTCTGTTTGTGCCTGTCGCTCTTCTGACACTTGCATAACTCAATGAGTTAAAAGAAATAAGAAAGAATACAGTAATGGACATAAATCATAAATTAGCTATCATGCTTCCTTGTCACTAATCACTAATCTTTATCTCTCTAATATATAGGCATATACATACAGTATATAAAGACATATACAAAGACAAACTGAAGGTAGCACCAACAGAGCAACAAATAAAACTAAGTGGGTAAATACCCAAATAAATAATAATAAGCACCTTGTGGTTGTCAAACGCCCTCATTCCTGTACATATTGAAAACCATTTCTTTGTACTTCTTTTTGAACTGGATTATGTTTGGACATTCAAACTGTTCCATAGTTTAATTAATCAATAAACAAATGACGAATCATTTACCAAAAAGAAAGAGTATAATGTACAGTATCATAGCTATGTAAAATAGCTGAAATTGTTCTAGACTCAAGTATTTTCAGACCTCTGTCTGTGCTCAAAGATGTTTAAGGACATTTTCATGATTTTCTTGATAGATCAATCAACTAATTGGTTTCCAACATTGATTTGTCCAGATCAAAGTGAAAACGTTGCTGCTCCAATGCCTTCTTCTTGTGAATCTTTGGATAATTTTGACCTGCAACAAATCCTTCCATGGTTAATAAGTAGATTAATCGATCATTGGTGTGATTATTGGCTGCAGCCCTGATCATGTAACGCTGCTTCAAAGAGAGAGCGTCTTTAGCTTCAGTCATGTGACATATTATCACCCAATGAAACTGAACACTAATCCTGGGTGTGGTGTAGCGAACAGGGCCGTTGCTAGGAATTCTGGGCCCCCTTAACTCTTTCGCGACCATTGACGAGTTAACTCGTCACAGCCTGCCGAACGTTCACGACCATTGACGAGCAAACTCGTCAAAACCGTTTTTTTACAGATTACGATAATAGACACTCTGAGGTACCCTGTGTGTGAATATGGTAGTCCTCTGATATGTAAAACTGTTTTAAACTAAAATCAAAACATAATATTTTTTATAAACTGTGTGATCTTGGTTTTGTTTGAGTAATCGTTCTCCTTGAATGCTGCTGTGGGGACAGCTGCAGCGCTGTGCGGCTGTCGGCTACAGTGTTGCGACTTTCTCGCTGAATCTGGCGACTTTCCAAACCCTCTTTTGACAAAAGCGACCGACGACAAATGTGGCGACTTTTACCGGTGCTGTTACAAACGTTTATGGTTTGGAGACTCGGATCTGAAAGCCCGTTATCACGGCTGTTTTCACGGCGCTGTGCAGCAGAGCGGGCGCTCTGCAGCGGGTGCTGTGACCGGCCGCCCCCCGCCCCAGAGCACTCATCGCCGGCCAGTCACACAGCAGTGTCCCGGAGCTGCTGCGCTGCGGCCAGAGACCCACACCGCTGCACCGCTGCTCTCCAGGCTGCCACACCCCCCAGATATGCCTACAAATATATTTATTTAGCCGTAGAAATGATTTGGGAGACATGCCACACTGCAGAGTACCGGTAAAATGAGCAGATTGCCACTTGACACAAAAGTGCGTTTTTCTCTGAAACTAGAGCGGGAGCTCCGTTTTTGGAGAAACCCAGCTCTCTTCTTCTACTTCGTCCTCACGAACGAAACGGCGGAAAAACTCGCCGTTTTTTCGTGGAGCACGTTGTAAAGTCACTCTTCAATCACGTGAAGACCGTTTGTTTCTAGGTGACGTACAGAGTTCGGTTCGACGTGAGATAAAAGGTAAACAAATAGCCAAAAACATGTGGTCCTGAGCGGATGTGCTGAGGAATTAGTGTGGTCGCGAAAGAGTTAAAGAATACTAAAGTGGGCCCCTCCCCCTAACTTTTCCTTTTTTTTTTCTTAGACTACGTATGTATTATCGTTTTTTATTTAGCCTTCTTTGTTTTGATGCTAATGCAGCATTACACTGCAAAAACTCAAGTATCTTAGCAAGAATATTTGTCTTATTTCTAGTCAAATTGTCATTTCTAGTCAAAAAAAATCTCATTCTACTTAAAATAAGACTCATCATATTAAAAGCAGCTTGTTTTTAGACACTTTTTACTTCTTTCAAGCAGATTTTCACTTGGAATAAGTAGAAAAAATCTGATAGTGGAGCAAGTTTTTCTTCCTTATTACAAGCACAAAAAACGTACTTTCACTGGCAGATTTTTCTATTTATTGTGAATTTAAGTGAAAATTATCTAAAAACAAGTAAATTTTTAGGTAATGAGTCTTATTTTAAGTGGAAAGAGATTAGTTTTGACTAGAAATGAGACATTTGGACAAGAAATAAGACAAATATTCTTGGAAAGATGTTGAGTTTTTACAGTGTACTATGAGTATTAGTCAGGGTCTTACGCAGAATAATTCAGTCATACAAAGATTAGACTACTGGGGATTTTTATGGGCCCCACTGGGCGCTGGGCCCCTAGAGTTATCATCACCTTTCTCCCCTATACAACGGCCCTGGTAGCGAACACGAGGCAACATGGAGGTTTGTTCTGACGCTCTGGTTCTACAGTAGTTTGCTGGACTCGGTCCTTCTCGATGGAGGAAATGAAAATGTTTTATTAATCACTAGAATCTGGGAGGATCCAAGGTCCGGTCCAGGTTTCCAGAGCATAATAATTAAGCTGAGTATCAGAAGTGAAGTAGATTCTTTCCCCCCTCGGGCCCGAAACAACCTGCATGGCTGCCAAGCTGTGAGAGATCTTAACTCAAATGAACCTCGGCTCAATTCATTAAGCGACGGCCCTGCTGAGAGCCGAGGCTGGTTTCAGTTCAAACACTTAAGAGCCATCGACTCGGTAACACCGGCCAATTTCTAGAGAAGCAGCATCCTCATTACGCTGAGAGGACACACTCTCATCCACACCACTCTAATCAGGTCAGGTGAGACGCATGAAAACAAGATCATTCATTCTCCTCAGAGTTTCAACAAACTCTCAAACGAGGAGGAAGGAAGAGATTTAATTGCTTTTAGAAACCACTGGTCTGGAAAAGCAAAAAACGTTTTTATTAAACAAATCTCACGGTTGAGTCGACACGTGAAGCTTCGTCTCGTGGTGCAGGACAGACTTTCACACCAAACATCGATATGATGGATTTTCTGTAAAACTCAATGGATTAAAAAGGTTTTAAAATATAAAATAACATCACAGGGATGAATTAATACATGAATTATAGATAAAATAGAGTTTTAATGGATTAAAGACGTTTCAAAACTCCAATTCCTAAATAGTTTAAAAGAAATCAGTGAAATTTACTAATAAAATCACCTGTAAGGACATTTTATAATGAAATCTGAGAGATACTTAAAGTTCAACGTTTTGGCAAATTGGCCCATCACCATAATCCCTATAGTCATAGCAGTAGGTTCGTTACCTTTAATAGTCGGTGCAAGCTAGTTTTAGAACGGCGGAGCAGAGCCGTGAGCTGCTCAGAGCTACGCTACAGAGGCTCATGGGATTTCTTAGTTTCCCTCATCAAACTCATCAAATACACAATCCAACAACTCCACAACGCTCTGGTGGACAAGTTGTGACCTGCACATTCACCACGCTATGAGATAATAACACAACGTTACCAGACAGAGTTGTTTTAGAGGGAAATGCAGAGACTGTTGATGAAAAACTGTCCCTGAAGGCAACGTGCATCAGCGGTTTTGCATGAATTTCCCTCTAAAACAACTCTGTGTGGTAACGTTGTGTTATTATCTCATAGCGTGGTGAATGTGCAGCTCACAACTTGTCCACCAGAGCGTTGTGGAGTTGTTGGATTGTGTATTTGATGAGTTTGATGAGGGAAACCAAGAAATCCCATAATGAGCCTCCGCATAGCGTAGCTCTGAGCAGCTCACGGCTCTGCTCCGCCGTTCTAAAAATAGCTTGCACCGACAATTAAAGGTAACGAACCTACTGCTACTGTATGACTATAGGGATGGCAATTAAATGGGCCAATTTGCCAAAATGTTGAACTATCTCTATAAGTGTTCATTTGATTAAATGTTGTTTTGGATAGTTGGTTCAGTCCTATGCACAGACTCTTATTTTCACACTTTTATTTATTCCATGTAGTCTTCCTTGGTTTTTCCTGCAGCGTCTTGGACTCTGTGACCTTTAGTCCAGGATTAAACTCTGTGCAGCAGATATATACGTTACGTTCCCTCGGTGTCGGACGCTGCTGCTGCCCTGGTTCCTGCATGTGCAGCCTCTTTGCTTCAGAATAGAAACCGGAGCGCAATGTGCTGCCGACAGCTGCTGTGGATCCGTGACAGAGAGACTTATTCTGGGATCACGGCGTCCTGCCTCTCTGCTCTGCCAGCGGGGACACGGTCACAGTCACAGTCTGACACGGCAGCTCATCACAGGGTCGACGTACAGGAAGAGGAGGCAGCGAGGAGGGGTGGGGGGCGTTGTTGTGCAATTTGTGGCCGACAGAGGGCGCTACAGCAAAGAGTTTTAGAGGTGAAGCTAACGCCGACAAGTAATAGCTACAAAACTATACAAATCCAATAATTAAAGGGATAGTAGCATTTTTTTTTAAAGTGGGGTTGTATGATCTACAAATAGCCCCTAAGTACTTAAATTGCAGTAGAAGACTCTCTGCACTCCTCCCGTTAGCAACGCCAGCCCATAATAGCCCTGCCCAGAGATTTACAACATACAGTGTTGTGAACAGACCCAAAGAAACGGCCTATTTTCGTGGCCTAAAAGAGGTTTTACCTGAAAAAAAAATACACAGTTCCATTGTTTGCTATAATATAATTTCAAAGTGCAGGAAAAACACAGTTTTTATTTGGACCTAACCAACTCACGTATCCCTCCGCCCAGGGTTAGCGCCCGCCGATCAGCAGTTGGTTAGGTCCAAGGTTTTTCCTGCACTTTGAAGGGCTGGAAAAAATTATATTATAGCGAACAATGGAACTGTGTATTTTTTTTCAGGTAAAACCTCTTTTAGGCCATTTCTTTGGGTTAATTCACAACAATGTATGTTGTAAATCTCTGGGCAGGGCTATTATGGGCTGGCGTTGCTAACGGGAGGAGTGCAGAGTCTTCTACTGCAATTAAAGTACTTAGGAGCTATTTGTAGATCATACAACCCCACTTTAAAAAAAAATGCTACTATCCCTTTAACCCTCAGATGCTCCCTCAATTTGTACCACATCCATGACCCCTGGACAAAATTTAGACATCAGTTACTCCCAAAATATTTGTGATACATATAGGGCTGGGTCTTGACTAAACATGAAAATAACTTTTGACATGGGTTTCAACATGTTTAACCCCTTCCTGGCCAGTTGTTTTTGGTGCAAAAACACATGATTTCTATAGGGCTCTATGGGCTTTAGGGCTGGTGACAGTATTTTCTCATTTACAGAGTGATAAAAAAAAAAGAGATATCCAAAATCCCCTCTGTAAAAACCCCTGACTCTAATATGTCAACAAAATAAAACAAGAATTTTGAAAGAGGCTTTATCCATTGTTCAGATTTCGGTTCTGGAAATGTATGCAAATTAGCATTAGCGTATTTCATTAGATATTGCCTGATTTACATATTGAAACATAACATTTGACAAAACTTGTGATACAAAAAATATTTGTCTTCATGTAAGTGATAAACTTGGTAAGTTTCATGGTGATATCTGTTAGTTAAAAAATTTACCTTAAAATACATTAAAAATCCCATAGGCGGAGGTGGACTTGAAGGGTCATGGATGTTGTTAAAATGCATTACAAGTCTAAAAAATGGACTTTCATCCTGAAACTCGGGACATCCAGAGTTGACCCAACGATAAACCTCCTCGCCAAAAACCAGGCCACAGTGACCTTTCATTTGACCCTGGGGAGGTGGGCAAAAATTTCCAGGGGTAAACATAATAGAAGAAGTTGTTCAAATCTGATCAGAAACACTTCAATTCATATGCAGCAGTGACCGATTCCACATATAAACGTAGAATAAAAAATAAAAAAAACAATAGAACCTCCAATATTCTTCACATTATTCATGAGCTCTTCCTTTGATCTGTGAGTCTTCATCAGGGCCGTTGCTAGGAATTCTGGGCCCCCTTAAAGAATACTAAAGTGGGCCCCTCCCCCTAACTTTTCCTTTTTTTTTCTTAGACTACGTATGTATAATAATTTTTTTATTTAGCCTACTTTGTTTTGATGCTAATGCAGCATTACACTGCAAAAATTCAAGTATCTTAGCAAGAATATTTGTCTTATTTCTAGTCAAAATGTAATTTCTAGTCAAAACAAATCTCATTCTACTTAAAATAAGACACATCATATTAAAAGTAGCTTGTTTTTAGACACTTTTTTACTTCTTTGAAGCATATTTTCACTTGGAATACGTAGAAAAAATCTGATAGTGAAGTTTTTCTTCCTTATTACAAGCACAAAAAACTTACTTTCACTGGCAGATTTTTCTATTTATTGAGAATTTAAGTAAATGTTAGGTAATGAGTCTTATTTTAAGTGGAAAGAGATTAGTTTTGACTAGAAATGAGACATTTGGACAAGAAATAAGACAAATATTCTTTGAAAGATGTTGAGTTTTTACAGTGTACTATGAGTATTAGTCAGGGTCTTATGCAGAATAAATCAGTCATACAAAGATCAGACTACTGGGGTTTTTTATGGGCCCCACTGGGCGCTGGGCCCCTAGAGTTATCATCACCTTTCTCCCCTATACAACGGCCCTGGTCTTCATTTAAATAATCGAGGTGTAGACAGACAGCAGGACTTCATAAAAAGCAGAATTTCTCCTATAATTTCATGTAATTAATTAATGCTGAACTCTGAGAGGAAGAAGATCCGTCATCCCTGCTGCTCTAAATGTTTCCTGAACAGCCAGACAGCGGCGATCATCTCTGCAGTGTTGAGTTTCCTCATGACTGATGTGCTGTCGGTTATTCTGAGGCCTCCGCTCGTCTCCTAATATAGAGCTTCAGCTGCGGCCGCTTAACAGGAAGCAACAAGCGCTTTGTTACAGACGCTCATCATCATCGATGCTCGGTGGCGGCTGAGTGATGACGGCGGTCCAGCGGCCCGGCCCGGCCCGGGGACGGGACAGTAATAAGAAAAAGATGGATGTCGCGCCGCGAGGCCGCCTGTTGTTCACCGCCACGGACATCAGAGGACAACCAGCAATTTTAGACGAGTTAATGGGTTTTAGTTTATGATGTTTCTGAGGTTGCCCAGCGAACGTTAGCACGACTTTACTGCAGGGACAGCGTTCGTTTGTTAGAGAAATGTAGTTTTCACTTCTTTATTATCCAGATAATTAACTGTAAATGTTCCTAAATAATCAAAAAACAAAAGGCGTCTGCGGTTTGGTGCGAACGCTACATTTTACTCTACTTCCTAACTTTCATTCATTTATTTTTTAACATTCAGTGAATTTAACCCTCCTGCTGTCGTCATTCTGGGTCAAATTGACCCAATCTGTTCACTTCCTCCATCCTTCCTTCTTCCTTTCCTTCCTTCCTTTCTCCCTTCCTTCTTTCCACAATCCTTTTCCCCTTCCTTCCTTCCTTCCTTCCTTCCTTCCTTCCTTCCTTCCTTCCTTCCTTCCTTCTACAATCCTTTCCCCTTCCTTCCTTCCTTCCTTCCTTTTCCCCTTCCTTCCTTCGTCTGTCCTTCTGCTTCCTTCCTTGACCTAATCTGTTCCTCCCCTCCATTTTTCTTTCTTTCCTTTACCCCTTCCTTCCTTCCTTCCTTCCTTCCTTCCTTCCTTCCTTCCTTCCTTCGTCCTACTTCTTCTTCCTTCCTCTTTCTTTCCTCCCTCCATATTTCTTTCCTTCCTTTTTCCTTCCTTCCTTCCTTCCTTCCTTCCTTCCTTCCTTCCTTCTGTTTCCTTCCTTGACCTAATCTGTTCCTTCCCTTCGTCCTGACTTCTTCTTTCCTTTTTGACCCAGTTGACCCAATCTGTTCCCTCCCTCCATATTGCTTTCCTTCCTTTCTCCTTCCTTCTTTCCACAATCCTTTTCCCCGTCCTTCCTTCCTTCGTCCCTCCTTCTGCTTCCTTCCTTGACCTAATCTGTTTCTCCCTTCCATTTTTCTTTCTTTCCTTTTCCCCTTCCGTCCTTCCTTCCTTCCTTCCTTCTTTCCTTCCCTTCGTCCTGACTTCCTCCCTCTTTTGATCTAATTGACCCAATCTGTTCCCTCCCTCCATCCTTCCTTCCTTTTTCCTTCCTTCTTTCCACATTCCTTTTCCCCTTCCTTCCTTCCTTCCTTCCTTCCTTCCTTCCTTCCTTCCTTCCTTCCTTCCTTCCTTCCTTCCTTCCTTCCTTCCTTCGTCCGTCCTTCTGCTTCCTTCCTTGACCTAATCTGTTCCTTCCCTCCATTTTTCTTTCCTTCCTCTTCCCCGTCCGTCCTTCCTTCCTTCCTTCCTAAACGACAAAGATAAAAATGATTCAGTCTGAATGGTAGTTGAAGCTGCTTCTCTCTGTGTGTGTGTGTGTGTGTGTGTGTGTGTGTGTGTGTGTGTGTGTGTGTGTGTGTGTGTGTGTGTGTGTGTGTGTGTGTGCGTGTGTGCGTGTGTGTGTGTGTTATTAATCCAGACATTGACCCACTTCCTGCTCCGCCGCTGTAATTACTGTGTCATTCTCAGTGTGGCTTCGCTCCGACGACTCCTCCCTGATTAATGAGTGTGATCGTTGCAGCTTAATTAGGATGAATCGTCTCTCAGGTCCAAAGTCGCCGGTCGCTAGGGCGTCGCTAGGGCGTTGCTAGGGCGCCGCAGCGGCCGATTGTTCCCGTATGTTCCTGATGTTTGCTCTCTATTGGTTTAATGATAAAAGGTTCAGGGAAAGTTAAGAGCATAGATGATGATTTATATTAAATGACTCAAAGTCACATTAAACCATGCTCTGAAATCTCACGTTGCACCTTTGATTGATTCTTATTAAGATTCAAATTCCCACTACTTAATTCTAATTTAATTCAAAATGAAAAAATGTTAAGATTTAAAAGCTTAAACTTGCTCTGGAAGATTTAACTTTTGAATTTAGATTTGCATCGAATAATGTGATTTTTAAAGTTTAAAAACCACCGTATCATAATTACTCTCAAATTTCAACAGTATTAAATTAAAGCAGAAGTGAGTGATCCGGTCGTTTTCGCTAATGCTGCGTTCCAGGCATGCTTTTGAAATCGTAAATTACAGCTTCAAGTCACAACTTACGACTTTGTAGCGTTTCAGGCAACCCACTCGTGTTTTTCCGACCTGTTTTACCGGTGAAAGTCACTATAACGGCCACTCGTAACTTCCGACCCGTGAAGTCGTACCAGATCAAACTGATACAACTTCACAGGTCGGAAAAACACAAGTCTACGAGTTTCTTTGAACGCACCATAACAGTCCTCGTCCCTACGTCGCCACATTCACGGCGTTCCTTGGCTGCACACACAGCCCTGCATGCCGTTCTCTCTCCTCATTGGATAAAAACTGTAGGATACGATAAATGTTTTCTCTTCGGCTCAGAGCAGAGCAGAGTGACTGACAGACCCGTGTTTCAGTCCAAACACTCTATGTAAGTGATTGCTGTCGGAAGATACAACTATTTAAGACTTATATTAACACAAATATATCACTCACTTCTGCTTTAATACCCATAAAAGTAAAGTGAATGTACATTTAAATTCAATTCTGTAGTGTGTGGTGTGTGGAGTAAACAATAAAATAAATGACGTTCTACTTGTAACAACTGATAAATAAGCAAATAAATCTTGGTAAAATGTATTTATTCATAGTTATCCCTTTAGTTTATTGGTTATTTGACCGTTGCAACAGCTGCACAGGTGGAGCTGAAGTTAGAAATGTTTTTTGTTTTTTTTAATTAAAACATAAACACAAGATTATATCTATGGGGTGAGGATTAGTATCCGCTGGGATATTAATTCAATTATCATAATGAAAGCACCTGTCTTGAGTTACAGGTGTAGCAGCTTCCTGTCTCAGTTACTCCTCTGTAAAAATAGAACAACTCGATCCGATGAACGAAGCAGCTCGGTGAGTCGGTGGCTGCAGGCGTCGGCTCGGGTCTGAGCGAGCGTCTCTGAGGAATATCATGTTTTCTATCTGAGCCTCCATCATCTTGAAACGAGCAGCGCGGTTATTTATTATTCCTGCTGCGCCGAGGAAAGACACACGAGACGGCGGCGCGGTGTCGGTTTACAGCGGCACACATACAAAAAAAAGGAAAGAAAAGAAAATCTTTACAGAGCGAGACGAGAAAGGTTCAGAGCTCGAAGTTAGAAAATCCATCCAGCAGCTTCAGAGGAGATGATCCACATTAGCCTAGCTTAGCATTAGGAAACTCAAAGCCCCAAAGAGCAATTAACATTTTAAAGGGATACGCCAACTTTTTTTTTTCGTGTCTTGCCTCACTCCCGAGTCCATGACCAGCAGATAGACACCATCCTTTCGACTGTGCGTGCAGTAAGGGAGATAGAGCCGTATCGCCCGTAATTAGCTTAGCTCAAACGCTGGAAGTGTATGGGTAGTGTTAGCCTGCCTCCTACCCGAGCCGAAATCAGCAGTCAGAAGCTGATTTCATTTTAGCTCTAAACTCTGTAAATATATCACTTTATCTACATTTTAACATTTTTAGGTGAGAATTATTGACAATTATTTATTTGTCTTAATGTAATTTGTATACCTTTATTATAGGTCTCATTGCCATGCTCCATCCGGCAGGGGTACTGCCAACGGAAATTAGCCTATTGGCTATAATTGGGTGCATTTACATTTTATCCTTTTAAAATGTTCATTAATGTACACTGTCCCTCTCGAACAAATAAAGGAAAATGAAATTAAATGAAAGTAGCCGTTTAGATCAGCAGTGTGTCGTTAATTTGTCTAAATACCAGCTGTTTACAATTTTATTCGGACGAATTCGGCGCTACTCAAGCTAGCCGTTGTGACCAATGCACTTACTAATCACTTACTTTCACAAAATAAAACACCCGTTGCCCTTTACATACAGAAAAGCATGACGATAGAATTTGTGCTTTTACTTTGAAATAGGAAGCTAACCTACCCTCGATGTAGCTAGCTTGAGCCAAAATAAAGCGTCTTTGCTTGAACCCTCCGTTTTGACCGATCTCGTCCCGTTAGCGGCATTTGACCGCTCAAGATGCCTTACCGGAGAGTTTTGTCAGCTCTGAGACGAAGATCGGCCCGCTGGTTTCCCTTTAGAGTTGCTGAAGAGTTTCTCTGATGACTTTAGGTGGAGGCAGGCTAACACTACCTATACACTTCCAGTGTTTGAGCTAAGCTAATTAGCGACTTTAGGTGGAGGCAGGCTAACACTACCCATACACTTCCAGTGTTTGAGCTAAGCTAATTACGGGCGATACGGCTCTATCTCCCTTGTTACTGCACGCACAGTCGAAAGGATGGTGTCTATCTGCTGGTCATGGACTCGGGAGTGAGGCAAGACACGTGAAAAAAAAAAATGTTGTCGTATCCCTTTAAAGCTATTGTTATTGGTGCACTTTAAAAATGTTGTTGCCGTTTCTTTAAAGGTCCAGTGTGTAAAATGGAGGTAAAACCGTGACATCTAGCGTTCAGATTCTAGTTCGCTGCGCTCACTCACTCCTTCGCACTCAAAGTGAAAAGTGACGGTGGCCTCCGAGGACAAAAAAACTTGTATTTCGAAGAATTATGAGGCTACGAAAACCAAATGAATTTTATTTTATAGCGATTATGCACTTATACAAATATATTCATGGATAGTTTATTCAGATTTTAACAATAAACCTTGACAATTATTACACACTGGACCTTTAAAACCCAACAATAAAAAAACAGAGGCCTTGATGATATTCACTATCTCACTCTCAGTACAATATCACTTAGCCATAAAATTACGCCAGGCTAACATGATGATTCATAACGTTATAGAAGGTGTGTGGGGCCCCAAAATAAGGTTTTACTAAGGGCCCCACGGAGGCTACGGCCGGCCCTGGAGGTTATGAATCTCAATTGATGAAAAGTGTAAATCTGAACAGTTGGATGGTGAGATGAAGTCAGGAAACCACAGCAGCAGCAGCAGCAGCTTCTTCAGTCAGTGTCTGAACAGGAGGCTCAGACATGTTTTTGGCATCGCTCACGGTTCGGTTCAATATCAGATCAATTGCGCTCTGCTCTCATGCCGCCGTCACGTCATATCTGTTAAATCGTAATTAGCAGGAGCTGAGTTGGGAAGAATCATCGTTCACGTCGAGACCTCAGACTTTATCATTGTTCAAGAGCGTGTCGATAAACTGATGGCTGCAAACGCACCGACGCCGGCCAACGACACACATCTACATCAAGTCTTTACACCTCAGCAGCCGTTTGTTTACATCTGAAGAATCTGATTAGAGTTAGCGCCCGGGCTAACGACCTTAAGACTAATGTGTCTTCCTCTTAGAGGCCGAAAGAAGTGATCCAATAGAAAATACAGCAGATTTCAGAATAAAACACTCAGAGAGACCAAATCCTGCAAAGTTGTTGGATGGTGAGTCCAGGTGGTGAGGGGGCGGGGCTTAGTTGTGACATCACAAAGTGACAGGAAGTCCTGACGGCTGGTTTTAAGGCTCAGTTTCTGAATACAGGCTGTGTGCATTTTCTCTTTGGGCTGAGGCTTTGATACTTTCACAGTATTAATATAGAACCTAGAGCTGCTTTATAATCACACTACACATGGACATTTACCTTTATACTGTATGGAGCTTTAATACAAACATCTACCTTTATACTGTATGGAGCTTTAATACAAACATCTACCTTTATACTGTATGGAGCTTTAATACAAACATCTACCTTTATACTGTATGGAGCTTTAATACAAACATCTACCTTTATACTGTATGGAGCTTTAACACAAACATCTACCTTTATACTGTATGGAGCTTTAACACAAACATCTACCTTTATTTTGAAGGAGCTTTCACACAAACATCTAGGCCTACCTTTATTTTGAAGGAGCTTTCACACAAACATACCTTTATTTTGAAGGAGCTTTCACACAAACATCTACCTTTGTCTTTGTTGCTTCTTTCAAGTTAGCCAAAACGATCGGATCGCTTACTTCTGCTTTAACTTTTCAGATATTATAACGTCTTCTTTGTTTTCTCTCTCCTCTCCTCCAGGGGGAGACAGAGATCCCGTCGGTGGCCGTCACCAAGTCGCCTAAAGGAACCGGTTTGGACGGGCTGGAGCTCGAGCCCGACGCCTACGACCTCCCCGCCGACCTCTCCTCGGACGAGGAGTACCTGAGCGTGGAGGAGACCGACTCCTCGCGCGCCGCTCGCCTGAAGAAGTCGGTGGCGAAGAGCACGGAGCACCTGAAGGCCGCCTTCTCCAAGGAGAACATGAGCAAGAGAAAGGACAACCTGGGCACCAAGTTCCACCACCTGGGCGAGAAGGTGATGCCGGCCGAGCGGCGCGAGAAGATGCACCAGGCCGGCGAGCGGCTGAAGCAGTCCGGCGAGCGGCTGAAGGAGAACATCGCCAAGAAGGCCCCGAGCAAAGAGGCCTTCCGCATCAAGCTGAAGAAGGAGCGCGCCGTCGCCGAGGGCCAAGAGGGAGCTGAAGGAGAAACCGACGCCGACGCCAAGGAGTCGCCGGTGCCGCCGCAGCCCGCCGCCGGGGTCGCGTACACCGAGGTCGGCCCGGAAACCAAGAGGGAGGGGCCTGTGGAGGAGTCCAGCGCCACCCGGATAGGATAAGGATGAGGATGAGGATGAGGAGGATTTACAGGAAGTAGATCATCGGACGTGATTGGAGGAGGCTGGACACTCGTGCAATTTGAATTTGAAAAGAGGAAGGTCTGTGATTGGCCGACGACAAAGACAAAGACGGACTTTGAATCAGTTTGAATGTGATAAAACAGAACAAGTTGTTGAGATGGATTTATTACAATATTCATTAAACCTGCATATTAAAGGGATACGCCAACTTTTTTTTTTCGTGTCTTGCCTCACTCCCGAGTCCATGACCAGCAGATAGACACCATCCTTTCGACTGTGCGTGCAGTAACAAGGGAGATAGAGCCGTATCGCCCGTAATTAGCTTAGCTCAAACACTGGAAGTGTATGGGTAGTGTTAGCCTGCCTCCGCCTAAAGTCATCAGAGAAACTCTTCAGCAACTCTAAACGGAAACCGGCGGGCCGATCTTTGTCTCAGAGCTGACAAAACTCTCCGGTAAGGCATCTTGAGCGGTCAAATGCCGCTAACGGGACGAGATCGGTCAAAACGGAGGGTTCAAGCAAAGACGCTTTATTTTGGTTCAAGCTAGCTTCATCGAGGGTAGGTTAGCTTCCTGTTTCAAAGTAAAAGCACAAATTCTATCGTCACGGTTTTCTCTATGTAAAGGGCAACGGGTGTTTTATTTTGTGAAAGTAACCGGAAGTGCATTTGTCACAACGGCTAGCTTGAGTAGTGCCGAATTCGTCTGAACAAAATTGTAAACAGCTGGTATTTAGACAAATTAACGACACGCTGCTGATCTAAACGGCTACTTTCTCGCCTAAACATGTTTGAAATGTCGATAAAGTGATATATTTACAGAGTTTAGAGCTAAAATGAAATCAGCGGCTAGGCTAACACTACCTATACACTTCCAGCGTTTTAGCTAAGCTAATTAGCGACTTTAGGTGGAGGCAGGCTAACACTACCCATACACTTCCAGTGTTTGAGCTAAGCTAATTAGCGACTTTAGGTAGGAGGCAGGCTAACACTACCCATACACTTCCAGTGTTTGAGCTAAGCTAATTACAGGCGATACGGCTCTATCTCCCTTGTTACTGCACAGTGGAAAGGATGGTGTCTATCTGCTGGTCATGGACTCGGGAGTGAGGCAAGACACGAAAAAAAAAATGTTGGCATATCCCTTTCAGTGTTCCCTGTTGACAGTTTTTACATTACACGGTTCAAACTCAGCCATGAATGTAAGAATATTTATCTGTGCTGCACTAAGAAGAAGAAGAGTCGAGTCTAATTTGTGATTCGTCCAAATTTGAAGAGATGGTTCACAAGGTTGATTTGCACAAGAAGGAAGAAGAAGGAAGAGACGATGAATGTTGAACGTCTTGATCTTTTATCTGGATGTACATATAATATCCGGAGGGTGGGGTTGGTCCCTGAAGGCATCAGCTGGTCTCTGAAGCCTGGAGCCGCGGTCAGACTGGTTTCTGCAGCAGTAGAGAAGAGTAGAGTAAAGAAGAGCAGAGTAGAGTAGAGTAGAGTAGAAGGCCGAGGTCGACGTCAGAGCTGCACCTGGCTCAGATGATGAGTTCAAGTACACGTGGGATAAATCATCACTGAAGACGCTGCTCATGGTTTGATGCAGTGATTAAAGCACCAAAGTCTGATCAACGTTTGCACCAAACATGAAGAAACTGAAGGTTTAGTTTTAGTTTAGTGTGTTTATTTCGGTCTTATAAAAACAAATACAATAGACAAATATAAAGGTAGGCCTATAAATACAAAACGAAACAAAACAAATAAGAACAAAAACACAACAAGCAATACAATTCACTTTGACCGAAAAGGTGTAGGCTGAAGCATCAGCTTATTTTGCCTACCCTTCTTAAATTAACATTTTCCGTTCACTCATTTTAAAATTTTTTACAGAACAACAAAAAACTTTCTGTGATGTAAACAATGGTGAAATAAAATCAAATATAAGTTTAAGACAAGATGAATAAAAAAAGGATAATTTTGTGTTTAGAACGATAAAATAACTTCTTTAAATTCCCGACAGACCTTGAACGCCACATAGGCTATGCTGTTCAAGAACAAGAATTTTAAATAAAGTTTGATCCGTTTGAATGAACCATGGTGCAGCTCGTCAGTCAACGACCAGAAAACCTGCATGAACCACAAACTAACACAACTTTGACCAGTGGTGTGTGTCTGTGTGTGTGTGCGCGTGTGTGTGTGTGTTGTGATTTAAGGTGGACTGAGCTTTGAAGCTTCTCAGCAGATTCATGTTTTTTTTGTTTTTTTTTCAGTTTTGCTGCTTTTTATTCAAAGTTTTATTTATTATCAGCAGCTTCAGCTGTTACACATTAGTTCATTGTCACATCTTATTTTGAAAGGTTTACTTCCTGTGTAGCTTGTTACTGTATTTACGCTGCTGCTGCTGCTGCTGAGTGGGTTTGTTCTTAGGTTTCTAGTTTTTTTTTGGTTTGAAACATTTTGATCAAGGTTTCATTTCTTACTCACGTTTCATTTCATTTTTTTTTCCACAGCTCAGGTTCCAAGTTGTTTTTGTTTTCACCGACTGAAAACCTGTGTGTTGTTTTTCTGAACGAGCAGCAGCACAATATTAACCCTGTTGTTTTCTTTCTGTTGTTCTTGTTTTGTATAAATAAAGTTATGGTGAAACCTCAACAAAGTCTCAAGAAACATTATATTTGTATTATATTTTATGTCTTTATTATTATATTTACATAACTTTAATTGTGTATTGAAGGGATAGTTCAACATTTTGGCAAATTGTCCCATTGCCATAATCCCTATAGTCATAGCAGTAGGTTCGTTACCTTTAATTGTTGGTGCAAGCTATTTTTAGAACGACGGAGCAGAGCTGTGAGCTGCTCAGAGCTACGCTACGGAGGCTCATTATGGGATTTCTTGGGTTCCTTCATCAAACTCATCAAATACACAATCCAACAACTCCACAACGCTCTGGTGGACAAGTTGTGAGCTGCACATTCACCACGCTATGAGATAATAACACAACGTTACCAGACAGAGTTGTTTTAGAGGGAAATACAGAGACTGTTGATGAAAAACTGTCCCTGAAGGCAACGCAGCATCAGTGGTTTTGCATGTATTTCCCTCTAAAACAACTCTGTGTGGTAACGTTGTGTTATTATCTCATAGTGTGGTGAATGTGCAGGTCACAACTTGTCCACCAGAGCGTTGTGGAGTTGTTGGATTGTGTATTTGATGAGTTTGATGAGGGAAACCAAGATATCCCATAATGAGCCTCCGTAGCGTAGCTCTGAGCAGCTCACGGCTCTGCTCCGCCGTTCTAAAAACAGCTTGCACCGACAATTAAAGGTAACGAACCTACTGCTATGACTATAGGGATTATGGCAATGGGCCAATTTGCCAAAATGTTGAACTATCCCTTTATGCGCTGAACTGGAAATGTTACCTGCCACCTGACTTCTTCTGAGTTTGGAAAATTTTCACTTTGTAAAAACACAAATCAACAGTCATAATAAGTAGATATCTACATCTGTAAGTTATTGTGAATATCTTTTATATTTGTGACGTCTCGGCTCTTTTCTCTAGTAAAATCTGTTTTCAATAGAGATTTTATCAACTTGATAGTTTAATATTCTTCAGTCACCGCCGACATTTTATCAGCACACGCAGGATTATGATTATTATTATTATGATAATAAATGATAAGTGATGTATTTTCCATCAGGCTCTTTGATAACGGACTCACAGAGGTGTGATGGTATAAGAGCAGCAGCAGCAGCAGCAGCAGATCTCTCTCCTCTCCTCTCCTCTCCTCTCCTCTCCTCTCCTCTCCTCTCCTCTCCTCTCCTCTCCTCTGTCTCTATCTCCCTCTCATCTCATCTCTCTCTCTCTCCGCCGCTCAGATTAAATCACTAACTTGAGCAAAACACGATCGCTCAACTGAGTCAGCAGCAGCAGCAGCAGCAGCAGCAGCAGCGCCGGCGGCTCCTCGCTCCCCGGCGCTCGGCCTCTAAATGAAATGCCAATCACTCTGGAGGGAATTTACAGTCGGACTCGTGTTCGGTGTCTGTGCGGCTGGAGGTCGCAGCGGCACTTTGTCAACTCCGGATTTATTGGCTCTAAAACAAACAGCGGGGCCGTCGGGGCCCTCGAAGAGCCCAGTGAAACCAACTGACTGCATCATCCGCCCTGTTAGGGAGAGGAAGAGGAGAGGATGTGCACACTAAATAAAATAAAAGGGGTCAGGATTGAGAATATAAACCAGATCTGTGGACTAACCACTCTAATAACGAGGCTCACTCACCTCTGTTTAAAACGGCGCTACGGCTACCGGTGCTACGTTTCAGCCTTCCTCACACCAGCTCATCTTTGTTAGTGTTGCTGTGTCTTGATTTATACACTTGGAGTGTGTAAGTGCGTTCACATTGACAAGTACGGCAAAATGCAGAGCTGTTAGTGTCGAGATATAGCAACTCACTCATAACGGTTCAGTCTGAAACGTTGGACATTTCTCACCCTCAATAATCGCCGTCTTGGCTACGTAGCGGAAACGGAGGGGCTACCGCGGTCTGTAACCATGGTAACAGAATACGCCGTATCGTACAAATGTGTCGGATCGAAGGATTATTGGGTTAATCTAACGGTCTGAACTGAATTACTGCCGATACGGTGTGTGGTAGCCTATCTGACTATCACCAACCTAACATTAGGCTACCCACCGAGCTAACGCTAGCTGTTAGCATTTTGCGAATGTTTACAACTTGTTTAGCCTCTGACCTGATGCTAAAATCTCCTACTGTGTAGACAAGTTAACAGCAAGGGGGCAGTTGTGGGTCTGAGAAGTGAAGCTCACTTCCGCGTTCAACAAACTGCAATCCCCTCTTCTTCCTCTGGGGGCTGGTGTCAGAAAGCAGCATTCTCCATAGACCCCCATGTTTAAATCGCCGACTTTACATCCTCAATAAACATGTTAAAAGCCTGGTGTCAGAACGTTTTTTGGTCTCAATCGATAGTTTCTACCCCCGCACACACTCTGAGGGGGGTGAATTTTTTTTTAAACTCCGTTTTAACTCTGTTTTACTGTTATTAGGTTAAAACTCTGGCCAATTAGGGCGCGGAAACGTTGAGTGACAGGTCTGCGGTCGGTGCTGTTCAGGCCACCATATTGGAGTCACAAAAACGACTCCCCAAAACCAATGGGTGACGTCATGGATGCTACGTCCATTCTTTTTACAGTCTATGGTTAACAGGCATAAACAACAAACATACTGTACGCCATAGCAAACTAGCTAAATGCAGCTACAGTTCATCAGCTGGTGATAGTCAATTCAACGGGCAAATATTGTGATCTTCATTTCGGGAACGTTTACAACGACCGTATTTGATTTGAGACAAAACTACCCTGTTGAAATGTGTGCACTACCGAAGCAAATCCTATAGAAGGCTATATAGTGTAGCCTACTGTAGGCCTACATGAAAGTGGACTGATAGAAGTATCAGAAAGACACAGGAGTCTGCCTGGTTTTGACATCAGCCATACTTCTGTTGCTCCAACTTCTTCCTGTTCTTCCCTCTTCATATGTTTGCGTTTTTCATTAGTTTTTGGCTGAACCTGTTAGTTTTGCTTCCCCTCCTCATCTCAGCTTCATTTTGTTTATTCTATAGGATGTAATGTATAGAGGGTTAAGTGTTAGATAGGATTTGGGTCAGGAGTGGACCCCCTCCACCCAGTCCTGAGAGCCCGTCCACACAGATAGGGGTTCAGTGAATCTGCATATGTTGTTTTTTTTTTATCTTTTCGGCGTTTCATCCAGATGCAAACGGTGTTTTCGGGAGGTGAAACAACAACAGTGGACCTATCGTTGGTTCCTCAGAGACTGCAGCTAAATCTCTCCCGTTAAAGGGACAATGAGGAGTTTTGGAAAAGCAAAGTGTTTTCACACTACATTTATGAGCCTCCGCGCACACCGTAAAATTATTTGACCGACGCAAGACAAAACGATATATTTATCGAAAATGGGCCCATTAACAAGTGGTAACGTAGATTCATCCACATTAATATGAGACTTTTTTATAACCAAATAGAAACTCCTCGTTGTCCCCTTAAATCATCATCGTGGTCATATTTGCTCTGACACAACTCCCATGCAGTCGACATTTAATCCACTTCTAATGTTTAAGAGTTTGAATCCAGCGGGGAAGCTTCCTGTCTTCTTCTCTGTTGTTGGTGTGTTGATGTGTGGCAGCGTTACAGCGCCACACACAGGCCTGGAGGATGTAGGTACTACAGCATTTAGAGTCGTTTTCACTGGACGCAGATATTTCTGGAAACCGGTGATAGGCCTACCGATGTTTGTGGGAAACTTTTTCAAAACGAACAAGAAGAGGATCGTTTTAGGTGAATCTCCGTTTCCGTGTGGACGGAAATCATCTCAACGGACTTGACTCAGAGCAGCCTCCTCCCATTCACACTGACAGGTTGAAGGAGGAACCACCCAGAAGCGTTTTCCTCAGCGGTGTTCCCCCTGTCACAGGTTTGATTCCCGTGCTGTGACTCTGTAAGTGGAGCTGAGTGGCTCCATCAGCCTTTTTATATAACCTTGACAAACTTGGAAAGACGACACCTCCTCCTCCTCCTCCTCATTCTGTCTCTTTCCTTCCAGAAATATACATATCGGCACGCCGGCGGCCACCTGTGCTTTTACCGTTGTTAACCAGGTTGTCACGGCAACTGTATAGGCCTACATCAAGGTTTTTTTTTCACAGGAATCGGAGAAAAGAAAATGAAGTTAATTAATTCTCCTTCATTGAGGCAGATCTGAGACTCAGACAGAGAGAGAGAGAAGAGAAGAGAAGAGAAGAGGAGTGAGTGTGTTTGTCACGTCCCCCCCAATTTCTGAAAAACATGAATTGTCCCCCCCCAATAAAAATACCCCAAATTATTCAAAATTGAACAAATGTATTTTCAGACTTCACATTCTTCACATTTTAGATTCACATCTAAAAAGAAATGATCAAAATGGTGTAAAATAACATAATGTTTGACAAATATATTTCCTTAGGGCTGGGACGGTTATGCTTTTCTCCCGATTCGATTCTTCTACGATTTTTTGGATGGCGATTCGATTTAAATTGCGATTCTACGATATTGCAGATTCTCTCGATTTTTAGTCTTTAGCATTTTTAACATTTATCTGCACACAAATACTGTAGGAGCCTATAAATTAACATACTCCATTATAAAGTGAACTTAAACCCTTTTCAAAACCTGGACTCTCTGTATGTAAAAAAGTCTAACTAATGCACATTGCACAATATTCAAACCCCCCCCCCACAAAAAAAAAAATTCCCCCCCAGTGATACATGCTGTTGGCTGTTTAGGACAATTAAACAAGAAAGGTAAGCACAATAAATAATTCCCTGTGCAGTACTTTATGAATGACATGGCGAGCCTCTACCAAGTTGTGATTTATGGTCGCATGTTATGAGCTGCATACGGGCAAAAAAAAAATCACTTTTGTGTCCCCCTCAATCCTGACATCGGATCTGCACCCCTGCACAGGGCCGTTGTATAGGGGAGAAAGGTGATGATAACTCTAGGGGCCCAGCGCCCAGTGGGGCCCATAAAAAACCCCAGTAGTCTAATCTTTGTATGACTGATTTATTCTGCGTAAGACCCTGACTAATACTCATAGTACACTGTAAAAACTCAACATCTTTCCAAGAATATTTGTCTTATTTCTTGTCCAAATGTCTCATTTCTACTCAAAACTAATCTCTCTCCACTTAAAATAAGACTCATAACCTAAAAATTAACTTGTTTTTAGATCATTTTCACTTAAATTCACTATAAATAGAAAAATCTGCCAGTGAAAGTACGTTTTTTGTGCTTGTAATAAGGAAGAAAAACTTGCTCCACTATCAGATTTTTTCTACTTATTCCAAGTGAAAATATGCTTGAAAGAAGTAAAAAGTGTCTAAAAACAAGCTACTTTTAATATGATGAGTCTTATTTTAAGTAGAATGAGATTTGTTTTGACTAGAAATGACATTTTGACTAGAAATAAGACAAATATTCTTGCTAAGATACTTGAGTTTTTGCAGTGTAATGCTGCATTAGCATCAAAACAAAGAAGGCTCAATAAAAAAACGATAATACATACGTAGTCTAAGAAAAAAAAAGGAGAAGTTGGGGGGGGGGGCACTTTAGTATTCTTTAAGGGGGCCCAGAATTCCTAGCAACGGCCCTGCCCTGCATCAGCTCCTTCACACGCTGGAGTTCAGTTCACATCCACATTCAACCAGCGCTCGGCATCTAAAAGTCAAACTCAGCAGATTAAATCCCAGAAACATCGTCTTGAAGATGTTTTCTCCGGCTGTCGCTGTCGCTTCATGTTTCTCTTTGTCGTCGGTGGCAGCTACAAGAAGCAGCCGACGGAGGAAGAAGACGTGACGCGGTCGGACAACAGAGTTTAACAACTTTAATCTCAGCTCCAGCGACAGCAGACGAGGAGGAAATAAATGAACAGATGAATGAATTGTTTACAGACGGACAGTGAACGCAGCATTCACAGCTCTGCAGGTGGAAACGCTTCATGAATCATTCATCAGAGTTTCATCACATTCTAGTTTAGTTTTTACAGTTGGACACAAGTTGTTGTTTATTTTATCCAGATGATTTGAAGAGTTTTATGGCTTCATCACTTCAGACTGAAGTTAAATCTTCTTCTTTATGCAACTCAGCTTCATTTAAAGCAACTGGATTCATTTGATGAAGCAGAAGAAAGAGAAGAATGATCACCTCAAGACAAAACAATGATAACATAGAGATTATAATTGGTGTTGTACAGTGATTGGTGGTGCACTATAATATATACAGCTCTGGATAAAAAAATAATAGACCACTTTCACAAATGTTTCTTAAAAGCATCTCTACATGTATGACAGTCGTTCTTTTCTTTTCTTTTTTAACTCATTCTACTTAATGAGACACTGATGAGGTCACCTCCTGAACCACATCTGGTTTTAGAGGAAGATTAGAAATAAAAACCACTGCTGGGATTAAACACTGACATTATCCCACAAAAACTGATTTATAAACTCTTCCTGAGTTAAAATATTCTTGCTGTGTTGTTTAGGAATAAATATGAACATGTTTTCTTTGCATTATTATTATTCAAGGTCTGAAAAGACTTGATATTTCTGTTATTTAGACTAGTTTAGTCATTTTCAGCCAATAAAAAGCTCTAAATGACAATATTTTTATTTCAATTTTGGGAGAAATGTTGTCGGTAGTTGATAGAATAAAACAAAAAAAATGTTTTATTTAATTTTACTCAAACACATACCTATAAATAGTAAAACCAGAGAAACTGATCATTTTGGGAGTGGTCTCTTATTTTTTTCCAGAGCTGGATATCTTTATTTCAGATTCAGAGTCCATAGCAAGATAAACACAACCACAGATACACAACACAGACAATAAAAGAGAATAAAGCTAAAACATAGAAATAGGGATTTACATTGTTGATATGAAAAATAGAAATGACTATAAAGTTTAAAAAAAAGAGACAACTGTACCAGAGATTGATACCTGGTGGAACTACAGTTGATGTGGATCACGTTAAAGGTGTTGACACGTGCATTTACTCAGCCATCGAGGTCTTTTAAGTATGATTCTTAATGCATCGTTATACGCAACCTGTAGTTTTTTTATGCTTGCTTTCTTGTAGTTAACCCACAGGTAAGCTGTGTACAGAGGTGTACAGTACAGAGCTTTGAACAGAGATGTTTTAACGTCATCTGTACAGAATGAAACCTGCGAGCGAGAGTATTATACATTTTGCAGCACTGCCTTCTAATATCATCATCATCTGTCATGTCCTCTGGAAGAAAAAAAAGGAGAAAAGGTGTTTGTGCTCTTGCTCACTGTCCAAAAAATCCTCTTTTAAGGTGCGTAGGCCAACAAACATTTGAGAGCAACAGGAGGAAAAGTAACTTAAATCAGAGTGTATTATACTTTAATTATTTTAATAGTCTCAGGTTTCACCCTGTGGTACAAGATGTGGCCCTGGAACATGTATGGATCAACCCACTGTTTGACTCTGTCTCAATCTACAAATAGAGCACAGGTGTGTGATTTGCCCCCTAAGACAGACTGAAGATGGCTGTGTAGGCCGAAACGTTTTTATCTCACTTATTTTTGTTTCTTTATTTTATTTTATCACCATGGTTGCACTTTTTTGTTGTTTGATGGACCATTAAATCTTTGTTGCATCCGTTAATCTCTGGTGGACATTGCCATTTTTGATCAGTGTGCGAGCCTTTTCCTCCTGTTGCTCTCAAATGTCCTCTGTAAGGAAATGGCCGAGGTATTTGACCTTTTTACAAGGAGCAATATTATTGTTTGACAGTTTAAAAACAGGAAAAGCCATTTCTTTTGGTTTCTCTCTAGTGCGGCAGATCAGAACAGAACTCTTGCATGGTATTAAGCCTGTGCATATTCTCATTTGTCCAGGTCATAGTATCTGAAAGGAGGTTAAATCGAAAGCAACTGGACTTAGTTATTTGAATGAATGAAGCCTCTTGGATGAGAGGTGAAACGTCTTCCCAGACAAATAACTTAGTCCAGTTGCTTTTGATTTAACCTCCTTTGAGATCTTGCTGGCATTATATTATATTATATTATATTTTATGTCGTGTTCAGTACCATATGCAGCGCTGCTCTATTATTTTTACATGAATGAGATCATTTCATTGTCAGTTGCAAAATAATAGTTTTGTATTTATAGTATTATTATATTGCAGTGCAACCTAGTGTATAAATATAAACCCATTTACTGTCACCGTGTCATTAAATTAAAGGATGAAACTGTCAATCGCAGGAAAATGGTCACAGAAGCAACCGGATTTAAAATTTAAAGCCGTTTAATATTTATAAAATCCTTCATTCTTCTTGGTGTTTTCCAGGAACATGATCCTTCTTTTATTCATTATTTTAATATCATTAAAATGACAAAAAAACAACAACAACAACAACAGCAACAACAGGCTTTCACAGGACGGAGAGATAAACGGCTCCGACGACGGCGCTGGCAGCTCTTGGCTTCCATACAAACTCAATCCGGAAACAAAGAGGACGCGTGTGTGTGTGTGTGTGTGTGTGTGTGTGTGTGTGTGTGTGTGTGTGTGTGTGTGCTGTCAGATTTTCCTCAATCAACATAATTGCCTCTCTAGACTTATAAAGTGTGTGAATGTGGAGTCTAGTGAATGGAGCTGTTCAGTGGGGGGGGGGGGGGTCGATAATGACTCATCAGACTCTGTTTTTCTCTCCAAAGTGACAAACACCAGCGATTTTTCTTTTTTTCTTTTCTTTTTTTCCAGCTCTAACACCGTCTGTTAGAGAACATTCATTCATTCATTCATTCATTTCTTTATTTCAGACCTAAAGGGATCCATATCGCCATAAAAGCACAATAAAATGTACAGACAGGAAGTGGAATATTACAGTATCAATGCAGCTGTGAGCTCATCGCACATCTGGACCGTTACCACAGTGACCGGCCCTTTGATGACCAACCATGTTGATTATACGATATGAAACGATATGAAAAATTGGCCTCCTGGGTCAAGGAAGGACGGAAGGATGAAGGGAAAGAAGGTAGGAGAAAGGGAAAGATGGGAGGAAAGAAGGAAGGGTAAAAGGAAGGAAAGATAGATGGAGGGAGGGAGGGAGGGAGGGAACAGATTGGGTCAATTGGGTCAAAAAGGAAGGAAGAAGTAAGGGCGAAGGGAAGGAAGGAAGGAAGGAAGGGAGGGAGGGAAAAAGGATTGTGGAAAGAGGGAAGGGAAAAGGAAAGGAAAGAAAGATGGAGGGAGGGAACAGATTCGTTCAAGGAAGGAAGAAGAAGGAAGGAAGTAGGGAAAGAAGGAAGGAAGGGAGGAAGGAAGGGAGGGGAAAAGGAAGGAAAGAAAGATGAAGGGAGGGAACAGATCAGGTCAATTGGATCAAAAGAGGACGAAAGAAGAAGTAAGGACGGAAGAAAGGAAGTAAGGACGAAGGAAAGGAAGGAAGGGGAAAAGGATTGTGGAAAGATGGAAGGGAGAAAGGAGGGAAAAAAGGAAGAATGGAGGAAGGGAACAGATTAGGTCAATTTGAAGGACAACAGGAAAAAATTCAGGCGAGAATAAAAACATTCTAATTCAGTGTGTTCCCACTTAGATTACTCAATGATAATAGCACTTATAGTGATTATTTCAGTTTGGGGAAAAACTTCAGAGTGATACCTTTCAAAAGAGACCAAGCCCATCCATATTCTCCAAACAGTTCAAGAACAGCATTCAATTTACTTTGGGTACGCCTTGGATAGGTGAATATTACAGAATTTATAGGAGCGAAAAGGGGTTAAACAAGTATTGCGATTCGATTTTACCAAGTATTGCGATTTTATATTTCAATTATTGTGATTTTCTGTCCTTAAACAAGAGCAGGTTGAACCAAACACTTGACAATACATCATAAGTCATATTTACAAAAAACAATACACACATCACATCAGTTTGTCTGAACACAACAGGCCGGTTTGACTTTGTCGAGTGTAATGGCACAGAATACATGATCGTACAATAAAGATTGGTCGTCCCCCCCCCAAAAAAAAAAAGAATTAAAATATATATTTTTTTTAATCGAAAAAAAAATCGCCAGAAAAAAATCGCAATTAATATAAAAATCAATAGAAAATTGGCATAGTTGTCTGTACCCGAGGTCGTCCGGCTGTCTACGACGCCCGACGGTCGGTGCATGGCGGTGGCAACGGGATCGCTGGTGTGGTGGCGCCGTGCTGTGTGCAGAGCGACCCCGTTCAGGCTGCAGCGGCGGTGCTGATAGAGCAATGTTTATGTTGAACAGGTCATCTTTGGTTTTATTGTGGAAGTTGTGACTGTGAATCCAACATTTTACTCCGCATTCAAAGCTGGCGCCGTGTTTGGTTTCTGCTGGCAGGCTTGTTGCTCTGCTCTGCTCTGCTCTGGGGGCTCCGAGAGAGTTTTTCTCTTTTAGCTCCATGTTTGGTCTCCACCACCGGATTTTTATCTTTGCTGAGCAGAAGATTTGTTCTAGATTAAATAAAAGCCTGTCCCATATAGACGCCTGAAGGCTGAGACTGAACCAGACAGAAAACAGAATGAAACTGACTGAAGAGGCGTTCAGGAACAACTGAGACAATGGGCTTTTATAGGACGGTGCATAAAAAGCTGGAGGTAAACTGTAACACAGAACAGGAAGCTGCTGTACCATGTGACCTCAGACAGATCTAACCCAACAGCTCCCTACATAGTCATTTAGTGCTGATACCCGCCGTCACCTGTCTGTCGCCCCTGTTAGGAAACATCCAGAGAAATAATGACTCTCAGACATAAGTTATTTCCGGTGCACGGAAGGATAAATAGCCTTTGAATGACACCCAGTGGGCCGAGGAGCTTCCTGCCTCCTCCCAATTACCTGTCCATCCAACGCCCAGGCAGCTGCTGTAGAGATACAGCAGGACATGAGCCAAGATGGCCGCTGCCTATGGAGAGGCTACAGCTTAAAGGGATAGTTTACCCAAAATTCAAATTTCACTCTATCTACTCCCCCTCATGTGGACTAAGGGCTGGGAGAAGTTTCAGAGTCCTCCGTAGCTTCTCTGAGTTACAGGGGGTCTCGGCGTAGCAGTGCATGTCCATATAACGGTTGCAAATGGATACCAACTGACTTCGTAACAAAAAGACACACCAAAAAACATCCAAATACCTCCATGCTGCTCGTATGTAATGTCCGTCTTGTATTGAAGCCCCAAAATGCTAAATTGTCCCGAAAAAAATTAAATAAGTCTATATTTCAAGCTTGATTGTAGCGGAAGCTTCTCGAAGCTCCTCTTCCCGGTTCGTCAAATTTGGACAAACTGGGAAGAGAAGCTTCCGCTACAAACAAGCCTGAAATATAGACTTATTAAAAAAATTTCGGGACAATTTCTCATTTCGGGGCTTCAATACAAGACGGACATTACATACGAGCAGCATGGAGGTATCTGGATGTTTTTTGGTGTGTCTTTTTGTTACGAAGACAGTTGGTATCCATTTGCAACCGTTATATGGACATGCACTGCTACGCCGAGACCCCCTGTAACTCAGAGAAGCCACGGAGGACTCTGAAACTTCTCCCAGCCCTTAGTCCACATGAGGGTGAGTAGATAATGAGTGAATTTTGGGTGAACTATCCCTTTAATAATAAACACAAGCTACAGTGGCCCTGAAGGTTCAACTAAAGAAAACACACACAAAAAAAGACAAAAACGAGCTACTACAATATCACAAAACAACTTCATCAATGTGACAAAAGCTCCCAACACAACAGGAAGTGTTTCTGGAGGACACAATAGAGTGAGGTAGCTACCAGGCTAAAGGCTAATGCTAAGCTAACGTACAGTCCATGTGATCAATACCATGTGAATCCTGTGATACTGACGTTCTAATAAACCAAACAAACTCAGCTTATCCACCTTTTTTCGAACGTCAAAAACGTAAGCCGCGGTTTCGCTCTTCCGGTGGAATTTTATGTTTACGTTTCCATGGTTTCGGTAGTTGCGTTACATGCATGGATTTAAAAAAAAAATGAAAATCTGTAAAACGCATGGATCATCACACCAGCTTTTAACAATGGATATCACACAAATTGACATCCGTGTTAAAAGCCAGCGTTAATAGATCCATGCATTTACAACGGCAAAAAACCATGGAAGCGTAAACGTACAATTCCACCAAAACCGGCTTTATCATCTGAAATGATTGAAGAAACATTACTATTTCTGTGTGTGTGTTTTGTGCTATGTGTTGTATTTATTCAGTTTAGGGGAATCACGGTGTCTAGAAAACATCAGTGGCTCAGCTGACAGGGACAGCTAACGGTAGCTAAGCTAACGGTGGTAGCTAAGCTAACATCAGGACGTCAGCTGTTAAAACCCTCCCGTTGTGGGACACGACATGAAACTACTCCAGTTAGCTCAGTCATGTTGGAACTCAGATATCCGCTGGAGAAAATATTTTTTCATGGAGCGTTTATTGAGTCACTGAGTTATTAAAGTTAAACAGGTAGCTAACCGTTAGCCCAGCTAATCTATGATAACCATGACTAATTACAAAAATGTGCACACATAAATAGTCATGTTTGTCCAATCATTGGTTTTATAGACTTTACAAACACCAGATTAGTCTAAACGGCGATATAGTGACATGAAAAATGGTTTTCTACCCGGAAGTAGTTGGCTAGTAGGCTACATTCTTCCAGTCTTTATGCTAAGCTAGGCTAACCCTACCTGAGCTTCCTGCTGCAGAGATCCATCATCTCATCTCTGACTTATCATCTTTTACAAAATGTCTGTTTCTGTGTCAAACCCCACCCCGCATGCTGTGTGTGTGTGTGTGTGTGTGTGTGTGTGTGTGTGTGTGTGTGTGTGTGTGTGTGTGTGTGTGTGTGTGTGTGTGGTTACATGTCTCAGCTGCATGCTGGTGAGTCGACCCGGTCGTTGAAGCGTCTCGCTGAGCGTCATCAGCGATGCAGCAGGCGGTCGGCCGCCGGCCTGTCAATCAATCACACTCACCGGGGGATCGGCGGGCAGGGAGCTGCATGCAGATGAAACAAACACACACACACACACCCTCTCTCTCGCTTCACCACAGGGGGAGGGTGGAGATATGAATTATTCACTCACACACACACACACACACACACAGTGTATAGGCCTATGTGTGTGTTTGCAGGTAGGAAGTGTGTGTGTCACGCTCCACTGGCTGAGGTTGAGGGTGAATATCTACAACATGATGTATGGGGGAGATGAGAGAGTGACAAAGACATATGAGCGTTTATCATTGCAGTCACCTCTGAGTTATCAGTAAAACACAAAGCTCCACACCCCCCGACGACGTCTGAAACCAAACCACTGTAACAACGTGTCAGAGAAACACCGAGGCCCTTTAATTAACGACAAGCAGCAACATCACTATTTAAAAAATACTCCATCACATTATACAGCAGTGTGGTGTCATGTCATTGTATATTCATAGTCGTATATTTATATCTATCTGATTAGTTTTACTCACAATTATAATTTTTGGGTCTTTTGCCTTTAATTGACAGGACAATAGAGATGGACAGGTAATGGGGAGGCAGAGAGAAGGGGAATTATATGCAGCAAAGGGCATACAGGGGGATTCAAACCAGGGCTGGCTGCTTTTTTATCTTTTATATACAGTCTATAGCTGCGGCGAGGACTGTGACCTCTGTAAATGGGGCACCTGCTCAACCCAGTGAGCTAAACGATACCCCATTATAATAACTATTAATGGTTTTGTAATTCATTATATTCAAATTTGACTTATTTGACTGAGAGAATTTGTTTATTAATTTTTCAATTTAATTTAATTTGAATGTTCAAATGTATACTTATACACTTAAATAATTAATAAACAAATTCTCTCAGTCAAATAAGTCAAATTTGAAAATATACATAGTATACATATGCACAGGAATTTATTGCACCACAGTAGCATGACGTCAGAGTGCAGGACCTGGGACTGACTGTATATGTGTATATGTGTATGTAATTTCAAATGTTCAATTTAATTTAATTTAATTTAAATGTTCAAACTTATATAGGTGTAGGACCTGGGACTGACTGACTATATTTTATAACTATTATAAGATAGTTAAAGATACTTTATTAATCCTTTGCAGGAAATTACAATGTTACCGGCAGCAGATGACAACACAAGACCACACACGCATCATCCACAAAAATACACAATAACAACAACATTGCACAACCCGTTAAAACATGTGTAAGTGAATAAGAGCAGCAAGGTCTAACATAAGCTTTTAAGTAAGATTACTTGTATTCAATATTTTACTTGTATTAAATATATTTGAATTCCACGAATTGTATTTAATTTAATTTATTTTGTTGTATTTAATTTAATTTAATTTGTTGTATTTAATTTAATTTATTTTAATTTAATTAATTTTAGCCTATTTTATTATTTACAGCAGACGTTCACCCTCCGCACCAGCAGGTGGCGGTGACGCGCTCAGTAGAACCGGAAGCAGCAGCAGAAGAGGAGGAGGAAGAAGAAGCGGAACAAGATGGCGGCGGCCTGGTGCCGATGCTAACACCAGTAGCTGTAACAGTGACACTCAGCTCGTCTCTGTGGAGGATTTCAGCCGTTTAACGTCCATATTTTTTTTATATATATATAAACTTGACCAACAACCGATGAGTTTACACCGTGCACACTGACAATAAATGTTTGAGTTACGTAGTTAAGCATGACTTCACCACCAGCGGCTATAACGTTAGCCACCTAGCCGGCTAGCTCTCGGTTGCCCCTGACAACGGACCGGAAACAAAACAAACCGGGGCTCGAACAGGTTAGCAGCAGCACGGGTTTATTTTTCCATTTTATTTTTATCTTATCGTGTCTCGTATCAACCTGAGCCGCCGCTGCCGCCGGTGAGGAGAGGAGAGGAGCGGCTGATGGCGGAGGACGGCGGCCACCGGCGGGGGGAGGAGGAGGACCGCGGCCCCGGAGCGGCTCATCACGGCTTCGTGCTGATGGAGAGTTTACTGGAGAAACTGAAGCTGCTCAACTACGAGGAGGAAGTTCTGACCAGACACAACATGAAGAACCTGTCCAGGTGAGGAGCAGGATGAGAGAAACAAAACAAGGCGTTTATATAAAGTACAATATAAAGTCAAGACACTACAGGAAAAAACACTATTTTCTTTTCTTTTTTTGAGAGAGATTTTGGGCTATTTTGCTTCCTTAACACGTCTTCTTTCACAATAGTGGAAAGAAACGGTAGAAAATCCACATTAAAGGTGTAATGTGTAGGAATTCAACCCCATCTAGCGGTGCGGTTGCATATCTGAACGTATTCTTGATGTTGCATTCACGTGAAATCGGGCAGACGTCAGACAGACAACAGACGCTGCATGTAACAGGATAAACAAGCGTCTATGTAAACAAGTGGTCCGCCAGCACGAGGCAAATCAATACAGGCGTGACAATATGTTGTCATGGTGATGTGGTATTGTTTACCTGACCCAAAAAATGACATCCGGTCGGTTTGCGACGGCCGTCTGCCTGACTGCACCTGAATGCAACACCAGTGCCTCCGTCCTTCCTCACACTACACAGTGAACAATGATGTGGCTCCAAAAATTATCATTTCTTTTATATAAACAATAAATCATAAAAGTAGGATTGACAATAAAAATCTGTGCAATTTTACAGTACAAATCTTTGAAGGTCGTTTTCTCAAAATGGGTTTTTGAGCTAGAAATCTCCACTTCAGCAGCACTTACAGACACCAGACCTTCCAGTTTGATCCCTTTCTATATTCTGAAGATATTTTACAGAGGGGATTGTTGATATATCACTCAAAACCTGATTTATACAACATTTTATTCCTAAAAACATGGAGACATTTGATTTTCTTAGGGCTGGTGACAGTATTTTCTCATTTACAGAGTGAAAAAAAGAGATATCCAAAATCTCCTCTGTAAAAACTTCTGACTCTAATATGTCAACAAAATACAACAAGAATTTTGAAAGGGGCTTTATCCATTGTTCAGATTTCTGTTCTGGAAATACGTGCAAATTTAGCGCATATTTAATTAGATATTACCTAATTTACAAAATATACATTAACATCACAAACATAAAGAATAATTTTCTGCTGAAATATGAATATGAGGAGGCTCCATGTGTGATCTCAGATTGAACAAACCTGTCTAAGCTTTATTAATGTCACACACAACACACAATGAAACATAAAGTCATAAAGTGAATAAATAAAAGAAAGATTAAAGTGTGTTTTTTTTTCCCTCCCTCAGACATTACTTCGTGTCCAGTCCGTACCTGGCGTCCAACCCCGGCGAGCAGTTCTACCTGTTCACCGTCATCGCGGCGTGGCTCATCACCGTGGCGGGCCGGCCGTTCACCGAGCCGCAGGAGCACGACGAGCCCAACGCCACCGTGTCCAACATCCTGGCCGAGCTGCGGGCCTTCGTGAGTCACTGAGCTGCTGCTGCTGCTGTCAAACTCTTCATAGTTCATTCTGAGTGAGATAGAAAAGGAAAAAACGGACAAGAACGAAACAAAGAAACTGATAAAACCACAACAAAGTTTCAAAAAAATGATCATCATCGAATGTCTGAGGAGATTCAGAGTCTGGTTGATTCATTTATTTCTAATGGAGCATTTTAAACTCTGAACAGCTGCTCAACTCAACTCAACTCAGATTTTATTAAATAGCTCATTTAAAAACACATGAAGACAGTCCAGTTTCAGCAAATATCAATAAAAACAGTAGGAAAACAACAAAGATTAAAGGGATAGTTCAACATTTTGTTTTAGAGGTAAATTCATGCAAAACCACTGATGCGCGTTGCCTTCAGGGACAGTTTTTCATCAACAGTCTCTGTATTTCCCTCTAAAACAACTCTGTGTGGTAACGTTGTGTTATTATCTCATAGCGTGGTGAATGTACAGCTCACAACTTGTCCACCAGAGCGTTGTGGAGTTGTTGGATTGTGTATTTGATGAGTTTGATGAGGGAAACCAAAGAAATCCCATAATGAGCCTCCGTAGCGTAGCTCTGAGCAGCTCACGGCTCTGCTCCACCGTTCTAAAAACAGCTTGCACCGACAATTAAAGGTAACGAACCTACTGCTATGACTATAGGGATTATGGCAATGGGCCAATTTGCCAAAATGTTGAACTATCCCTTTAACAATGTAAGTTAAGACAATAGAAACAATAAGTAAGATAAGATAAAATACCAGTAAAAGCTAATAACAGGATAAAAGTCAAGGTGTCAACTGTGGTGAGAAGAGGTTTGACTTTAACAGAGATTTAAAGTATGAATACATATATTACAGCTTTAGCCTTTAATGTCAGATTTAAAAAGGAGGCTGATGAGGATCCTCTCTCTGTGTCTCAGGGAGTGAAGGTGGACTTCCCTCCCTCCAAGCTGAAGTCCGGCTCTGGAGAGTTTGTGTGTCTGGTTCTGGACCGACTGGCTGAGGAGGCTCTGAGGAGGAGCAGCTTCTCCTTCAGGAGGTAACACGGCTTTCCTCCACCACGCTGTGACATCATAACGTAGAATTATGTAACATCACGACTATAGGGTTGCAAAGGGGAGGAAAATTTCCAGTAAATTTCCAGAAACTTTGCATGGGAAATTAAGCTGAGGAATCTTGGAAATGTTCCAAATTGGAAACTTTCCATGGGATTTATGGGAATTTATAGGAATTATTCGGAATTTATGGGAATTAACTGGAAATTAACTGGAAATTGGGGATAATTTAAACAAACTGTATCATATCCAAACGTAAATGTAAATATTTAGTTTGTCATAAGAAGAAATCCATGCAAAATAATACAATTAAAAAACATTTCAATAGATTTATTTGTGAGTAAAACTTTATCAAGTTTTAATTCTTGTATGAACAATCAATTCTTTTACTGAACAACAAAAACATGAATGTTGAGTAAAATATTACTAATTAACTTGTTAAGGGCCAACCTTCAATTTTGTACATTTAGGATTTATTCCTGTTAATTCCCATATATTCTTGTTGATTCCCATATATTCCCATTAATTCCCATGGAAAGTTTCCAACTTTGAAAATTCCTGATATTTTGCAACCCTAATTACTACACGTGAAGCAAATACTCGGAACTACTTTCTCTTCTGAAATCCCTCCGCCCAGCAGCCGTGTCTGAATGTAGTTCTGGCTGCATTTCCCTCTAAAGCTGCTTTCACACCGGACCTTTAGTTTTTCTCGCTGGCGACGAGTAGTTTACATGTTAAGTCAATGTAAACGAGCGACTGAGCGTTTAAAGGGATAGTTCGCTCAAATTTCAAATTGCACTCATTATCTACTCACCTCACTCCCTGGTCCGTCCAAATTTGGACTTCCGCTGCAAATACGCTTGAAATATAGACTTATTTAATTATTTTCGGAACAATTTCTCATGTCGGGGCTTCAATACAAGACGGACATTACATACGAGCACTATGGAGGTATTTGGATGTTTTTTGGTGTGTCTTTTTGTTACGAAAAAAAGTTATATCCATTTGCAACCGTTATATGGACATGCACTGCTACGCCGAGACCCCCTGTAACTCAGAGAAGCCACGGAGGACTCTGAAACTTCTCCCAGCCCTTAGTCCACATGAGGGGGAGGAGATAATGAGTGAAATTTGAATTTTGATGTGAACTATCCCTTTAATCGCTCAGGCAAAAAATCTCTGGGGCTCCGAGCGACTGCAGCTGAGTGACAGAGCGATTTTTTTGGAGCGACAGTGACAAAAACAAAAGGTCCGGTGTGAATGCAGCTTAACACAACTCTGTTTCCTAATGTTACACATGGTGTCTGCGGGGTTTTGGAAAAGTATTAAAAGGTGATAAATCAATTTGGGGAAAATTAAGACCCTTAAAAAGTATTTAAAAGTCTTTTCACAACTTTATAAAGGTTTTTTTTTCAGAATTAGCTGTCCAAGAGTTTGAGTCCTAAAAAAAATTGTAAAAGTGTGTGAATGTATTCATTAAAAACAAAAAACAAAGATAAACTGGTACATAAAAAAGAAAAGAAGATTGTTGTTTTTGTTTTTTGAGAGTGGAGCAATGTTTTTTTTGATAAACTTTGCCTTATCCCAGCCTATTTTGAATTCTGTAGCATCATAGTGGTCTATAGTCTTTATCACAAACTAAAACTGTTCAAAGTGTCACTGATATAAATGGTTACAGCTTGAAGTGGCGGTGAGGTATTGAAAAATATTGAGAAGGTCTTGAAAAAGTATTAAAAGGGTATTAGAATTAACTTCAAGATTCCTGTACATGTTACATGATTATCTCATAGCGTGAACGGTGACATCACGGTGACATCACAGTGACATCACCTCTCTCTGTTTCAGACCGACCTACCCGACAGAAACCACAGAGGAAGAGTCGGTGATGGAGGACGACGCCGAGCTGACACTCAGCAAAGTGGAGGAGGAGATGATCGTAGGTTTCTGCTGCTGCTGCTTCTCCTTCTGCTTCTCCTCCTTCTGTTTCTTCTTGTTCTTATTCTGTTTCTCCTTCTTTTCCTTCTTCTCCTTAGCTGTGTTGTAAATCTCCCCCCATCACGGATGTAGTGCACTAACTATATGTGTGGTGGCCTGGGAAAACCCTTCACATGGTGGGATTTTGACATTTTCATTTTTTGATATTTCCATAAACTAGAAGTTTTCAGCCATTCATAACTGTTTGAATGACTGAGATAGCCCTTTCAGATGATAAGTTATGGGCATTTTAATCTATTATGACCAACAAACTGAAAAATGAGAAAAAAGGCTTTAACTAGAACGTTGCTGTTTTAACCCTCTAAAGACGAGTGTTTTACAAAACATTAAACAACTTCTGAACCGTTTATGATAGAGATGAGCTGTAAACTGTAGAATCGTGTGGTTTTCTGCTTTCCGAGGGTCTTTGAATGGTGCCTCTATGACAAGGGACTGTATAGGGTGCGTGTAATCACGTGGTACGGGAACAGATGCTAAACCTAGCATAGAATCGATGCTAATCCGAACGTAGCATCAATGCCAAACAGGACGTAGCATCGGCGCTAAACAGAACGTATAATCGGCACTTGCAGATGTTTTACAAAACATCAACAACATATTATAACTTCCGAACCGTTTGTGATAAAGATCAGCTGTAAAAAAGCATCTGAATCGTGGGATTCTCTGCTTTCCGAGGGTCCTTGAATGTTACCTCTACAACGACAACGGACCTGTCTCCTCCGTTAATATAATACATCCATGGTCTCCTCTAGCGCTGCTGCTGCAGCTCAGCTGTGCTGTGTGGTCTCAGGTGAAAATGAAAAGCTTTACTCGCCACAAAAACATAAAAATAAGTACTTTCCGTTTTGTTTTCTTAAAATATTTATTCACCACGGTGTAGTAGGGAGTTCAAAGTACCAGAATCACACAAAATATCAAAATCGTGGAAATACTACTTTTCCACCTATTTTGGCTATTTGCCACAATCGAACGTCAGCGACATCCGACGGGTTTTCCCAGGCAACCACACATATAGTGTGTTCGCTATTTTGTAGTGTTGTTCAAATTCTCCGTGGTTAATTTCATCCACTATGTAGCTAGTGGACGACAAAACACCCACAATGCACCGCAAAATTGAGTGAAGAAGCGATGTACACTACTTTCTACTCCCGTATGTATCCCACAATGCAATGCGGTCGTGTTTTACCAGAGCAAGCTAATTAGCATGTTAGCCACCATTTCTTTAAGTTATTTACCAATAAACTCCTCAGACGTATTTGCCTTCGCTCCGTTTGCCCGAGGAGCAGGAGTTGGGCAGCAGCATCCCAACATTAACAGGCAGCATTAAATTAATCTAATAAAGAAACTGTAGTAGAATATGTAGTAAATACCAGCTAACGAGCTAAGCTAAAAGCCACAGCTCACAGTCGGGACACACAACAGTAGTCGACCAAACCAAACTTCCGATATTTCAACAGTTTATTGTCCGAGAAACAGAACCACACAGAATCACATCCTCAGTCCATACAGCTAATGATGTCATCTCTCGGTCGTGTGTGTGTTGTTGTGACTCTGTGTGTGTGTGTGTGTGTGTGTGTGTGTGTGTGTGTGTGTGTGTGTGTGTGTGTGTGTGTGTGTGTGTGTGTGTGTGTGTGTGTGTGTGTGTGTGTGTGTGTGTGTGTGTGTGTGTGTGTGCAGGAGGAGCCTGACGACGAGGACGACAACGTGATGATGGACCTGGAGGCTCTGAAGCTTCGGACCAGTCACAGCGTGAGTTCAGCTGCTCCTAACCCAGCGTGTTAGTGTTAACGTCGGGGAATCGAACCCGTTCCCCCCCCTGTGACCGTGACAGTCACACTGTGGTGTGGTTGTGTCCCGACAGGAAGTGGAACCGTGCTCCAAGCCGGACGACATCCTGGAGGCCAAGGTGGACGCCGCCGAGTGGAGGCTGGAGGTGGAGAGAGTTCTTCCTCAGCTCAAAGTCACGATACGGACGGACAACAAGGTAAGAGGCCACGCCCCCTTTTGTCTAAGTCACGCCCACTTTAGATAAGCCACGCCCACTCACACAGGCCACGCCCACTCGTATAGACCACACCCCCTCAACTGCAGCCTTTTTCTTTTCTTTTCAAAATAAAAGCATCTATATTCCAGGGTATCCGCGGGGTCTTGAAAAGTATTAAAAGGTGATAAATCAATTTGGGGAAAATTAAGACCCTTAAAAAGTATTAAAAAGTCTTTTCACGATTTTATTAAGTCTTAAATCTTAAGGTATTTTTTCAGAATTAGCTGTCCAAGAGTTTGAGTCCTAAAAAACATTGTAAAAGTGTGTGAATTTATTCATTTTTAAAAAACAAAGATGAACCGGTACATAAAAAAAGAAAAGAAGATTTTTGTTTTTGTTTTTTGAGAGTGGAGCAATGTTTTTTTTTTTTGATAAACTTTGCCTTATCCCAGCCTATTTTGAATTCTGTAGCATCATAGTGGTCTATAGTCTTTATCACAAACTAAAACTGTTACGTTAAAAGTGTCACTGATGTAAATGGTTACAGCTTGACGTGGCGGTGTCTTGATCTCAACGGGTCTTTTTACCTGGTTAAATAAAGGCTAATACTAAATCTCCTAATATCAAAACCGACAGAGTGAGTGTTAAAGGTCTGAAGGCTGAGTGTGTGTGTGTGTGTGTGTGTGCAGGACTGGAGGATCCACGTGGACCAGATGCATCAACACAGAGACGGGATCAAGTCCTCACTCAAAGACGCCAAGGTGCGTTCACTGACCCTACGTAGATAACACAGACACGTCGGTGTGGAGCTCAAACCTCCTGGAACAAACTCTGGCCTTTTCTGTTTCTTTTTTCTTTTCTTTTTTCCTAATTTTCTTTTTTATTATTTCTTATTTTACTTTATTTCTTTCTGTTTTTGTAATTGTGACTTCCGCCAAATGGGGGCGACGTGCTCCATCTGAACCGGACTGAAAACGTTACAGATTTATGTCTCGGTTTATTCAGTTCAGTGTGGAGCCAGATCACTGACATTAAAGTCTGTTGTTGTAATAGAAGTTGTCTGTTTTTTTGTTTTTTCAGTTTCAGTTACTCAGTTACTGGCAGGGTTTAAAATAACAGACAACTTCTATTACAACGCCAAATTCTGTTTTAAATGCCAGATTTTAATGTCGGTGATCTGTCTCCATGGTGCAGTGTGTGTTGTAGAGAAATTATCCTGGAAGAAAAAGAGAAACTTCAAACATCAAAAGACTAAAATGAGACTAAAACTGATTTCCACGGACTAAAGTTTAACTAAAACTAAACAAAACTAAAAGACTAAAATGTGCCTTTAACTAAATCTAAATGTTTGGTGAGTGACTGAGACTAAACTGAACTCCTCTGTGTCTGTTCAGAGCTACCTGGACAAGCTGCAGGAAGACATCGGTAAGACTCTGGAGAAGGTGAGCAGCAGAGAGAAATACATCAACAACCAGCTGGAGCATCTGATCCAGGAATACCGGAGCGCCCAGGCCAGACTCAGCCAGGTAGACTCACCTGGACCGGGACATTCACCTGTCCACCAGACCAGCTGCTCCTCTTTTAACCTGCAGATCTCCTCCTGGTGCAGAGTCGAGACCTTTCTGAGTCTTTAACGTTTAGTAACGTCAGAGAGAATCCACTGTGATGGTCGTAGCTGCAGCTGGAAACATGATTCACTGCTGCAGATAAAATGTTGAAATGTGAATATTGTGACTGAACTGTTGTTGTTAGATGAGTGTTTCACATTAACACAGAGTTCCCACTTGTCCTGAAAAACCTAGAAAACCTGGAAAATGGTTGACCAATTTTCCAGTCATGGAAAACACATGGAAAATGAGAAAAAAGGTCAAATGTCCTGGAAAAGCTTCAGTTGTCCTGGAAAAAGATTAACCACATCAGCTACCAGAGCTCTGTTTGCCGTTTTCAGACCTCACTAAGGATTTATTTTCTAAAAAAAAAAATGCCTAGTGAGAAAACTAGAGACTTTGAGTTGATGAGTCACGTTTCCAGTGTTGGACACCATGTTTGTGTTGTTCTATGATAAATTCATAGACATTTTCTAAACATGTAACTGTAAGAGATTATTGCATAACTTAGAAACATAGAAACAAATATTTGTACAAAATGAAGGTACAACTGTCAAAAAGAAATGGAAATGATTTCAAGAAAAGAGTGTGAACCCTGTAACACGGTTCCTTAGTCTGTGGTGACGTGTTGGCAGATTATTATCACACGTTTCTTACGTACAGCTCCTTTAATATGTAGTTAATTGGTTTAGTTTAGTTATAAAAGTGTTATAAATTCAGGTTGTTGTTGTAATAAAACACAGGAAACATAGAGACACGAACATGTAGGTTTGATTTCACAGCCGTGAACATTTCACATGTTGAATTTATATAAAAATAAAATAAATTTAGATAAAAGTGAAGGTGTAGTTGAGTAGAAACCTGATCAGAGAGTTTTTCTCTCTCTGTGTTCAGGCGAAGGAGCGCTACCAGCAGGCCAGCGGAGGAGTGACGGAGAGGACCCGAGTCCTGGCCGAGGTCAGTGAACGCACCATCAACACAAACACAAAGACACGGTTTCAATCCTTTAATGTAGAAACACCACAGCTGATCCCTGGTCAGATCTACGGCGCCACCGTGTGGTTCAAACACGTCACTGCAACTGCTTCACAACACACAGTTACAGCTGCAGCTCAGCACATTAGAATAATATCTAATTATAATATCATGGAGAAGTCTATAGAGCATAAAGATGGAGAAACTTTACAGAAGAACAACATTTACATATTAAAAATGTATTTTTTAAATTATTTTATTGTAATATTCACATTTTTTGAGATACTGAATTTGAGATTTTCATTACATTTGAGCCATAATCATTGCAATTAAAATAAATTAAATAAAAAAAGACACAAAATGTTTCATTCTGTGTGTAATGGATCTATATAATGTGTTAGTTTCACTTTTTGAATTAGATTAATGACATAAATGAACTTTTCCATGATATTTTAATTTATTGAGATGCAAACAAATGTGTAAATGAGCCTTTAAATCCATATTTATGATCGATTGATTGTCTATTAATCAGAACGGAGCAGAAACAGATTGAAACTAGCATGTTTATACAACAGTAAGAGCGAGTAAGGACTGATTTCAAAATAAAGGTAACCCTCCAAAACGGATTCAGTTGCATAGTTTACAAGTCGATGTAGATTTTCAAAGTAAAAGCAGCACTAACGTTTCTTATTGTCACTGTGAATTCCCTGTAAATTCAGATTGATATTGAAAGGAAACGACCCGTTATTACAGAACTATTATCATGTAGCGCCTTTATTTTGAAATCAGTCCTCACGTTATTTGAAGGTGGTAACTTCCCGTGGGATTTTGAAATCTCACTAAGTCAGAAAAACATATTTTACTCTGAAAAAATGAATGCAATAAACCTTCTGTAGAAGCTCCTTCTGAAAACTCTGAGTTCTGAGTCGTACTTGAACGCACCACGAGCAACAGGAAGTGACGTCATGGCCTGTGTTGCAGGTGAGCGAGGAGCTGGAGAAGGTGAAGCAGGAGATGGAGGAGAAAGGAAGCAGCATGTCGGACGGAGGTGAAGCTCTCAACTCTCTCGTCTTTTATTTTCACCTTCACTGCACCGTTTTGTCCTTGTTGCTGTACGGCAACTGACAAGCAGATTTAACATTTAAAAGCTAAGTTTGACTCTCCAGAATTAACATTGTAGATATCAACAACGTCTTTCTGACTAGTTGTAACTACTTTTTGAATAGTTGGATTTTTTATTCAAGATATCTGTAATTCAGTTTTGCCTCTAGTCAAAAAGAACATTTCAGATCCACAACTACGTTCTTCCTATCCACAATTGTCATTTCAGATATCCACAACTAAATTCTTCCTAGGACAAATGACGTCAATTTTGCCGTTCATGTGTATGGGGTTTATCATTACAGATATCTACAATTAAAGGGATAGTAGCATTTTTTTTAAAGTGGGGTTGTATGATCTACAAATAGCCCCTAAGTACTTTAATTGCAGTAGAAGACTCTCTGCACTCCTCCCGTTAGCAACGCCAGCCCATAATAGCCCTGCCCAGAGATTTACAACATACATTGTTGTGAATGGACCCAAAGAAACAGCCTATTTTCACGGCCTAAAAGAGGTTTTACCTGAAAAAAAAAAAACACAGTCCCATTGTTCGCTATAATATAAATTTTCCAGCCCTTCAAAGTGCAGGAAAAACACAGTTTTTATTTGGACCTAACCAACTGCTGATCGGCGGGCGCTAACCCTGGGCGGAGGGATACGTGAGTTGGTTAGGTCCAAATAAAAACTGTGTTTTTCCTGCACTTTGAAGGGCTGGAAAAAATTATATTATAGCGAACAATGAAACTGTGTATTTTTTTTCAGGTAAAACCTCTTTTAGGTCGTGAAAATAGGCCGTTTCTTTGGGTCTGTTCACAACAATGTATGTTGTAAAGCTCTGGGCAGGGCTATTATGGGCTGGCGTTGCTAACGGGAGGAGTGTAGAGAGTCTTCTACTGCAATTTAAGTACTTAGGGGCCAAATATAGATCATACAACCCCACTTTTTAAAAAAAAGGCTACCATCCCTTTAAATTGCAGATATCCACTGTGTGAATTACGGATATCTGTAACTGAATTACGACTAGTACTAATTCCAGTTTGAGATATCTACAACGTCATTTCGCCTATAGTCAAAACTTAATTTAAGATATCTGAAAAGGGACATGTAGATATCTGTAATTGAGTTGAATTAATGACTAGTCAGAATCAAATTGTAGATATCTATAACTGGAATTAGTACTAGTCATAATTCAGTTACAGATATCCATAATTCACATAGTGGATATCTGTAACTGAATTGTAGATATCTGTAATGACAAACCCCATACACATGAACGGCAAAAGTGACGTCATTTGTCCTATAGGAAGAACGTAGTTGCGGATATCTGAAATATTCTTTTTGATTCGGCAAATCTGAATTACAGATATCTACAACACATATCCAATCTGGCTTTTTAAATGTTAAAATGGCTTGCCATGTTGCTAAGTAACCTGACCTGACATCCCATCATCCTCAGCGCCGGTGGTGAAGATCAAACAGAGCCTGACGAAGCTGAAGCAGGAGATCGTGCAGATGGACGTGCGCGTGGGCGTGGTGCAGCACACGCTGCTGCAGGCCAAGCTCAAGGAGAAGAGCAACATGACGCGGGACATGCACGCCACCAACATCCCAGAGCACGCCGCCGCCGCCAGCGCCATGACGACCAGCGCCATGACGACCGCCGCCAGCAACAGGCCCTTCACCTAGAGTCACCGACAGTCACATGAGCACTAATAAAACCTTTTCTATAGTTTGATCACAGCACTAAACTCCTTATGTCCTTATTTATTCTGTCGTTCAATAAACTTTTATACCAACTCATCCTCATCAGCTGCTCTGTGTTTATTAAAGGGATAGTTCACCCAAAATTTAAATGTCACTCATTATCTCCTCCCCCTCATGTGGACTAAGGGCTGGGAGAAGTTTCAGAGTCCTCCGTGGCTTCTCTGAGTTACAGGGGGTCTCGGCGTAGCAGTGCATGTCCATATAACGGTTGCAAATGGATACCAACTGTCTTCGTAACAAAAAGACACACCAAAAAACATCCAAATACCTCCATGCTGCTCGTATGTAATGTCCGTCTTGTATTGAAGCCCCGACATGCGAAATTGTCCCGAAAAAAATTAAATAAGTCTATATTTCAAGCTTGTTTTGTAGCGGAAGCTTCTCAAAGCTCCTCTTCCTGGTTTGTCAAATTTGGACTCCCAGCCCTTAGTCCACATGAGGGTGAGTAGATAATGAGTGAAATTTCAATCTTGGGTGAACTATCCCTTTAAAGTCCCAGTATTGACTTTTTATTAGCAAAAATCAAACATGTCTTTCATAAATACGTATTTCACTGAAGTGGAATCACACCCGCATACAAATGAAAGCTTTCTCGTACCTTAGAATACAAGTCGGAGCTGTGGGCTCGGCCTGTTAAAACTGTCACCACTGTGTAGTGTGAGGAAGGACGGAGGCACTGGTGTTGCATTCAGGTGCAGTCAGGCAGACGGCCGTCGGCAAACCAACCGGATGTCATTTTACTCCACCAGAGAAAGACGGTAAAACAATACCACATCACCATGACAACATGTTGTCAGGCCTGTATTGTTTAGCCTCGTGCTGGCGGACCACTTGTTTACATAGACGCTTGTTTACCCTGTTACATGCAGCGTCTGTTGTCTGTCTGACGTCTGCCCGATTTCACGTGAATGCAACATCAAGAATACGTTCAGATATGCAACCGCACCGCTAGATGGGGGGATTCCTACACAATGTACCTTTAAAATAAACTTCTGTACCAACTCATCCTCATCATCATCAGCTGCTCTGTGTTTACTGACGATCACAGAGGTTCAGTCGGACGCCGCCAGGTGGCGCCAGCGGGTCAGTCTGAGGTCTGACCTCACAGAGTCATGATAACAACACAAAGTCAGACCTGAGTCATCAGGGACAGGAACTCCCCGTGAAAACCACCAGCTACTGTTTAACTTTAACTTTCACTGGTGGGACTTTTAGTTTCAGTTTAATTAAAGAGAAACAAGCCGACACAGGAAGTCCAGGTGTTCACCCTTCAAAATAAACTTCGGATCTACACGACTTTAGGTGAGTTTGGATCAGTTAAAAATGTCTCGAGGATTAAAGATTAAATCTGAATGTTGAATATATTTTCTTAAATATTTTTGAATCTCAGATTTATATTTAGGTTTTAATCAGTCATTCAACTCATTTGTAAAATATTGGAACCCATTTTTGCTTTAATGAGATTTAAAACTGCTGTGTGTAGTAGGCTAGAATATGCAATTTTTGGGGGGATTTTTTTTTAAATGAGTGAACGGAAAATGTTAAAGCAGAAGTGAGTGATATATTTGTGTTAATATAAGTCTTAAATAGTTATATCTTCCGACAGCAATCACTTACATAGAGTGTTTGGACTGAAACACGGGTCTCTCAGTCCCTCTGCTCTGCTCTGAGCCCAGGAGAAAACATTTATCGTATCCTACAAGTTTTTATCCAATGAGGAGAGAGAACGGCATGCAGGGCTGTGTGTGCAGCCAAGGGACGCCGTGAATGTGGTGACGTAGCGACGAGGACTGTTATGGTGCGTTCAAGGAAACTCGTATTTTTCCGACCGTGAAGTGGTACCAGTTCGATCTGGTACGAGTTCACCGGTCGGAAGTTACGAGTGGCCGTTATAGTGACTTTCACCGGTAAAACAGGTCGGAAAAACACGAGTGGGTTGCCTGGAACGCTACAAAGTCGTAAGTTGTGACTTGAAGCTGTAATTTACGATTTCAAAAGCCTGCCTGGAACGCAGCATTAGCGAAAACGACCGGATCACTCACTTCTGCTTTAATTTAAGAAGGATATAGGCAAAATAATCTGATCCTTCAGCCTACTACACCTTTTCGGTCAAAGTGCATTCTATTGCTTTGTTGTGGTTTTGTTTTGTTTTGTATCTATACTTTTATATTTTTCTATTTAACTTGTTTTTACAAGACCGAAATGAACACACTAAACTAAAAAAAAAAAAAAATCACAATAAACCATGTAGGCTACTATAGAGACAGGTGTGTTATACAAAATAATACTGACTAATTCTTACGTTGATTTACATTTAAAATATTCATCTTGATTTATTTTTATGTGTGTGTTTTGTTTCAAATATATTGTTGCTAAAAAAAAAAAACGATCAAAAGCTGTTTTATTTTGAAATCTGTGACCGGAACCAGTATTATGCCTCTCCTGTGTTTTACTTTGAAAGTCCCGCGGTATTTCCGGTGTGTGGGCGAGGTTCAGTGACAGCTGCGGAGCTCCGAGCTGCTTCCGTTTGTTTTTATTCACGGGGAGGAAAAGAAAGAAGAAGAAGGAGGAGAAAAAGAAAAAGAAACGGATTAAAAACCACAAACTGCAGAGAAAAAGAAAAAGAAGAAAAGAAAGAAGAGTTTGTTGGAGTTTTATTCTTTAAACTTTACGGAGGAAACAGCGGTGAGTGAAGCTCAGCTCAGTTTGTCTTTGTTGCTGGTTTTGTTCTGTGAACTCGACTGGAAATAGAAAGAAACAGAATAAAAACCAGTTTAAACAATAATAATAATCTTTATTTATGTTTGATTTATTCAGATTCTCAATTTAAATCCATTGCATCTTTTAAAAAAGAAAGACGATGCATTCAGGCGTTGTTTTTTTGTTTTTTCCCCCGGTTACAGTCTGAACTTTATGTTTTTCTTTACATAACATTGTTATTATCAGCGGTAAATTCCTCACATGCCTCATGTTATAGTGGAAACATCACTAAGTGTTGCAGCTAAAAATAGAGAGAAGCTCTGACCGGAAACACCAGATAATGAGACTTAAAGTGTCCAGATAAGAGACAACAGGAGGAAATAATCTATATATTTATTATAATTGATAATAAACGAAAAAAAAAAAAAAAAAAACTATAGGAAGAAGCAAAAGTATAGGAAGTCTGTTTGACAGAATTATACACATTAAGTAGGAATATGATTTTATAATAATAATATTAATAATAATGACACAGTGAAGTGAAGTTTCATCCTCACACCTGCTGAAAACATCTGTATCAACATCTGGATAGTAGTTTAGTAGTAGTAGGGAGATGGAGATGGTTTGGTCCATCTCTGTTTCCTGCGACGCGTTTTCCTCCAACATCAGCAGCTCCATCACACTGCTGCTGCTGCTGCTGCTGCAAGGCATGCTGGGAAGTCTGGGAAGAGTCCAACAGGGGGACATAAGGGGGGAAATAGAGGAGATAAATAAATAAATAAATAATCCTGTAATAATCCACCAGACAGAGCCTCAGTGACGTGTTTCTGTGTTATTGTGCAATGTAAATGTTTCTAGGATCAATTTAAATGTTATAATAATAGGCTAATACTTATAATACTTATTTAAATGAGTATTATTATTATTATTATTATAAGATAATAATAAAGTTAATTCAACCAGGAGGAAACTGAGCTGAAAACTGTGATTGATTATTTCCATCAGCAATTAATCTGCCTTTACTGATAGGCGATCGTTTATTTTATCTGTTAAATGTTAATGTCTTTTATCCGATCAATAAAAGGTTCAAAATTATGAGTTTTAATTCTCAGTTGAACTATAACATGTAAATTATGATTAATTATTGAGCTTATTATTTAAATAGATGTTCATTGATTGTCTATCAGTGAACAGCCTCCACTCTGGTTCTTTGTGTCACATGTTTCTGTGTCTGAGTTTATTTTTACAGTTTTCGTGCCAAGCAGAGAAAATGAGGAACTAATGTTCAGGCTTTTATTCTGAAAGTCTGTTCAGGCTTTTATTCTGAAAGTCTGTTTTTATCCTGTATCAGATGTGTTCAACATGAGACAGTAAAGTTCAGTAATAACGTGTCTCCAGGGAGATGAAGCATCGGACTGAAATAGAAACAGATCAGCTGACCTCTGATCAGTTTGTGATGCATCACAGTCACACTCGTGCTGCGTTCACTGTCACACGACTTCTGTGTTTTTCAACGCTCTGGTGGACAAGTTGTGACCTGCACATTCACCACGCTATGAGATAATAACACAACGTTACCACACAGAGTTGTTTTAGAGGGAAATTCATGCAAAACCGTTGATGCACGTTGCCTTCAGGGACAGTTTTTCATCAACAGTCTCTGAATTTCCCTCTAAAACAACTCTGTCTGGTAACGTTGTGTTATTATCTCATAGCGTGGTGAATGTGCAGCTCACAACTTGTCCACCAGAGCGTTTTGGAGTTGTTGGGTTGTGTATTTGATGAGTTTGATGAGGGAAACCCATGAAGAAATCCCATAATGAGCCTCCGTAGCGTAGCTCTGAGCAGCTCACGGCTCTGCTCCGCCGTTCTAAAAATAGCTTGCACCGATGATTAAAGATAATAAACTTACTGCTATGACTATAGGGATTATTATGGTGAGAGGAGGAACGACTAAATAAATGTTGGACTGTCCCTTTAAGAGTCGATGTTTCCTCGCACTGTTGTTGTGTTTCAAAAACCACCAGACTCTTACAGTTGGAGACGAGAGGAGGAGCCCCCCCCTCACCCCTCTCCCCCGGTGACTGTAACACAACAGAGCGTCTGTTTGTCTCTGACCCACTTCATCCTCCACTTCATTCAGAGAGAGAGAGAGAGAGAGAGAGAGAGAGAGAGAGAGAGAGAGAGAGAGAGAGAGAGAGAGAGAGAGGAAACATCCCTGAAACAATGAGACACGTTGAGATGGAAATGTGTTTTACTGTTAAAATGTTTTGTTTCGTTTTGTTGTTAAGAACCAGATGTTTCAACATCAGCTTCACCCAGACTTCATGGAGTCGTGTTGATCAGAGAGCAGGGACTCAGGGGCCGGTCTAAATGCTGGAAACAGGTCTAGATAAAGGGGTCGGTCTAAATGCTGGGTCTGGATTATATATATATATATGGATGAGTCTAAATTAAGGGATGGGAACAGTCTAAATACAGGGAGTGATCCAAACTAAGGGACCAGTCAGCTCTGGGTCTGGTCTAAATGCTGGGAACAGGACTAGAAACAGGGACCAGTCTAAAAATTCAGAAAACGGTTGACCAATGTTCCAGTCATAGAAAACACACGGAAAATGAGAGGATTTCTTTTCAAAATAAGAGACTAGAGAGAAAACTGTGGCAAGGCAAGGCAATTTTATTTGTATAGCCCGTTTGTCTCAAAGGGCTTTACATCCCATCATAACAACATCCTCTGTCCTTAGACCCTCACATCCACTGAGGAAAAACTCCATGGAAAACCCTTTTAACAGGGAAAACCAGGAGAAACCTCAGGGTGAGCAACAGAGGAGGGATCCCTCACCCAGGACGGACAGACGTGCAATAGATGTTGTTACAGACAAGAAAACAGTTTAGTTGGACTTTGGGTTGCTGAGGGTTTCCAGTATTGGAGCTGTCGTCTCCTCTGCTGAGTGACAGACACACAAAACAACATGTTTTTGTGTCATTCATTGATAAATTTTTGTTCTAACTTCTAAGCAGGTTGGAGATTATTTCATAGATGAGTTAAAGAGTTAAAGAGTTTTCACAATTAATCGCGGTATTAAACGCCACAATTAAAGCAATACTTACCGATCTGGCATTTCACTCAGCACAGCACAAACATTTGAAAATCAACAGCTCCACCTCCCTCACAAGTCCCACCCACATCTCCCTGGTGCTGCACCTCCACGAGCCCCCTCCCTCCCTGCTGCATGCGTTGGCATGGCAACGGTAAACAGAACAGGAACGCGAGTGAAACGGGAACAACACAAACAAACACAACACCGGAGTTTTAAACCATATAAACGGACTCAGTGATGATGACTGATGAGTTTTATAATAAACTGTTGTTAGCCTACTGCTACTGGAGACGCAGGGGAAGTGATTGTTACAGATTACAGTTCTCAACCAGCCGGGCTGGCGGCCGGACCGCTGGTTCAGGCCGAAAATAAATCCAGACCGAGCCGAGTCGAGCCGCGCCGGTCCGGAGTTCAACCGGGTCCGGACCGCTGAGAACTCACTAACAGTAGCCTAGCCGTTAGCACAGAGCTAACAGCAGCCTAGCCGTTAGCACAGAGCTAACAGCAGCCTAGCCGTTAGCACAGAGCTAACAGTAGCCTAGCCCCCTAGCCGTTAGCACTGGATGCTATAGACCAGTGGTTCCCAAACCTTTTGTGGCCAAGGCACACCAAAGGACAAGTAAAAATCTCAAGGCACACCTATTGTTCAAAATAGCCTTCATAACACGTGTTATCACTTATATCATGTAAAATATCTGTAAATGTGCATAATTATTTAATAATGCCAAATAAAATGTGACAAAGAAAACTAGGCTACATTACTCACAAAATCATAATTAACGAAATATTTCAAAGATTAATTTGAAACTTTATCAAATTAGGCTTCATCAAAGCAGCAATACAACCATTTAAACCAGACAGGTCACAATAACCGTCCATGGTCCTACAAATTGATCAGCATTGAAACATATTGTGTGAAATATGGGTTTCTCTTTTTTGAGAGAACAAAAAACCCACATCAATTGTTTTTAGGTATAGAGTTTGCCTCTGTATTATGAAATGAGCGCATACAAAGTACTGATAGTAAATTATTATTATTTTTTTTGTGTAGTTGTTTATTGCAATAATAATGTATGGTTGTCACAAAATCCCACGGCACACCTGGACTTGCCTCACGGCACACCAGTGTGCCGCGGCACACCGTTTGGGAACCACTGCTATAGACACATGTGACTTCCTGTGTTTACGTATCACTCGGGGCTGATCACTATCAACGTTACAATATCAGACATGAAATTCCGCGACCAGCTGCGGCTGCAGTTATTGGTCTTTTAAAAAACTATTTATTTCCAAAAACCTTCTTTCTTGTGTGTGTTGTGACTAGATCTAGTCTCCTCTGCTCTCTGTGTCCTGCTACTGCTCTGTCAATAAGCGTTCTTCCTGGTCGGGAGGGGGGAGAGGAGGAGAGGGGTGCACTAAGTGATTACATATTAAGTAGGTTCGGTCGCTCGTCAAATCTTATTAATCGGACCGAATAATATTATTGGTCAGACTTTTCTCAGAATTATATGAGAATGAAAAAATGATGAGTTTTTAACCCTGTTGGGTTTCTTTTACATTTTAATGTATCATCAGATTATTAATAGCATTTTAACTTAGACAAAGAAATGTGCAAAAGTTCCAGAAAGGTAAGTATTGCTTTAATTAATCGTAAAGATTCCTAAATACCGTCACTTCCCAAAAAAGACAATGTTGGAACCTTATCGGCAGATGTGGCGCCAAAATAAAGGTGAATGCTCAGATACTGGTCCATTTAACATAACATTGAACTGGTAGGAATTTAAATGTTAGCGTGTCATTTAACGATTAAAATAATAATAAGCGTAAACATTTGGTATAGATGACAGTTTATGACCTGAATATTTCAAACATTTCCCCTGGGGGGTTACAGTAATAATAGGTCATATATTAATAGATACTTGAAATATTTTGTGTAAACAATGAGTAATGTAATTATATTTTGACTATATTTGATTTTACACATTCATAGTGTTGTGAAATTAATTAGTGCATAATAATCGTGATAATCGTTAACACCGTGATTATTTCTCTGACAATAATCGTACCAAGAAAACTTGTAATCGTGACATTCCTAAATGAAAAACAGACATTTGAACCAAATAATCGATTTTCGTGAATAGATAACAGGAGAAGTTACACAATGTCCCTTTAAATCAGACTTCTGAGGCTGAGAGAGGAAGAAACATGAAGCTGAAGCGGCTGAAACAAACCAGTCTGTCTGTCTGTCAGGAAGCTGATTGGCCCGTGTGTGTGTGTGTGTGTGTGTGTGTGTGTGTGTGTGTGTGTGTGTGTGTGTGTGTGTGTGTGTGTGTGTGTGTGTGTGTGTGTGTGTGTGAATGTAAACATGCAGCAGTGATGTGAACTCGTCCTGTCAGAGTCTCTGGGAGAGTGTTTCTCTCTCTCTGTGGCAGTCGAGGGGTTAACAGGAAACATGAGCTCAGTCTGTTTTTTTTATTTTTTTCTTTGTGATGTTTTCTCTCAGGCTGCTGCAGCTCGCCCCACTGCAGGATGTGAGACAGAGTTAACGACAGAGAAGCAACAGGACGATCGAACCGAGCAGCAGCAACGACAAGTTCACAGGTAAGAAACCAAACACACACGCTCTTATTTTGAAGGATTAGATTCAGATCAGTCTGATTGGTCACTTCACTTTATAGTCTGTAACTGCAGGAAAACTTTTATCTCCTTAACACTCGAGACCGTCAGTCACACTCTGTTCTCTGTAGCGTCATTACATCACACACACACACACACACACAAACACTCACTACAGCAGCAAATGTGGATTAATCCGCAGCTGAAAATAGTTCCTACAGTCTAACTAAGTCTGTTGGAACGAGATTAAACTGGTTTTATATCCAAGCAGAACAACACACACCCACAAATAGATAAAATAATACTAAAACTTAAATGATAAACACAAACCAACTGAATATTTTATAGTAAATTCCAGTTTATTATAGTTTACATTATGATAATAACTATTAAAGACGTCGACTGTGTTTTATAGATTTAATTTCCAGCTGTAACTTGATTCAGTTCTTTTTCTTCTGTTGTAACTTATGTTTTATAAAGTTTATTATATTTATACAATCTTCCCTTTTTTTTTTTTTTTTTTACTTACCCATCTTTTTAAAGGGATAGTTCAACATTTTGGCAAACTGGCCCATTGCCATAATCCCTATAGTCATAGCAGTAGGTTTGTTACCTTTAATTGTCGGTGCAAGCTATTTTTAGAACGGCGGAGCAGAGCCGTGAGCTGCTCAGAGCTACGCTACGGAGGCTCATTATGGGATTTCTTTGGTTTCCCGCATCAAACTCATCAAATACACAATCCAACAACTCCACAACGCTCTGGTGGACAAGTTGTGACCTGCACATTCACCACGCTATGAGATAATAACACAACGTTACCACACAGAGTTGTTTTAGAGGGAAATTCATGCAAAACCGCTGATGCGTATTGCCTTCAGGGACAGTTTTGCATCATTTCGCATGAATGACTGCTATGACTATAGGGATTATGGCAATGGGCCAATTTGCCAAAAATGTTGAACTATCCCTTTAAGAGTTTGTTGTGATTAAGACTAAATGTCAAACATTTTGAGTTCAGTTTTAACCTTTAAAAACGTTGCTTTAGTTTTTAGACAGTTCACTTTTTTGTAATTTTTTGTTACACTAATCAAGTAAGTGTGTGTGTGTGTGTGTGTGTGTGTGTGTGTGTGTGTGTGTGTGTGTGTGTGTGTGTGTGTGTGTGTGTGTGTGTGTGTGTGTGCGTGTGTTGTCTTTCTCAGGTCACAGAAGAAACTGTAAACAAACATGGCGTTGTTCTTCTCTGGAGCCGTTACCAGTACGTATCGACATCTGTACACACACACACACACACACACACACACACACACACACACACACACACACACACACACACACACACACACACACACACACACACACACACTCTCTCTCTTTACCCATAATCCCACAGTTTTATAACTTTTATTGTTGCTTTTATTGATCTTTAGCGTCTTTCACTTTTTCTTTGGCGTCTAATTATTACTGTAACTCTGATTGTTGTAAACTTTGACCTTAAGTTGATTATTATTATTATCAGAAATAAAGTTTATTATTATTATCAAAACTTTCACAATAAAACCAGACACAGTGTCTTATTGTTGAGACAGGAAACTCTCCTCCTCCTCCATGTCGGCTCTGCTCAGGTTTATCTCTTCGGTGCTGATAGCGATAACCAGGGACGTTGCTAGGAATTCTGGGCCCCCTTAAAGAATACTAAAGTGGGCCCCTCCCCCTAACTTTTCCTTTTTTTTTCTTAGACTACGTATGTATTATCGTTTTTATTTAGCCTTCTTTGTTTTGATGCTAATGCAGCATTACACTGCAAAAACTCAAGTATCTTAGCAAGAATATTTGTCTTATTTCTAGTCAAAATGTTATTTCTAGTCAAAACAAATCTCATTCTACTTAAAATAAGACACATCACATTAAAAGTAGCTTGTTTTTAGACACTTTTTACTTCTTTCAAGCATATTTTCACTTGAAATAAGTAGAAAAAATCTGATAGTGGAGCAAGTTTTTCTTCCTTATTACAAGCACAAAAAACTTCCTTTCACTGGCAGATTTTTCTATTGATTGTGAATTTAAGTAAAAAATGATCTAAAAACAAGTTAATTTTTAGGTAATGAGTCTTATTTTAAGTGGAAAGAGATTAGTTTTGACTAGAAATGAGACATTTGGACAAGAAATAAGACAAATATTCTTGGAAAGATGTTGAGTTTTTACAGTGTAGTATGAGTATTAGTCAGGGTCTTACGCAGAATAAATCAGTCATACAAAGATTAGACTACTCGGGTTTTTTATGGGCCCCACTGGGCGCTGGGCCCCTAGAGTTATCATCACCTTTCTCCCCTATACAACGGCCCTGACGATAACGTCTGTATTTAGAAACAGCGTCGTGTCATGTGACCTCAGCCTGTCACCTGATTGGTTCTCTCTCTCTCTCTCTCTCTCTGTCGTTCAGGTTCGCCCATCAAGCGGCGGCTGCGGAGGAATCACGACTGTCACAGGTACGAAGCTGCAATTAACAACTCCTCTCCTGGCTTTTATTTTGAAGGGCTCTGAGCCTCTCTTCTGATTGGCCGACTGTTTTCTAATAAAAAATTAGAGCAGATTTCAAAGTAAAACACTCAGAGAAACCAAATCCTGCTTGGTTGTTGTTGGTGAGGGGGCGGGGCTTATGCTGCGTTCAAGACAACTCGGAAGTCGGAAAAAAACGAGCTCCGAGTTGTAAAAAAATAAATTGAACGATGTTGAACTCGGAAAGTACAGGTCGGAAACTCATATCAGAGCTCCGACTTTCCGACTTGACGTCACAACAACACAACAACAAACATGGCGGCCCTCGTCTTAAACGGTTAGAATTTAGACATTTTAAGTTATTTGTTGAGGTTTTAATGCATATTTTTTGTGTATTATTGCAGTAGCCGATATGAAATACGTTTATATTAAGCTGTGATTGTTGTATGGTGTGAAATTGTGTTTCCTCGTATGTGACGGGAATAACGTTTTTAAGGCTAGAGACATCGCCTTGTTGTTTACATTCTACTTCCGGGTAGAAAACCAGCACGTAATTTGAATGAGATCAATAGTATCGAACGAGAGTTTAGCTATATATCATGTTTTTCACGCCCTATCGCCGTTTAGACAAATCTGAAATGATTGAAGAAACATTACTATTTCTGTGTGTGTGTTTTGTGTTGCTATGTGTTGTATTTATTCAGTTTGGGGGGAATCACAGTGTCTAGAAAGCATCAGTGGCTGCAGCTGACAGGGACAGCTAACGGTAGCTAAGCTAATGGCGGTAGCTAAGCTAACGGTAGCTAAGCTAATGGCGGTAGCTAAGCTAACGGTAGCTAAGCTAACGGCGGTAGCTAAGCTAACATCAGGACGTCAGCTGTTAAAACCCTCCCGTTGTGGGACACGACACGAAACTACTCCAGTTAGCTCAGTCATGTTGGAACTCAGATATCCGCTGGAGAAAATATTTTTTCATGGAGCGTTTATTGAGTCACTGAGTTATTAAAGTTAAACAGGTAGCTAACCGTTAGCCCGGCTAATCTATGATAACTATGACTAATTACAAAAATGTGCACACAGAAATAGTAATGTTTGTCCAGTCATTGGTTTTATAAACTTTACAAACATCAGATTAGTCTAAACGGCGATATAGTGACATGAAAAATTAGATAGCGAAACTCTCGTCCGTCACTATTGTTCTCATGCTGGTTTTCTACCCGGAAGTAGTTGTAAACAACAAGGAGATTCGTCCTATAACATTATATGTGCACTCATCTGCAGTGTCTCCTCTCCTCCAAAATAAACATAATTTACTGCTGCATTTATTTTCCGTATTCAGCTATGAGCCACAATAATACGCCAAACTTCCTTCAGGTATCCATGTTTTTTGTCTGCTTCGTTGTTTTTTTGTTTTTTTTAATCAACAGCTTTATTTAAAAGAAGTTGACAGGTACAAATAGTATACAGGGAACAGTATACAATGAAAACACAAAGAACATGTGCCAGGGGTGATGTTCATTATACAACAAGGTTATACATATTACAAAGGTCTATGGTTTTAATAGCCTTTTCATTTGCTGATTTGGTGATTAGCTTAAAATAAAGTTCCACTTCTTTTTGAAAAACATAAAAGCAAGGGGTTTTCTTAGAAAATTTACTTTTATGAATATGAAATTTTGCAAAAAATAAGAACAGATTTACTAAAAAGTAACACTTTCCTTCTTTCTTGGGATACTTATGGAAACCAAAAACAACATTTTCCCAAAGTAAAATAAAATCTATTGTAAAAGAGTCAATAATAAATTTGCTAAGGTCTGCCCATAGTTTTTTCGTGTGAGAGCAAAGCCTTGTCTGCTTCGTTGTGACATCACAAAGTAACAGGAAGTCCTTCCTCTCCCCCCTCCCCCCCTCAGCTTGGACCGCTCCCTCCTCTCCCCCGACTCCTCCTACGTCTGCTACTCGGCGGCGAGCGGCGGCGCCCCCTGCTGCTGCCGCCGCTCCCCGCGCCTCCTCACCAACGGTTACTACGACGTCACCGACGACAGCTTCTCCCTGGACGACGACGGCAACGTGTCGCTGACGCCGTGTAAGACCAACGTGTCCTACAAGGAAAACCTGGTCAGGTGAGAGGAGCACATGGTGCACACAGCTCAGTATTATTATTATATTATATTATTATATATTATTTATATTATATTATAGTATATTATATTATATTATATTGTTTTATATTATATTATATTGTATTATATTATATTATATTATATTACTTTACATTACATTACATTACATTATATTTAGGGTTGCAAAGGGGTGGAAAATTACCATTAAATTTCCGGTAAATTTCCAGAAACTTTCCATGGGAAATTAAGCTGGGGAATTTTGGATATATTCCAAATTGGAAACTTTCCATGGGAATTATGGGAATTATTGGGAATTTATGGGAATCAACTGGAAATTGGAGGTAATATAAACAAACTGTATCATATCCAAACATAAATTTAAATATTTAGTTTTGTCCTAAGCAGACATCCATGCAAATGAATACAATTAAAAAACACGACATTTCAACAGATTTATTTGTGAGTAAAACTTTATCAAGTTTTAATTCTTGTATGAACAATCAATTATTTTACTGAACGACAAAAACATGAATGGTGAGTAAAATATTACTCACTATATTGGATTAAATCTGGTTGTTTGAGCCAAGATTATGCTACAATATATTTTCCCCAACTATATTTAAGTTCTCTGTTAAGGGCCAACCTTCAATTTTGTAAATTTGGTATTTTTTCCCGTTTATTCCCACAGATTCCTGTTAATTCCCATATATTCCCGTTAATTCCCATGGAAAGTTTCCAACTATGAAAATTCCCGGAATTTGCAACCCTAATTGTATTATATTATATTATATTATATTATATTATTATAGTTGTGGTTTTTTAGTTCTTCCTCCTTTGGTCCCGCTCTCAGGAACTCGATATCTCAGTGACACCTTGACAGAACTTCTTCAAATTTGGAGCAAACATTAGGACATTAGGATTCAGGGATGACCTGGTTAGATGTAGGAGGTCAAAGGTCAGAGGTCAAAGGTCAAGGTCACAGAGGCCCCAGAAAAACATGATTTTGACCATGTGAATAGGAGGGAAACTTCAAACATGACAGCTTCAGTGGCTCTAGAGCAGGAGTCTCCAACACTTCTTTCTCTGAGAGCTACTTTTACGAAATGAAAATGTCTGCGAGCTACTCGTGTTTTGTAACATTAATTCTTTACATTCATAAAACAAAACTGTGTTTCCCACTTTTAATGAAAATAGTCTGTTTTCATCCTCTATCATCCTGACAGTTGAAATGATAACTGTCAGGTCTTTTCCTCCTCTATTAAAGGCTGAAAATCACAGGACACGTCTGTTCTGATGATACAAGTTAGAGGGCCTGAAACGTGGATTTCTCTTCAGAGTTACGTAGGAAACAGTCGGGGAGAAACAGCTGGACAGGGAACCGGGATTTGACACAACACTGACACACACTTAGAGTATGTCGCTGTAGGAGAAGCAGGTCCGTGCAGCTGATTGGTCGATTCTTAAAACATGACATGCAGTGCAAAAAAAGTTTAGATTTTTGCATGCATGTGTCTACACGTTACATCTGAACGGCCTCATGTACACACACACGCTTCGACCAAGGCGACGCCATAGGCTGAAACGTCCTGGATATAAAGATGAAGGTTTGACGAGTCACCAATCAGGTTTTCAAGTTAATGTATAATTCATTAACCCTTTGGCGAGCGACGTGTTGGAGACTGTCTGTTTCTAGATGTTGTTTCTTCAACTGAAACTGGAAAAACGGTTGGTAACCCTTTAATTTACAGGCCGTTAATTACATGATAATGTCACAAAATAGAATAGAAATAACAATTAATTGTGTCATAATGTCTAGAAACACAAACAGCCTAGAAATAACAGTGGAGAAAAATTCTGGCCTTTCCCAAAACATTTAAAGGGTGAAAATCATGTGTAATGTTTTACCTTTATGGAAAACATGACATTACTATGAAACTGACCGTTATTTCTAGGCTATTTTTTCTCAACATTATTACATACATTTAATTAAAGGGTTACCAAATTTTTTTTCTCCAAATCATAGAAAATTATTTGAGACGGAGAAACGTCCCGATCGGTACCTGAACGCCTCGCAGATGCTGTGTGACTGTGAAGTTAAATTAAACACATCAGTTTGCAGAGTTTCAGTGTGGAACTACTTTCAGCGGCGTATTGATACACATGTGTCACTGTAGTTGGTTTCAGTCCAGTTCAGTTTATAGGATGAGGTCACACACACACACACACACACACACACACACACACACACACACACACACACACACACACACACACACACACAGAAAACACACACACTCCCTCGTCAAACACACTCTTTACAGCTGTGAGGTCATCCTCAGCAGCCAATCACATCGCGCCGTTCAACCGGTTTTAAAAGCTGTAAATTCCTCCGGTCTGACATCTGCTGCCTCCAGGAGCCAGGCGGCGATGTCATCCGCCACGGTTGCTAGGAGACGGGCGTGTTGTCATGGTTGTTGTCGACACGAGAACGAGCTCCTCTGTTCTGTTGCGTAACGCAGCGACTCCTCGTTAACGCCGTGAAGCGAACGCAGCGTCCTCGTGTCTCGTGACCTGCAGCTGCAGCTGGAAACAAACATCTGGAAACACTCACTGGGAGGACACACACACACACACACACACACACACACACACAGATCAGTGTATTGATCAGTCAGTTATTGGGAAAACTGACTAGATGCCGCCTTCGCTGCAAAAACTAAAAATCTTTCCAAGAATATTTGTCTTATTTCTTGTCAAAATGTCTCATTTCTAGTCAAAACTCATCTCTTTTCGCTTAAAATAAGACTCATCACCTAAAAATCAACTTGTTTTTAGATAATTTTCATTTGTTTCAAACAATTTTCACTTGAAATAAGTAGAAAAATCTGCCAGTGAAAGCAAGTTTTTTTGTGCTTATAAGAAAGAAAAACTTGCTCCACTATCAGATATTTCTACTTATTTCAAGTGAAAATCTGCTTGAAAGAAGTTTTTTTTTTAAAAGTGTCTAAAAACAAGCTGCTTTTAAGTGATTTGTTTTGACTAGAAATTAAATTTTTGACAAGAAATAAGACAAATATTCTTGGTAAGATTTTGAGTTTTTGCAGTGTGCTGCTTCTCAGCGTACGTCAACACGGCGGCCATCTTGGTCAGGGGTTTCTGACCATAGAGATATAAACGTCCGACCAGCAGTCAGACCCGGTCGGACCCTGTAGAACACATTTCAGTGTATTTATGCATGTGGGTGTGTGTCTGAGTATCTAAGTGTATGTTTAATACATTAAAAAAAATTATAACCCCCCCCCCCCCAAAAAAAAAAAAAAAAACACAGCAGTTTGAGAAAGAGTGTCTTGCTCAAAACGCCACGTGCTAATAAATCCTTGTCAAAGGGAGCTTTTATTTTGGTGTGCAGACTTTTTTTCATCTCCTTACTGTTCCCTCCTTTGATCCAGCACCCATCCCAACTGGGCCTATTTGATGTGCGTTTTTTTTTTTTTTTTTTTTTTTACAGTTTTTCTGACATTTATAATAAACCAAACGGCTTGAAAATCGGTTGAATATTCAGTGAGTTATGGTGATTTTAATGGTTGATAGACCATTAAACACGGCTTCCCCCTGACCAAGATGGCCGCCGCGTTGACGCATCGTTCCAATGGACGGCATTGCTTCTATGTGTATATATCTATGCGTGAATTGAAGCAGGTAGAAATGTAAATAAAGTTTGTTTGTAAAATCTCAAATCTCTCCATCTTCTCCTCTCAGGGTTTTCCGGCGCAGGCGGAGGCCTCGCAGCTCATTGGCTCGGCTCTTCAGTGATGTCACAGAGACCTGCCAGTCGTGGTTGGACGAGAAAGTCTTCGGAGGCGTCTTCAGGACCGGACCACACCACGACTGGGACCAGGACCAGGACCTGGATCTAAACCTGAACCAGGACCTGGACCGGGACCAGGACCGGGACTTGAACCTGGACCGTGACGGAGCGTTTGAGCGACCGCCGGTTTGGGGGCGGAGCTTGTCGCGGCTGGAGGAGTCGTCGTGGTCGGGGATGTGCAGCTCGGAGGAGGACGGACGCAGCTTCACGTACGGTGAGTGGAACATCTGGACTAGAGCTGCAACAATCAATCAATTAAACGAACAATAATCGATTATTAAAGGAATAGTTCACCAAAAAATGAAATTCATTCAGTCATTATTGCCTCCCCCTCATGCTGATGAATACTCCAGAGTAGTTTTTTATTCCTCAAAGGTCATCTGGAGACCCGGGAGGCCGGTTCCTAGTCCAACCAAAACTTTATATGAGAGTCAATAGGGCCAGACACAAAAACGTCCATAAAACTACACAACAACCATTTAATATTCCTCCACACTGCTCGTCCACTGCAATCCAAGTGTCCTGAAGGGAGATAGTCCAGAGTTTACTGGAAAATACCTCATTTAGGACATTTTTACAGCCTAAACAGTCCTGTGTTGAATTTGCCTGGGGTGAAAAATGTCCTAAATGAGGTAGTTTCCAGTAAACTCTGGACTATCTCCCTTCAGGACACTTGGATTGCAGTGGACGAGCAGTATGGAGGAATATTAAGTGGTTAATTTTAATTTTTTGGTGAACTATTCCTTTAAATTAATTGTCAACTATTTTGATAATCTAAAAATCGGTTTAAGTCATTTTTTAATAAAAAAAAAAAAGTCAAAATTCTCTGATTTCAGCTTCTTCAATGTGAATTTTTCTGGTTTCTTTGTTCCTTTATGACAATAAACTGAGTCTCTCTTTGGTTTGTGGACAAAACAAGACATTTGAGGACGTCGTCTGGTGATTTGAGAAACACTGATTGACGTTTTTCAACATTTTTTAACATTTTATTGACCAAACTACTAATCAATTAATCGTTTAAATAATGAATAATGACAATAGCCCTACTCTGATGACAAGCGATTCGTCCTCTGGTGTCTTCCAGACCCGACTGAGGCTCCGCCCCCTCCGGACAAAGAGGCCCCGCCCCCTCCAGACAAAGAGGCCCCGCCCCCTCAGAAGCTGCTGATCCAGGAGGAGATCTGCTCTGAGATCTGCCAGTCGAAGCAGCGGTTCACCCAGTCGCTGGGCGGCCTCTCCGAAGTCCCGCCCCCTTCGCCCTTTTACACCAACACCTGCTGTTGCCAGGCAACGGCCGAGCACACAGGTGAGCTCCGTCTTCATCATCATCATCTTTCATCATCATCAGTGTCGTTAATGAACCAGACTAACCCGTGTGTTTGTGTTTGTGTTTCAGGGTTGACGATGAAGGCCTTCCTCCTCCTCATCTTCACCATCTTCATCCTCACAGCTCTTTACTCCGGGTAAAACTTCCTCTTCTTTTTCTTCTGTGGTTATTTTGAAGTGTTGATCCATGAGAAGATCTAAAAACCATCTCAGTGGCTGTATTCGAAACCGCATACTATACTGCTACTAGTACGTACTGATTTGGCCAAAATGTAGTTTGTAGTATGCAGTATGCGAACAAAAGCAAAATCTGCAGTATGCGAAAAATTGGAAAATATTTCCAGCATCTGACCAGTCTACATCGCGTACTGTATCCCACAATGCAACGCTCCCCTGACGTCCTAACGTAACCAGAGCGTAACCAAAGACGGTAGTGTAGCCGTGTACCGTAACTATAGTTTAATAAAATAAAACTTAATGCAGACTGATCGGTTCATTGTAAAATATTTATTTATTTTTTGTAAATGTGGTGATTTCTGTACATAACGTTAGGCTCCAGAGCCCCGAGGCAGCGCTGCTTACACACAGGAAGCTTCACTTTACATTCAACCAAACTAATGCTTCTGCCACAATTGTTAGATTTCATCAATGAGACCAACATTTATCTCCTAAAAATAATTTAACCAGCCGGTGGTAAACCTTTAAAAACCTGCGGGTAAGTGAATTAGTGATCGTTTTCTCCCCCGGGATGATGACGGAGGTTGGCCGGCCGAGCAGCTCTGCAGACCGGCTGCTGCCTCTCCGAAAAACATCGGAGCAAACTTCTAAACAGCCGTCATTTGGATAAACTGGCCGTATATTTGGAGTCTTAACAGTTACTTTCTCACATGAAAAAATATTAAAACTTAATAAAGTTACGTAATTACAGCGCTAGAGCGGGAAATAAAACAGCTTTTAGCCTGTTTTACAGCTACCGTTGCGGCGAAATGCATTCTGAGTCAGTTGTTAGATGTTGTTTAGATGTTGTTAGATGTTGTTGTAGATGTTATCTTGGTCCTGGTGGTTGAAGCTGCTCCTCTCTCTCTGCAGGTGTCTGTGGTGGAGCTCCACGGTGACGGCCGCCGTCTTCATCACCACCTCCAGCTTCATGTGTAAGTCACAGAAACATTCACGTCCATGACGTCACGTCAACGTTTTAATTAAAAACGTGAGAACATTAAACCTTTAAGGACAAAGACTTCAACTGGTTTTGTCTCTTTTCAGTTGTGACAAAGTCGGGACCGATGGGCGAGTGGAGACGAGCGAAGACGGAGGTGAGTCCAACATCAGACCGTTAAAGCTCCTTCTTCTTCATCTTCTGTGTTTTATTTTGAAATGTTGATCCATGAAGAAGATCTAAAAAAAACCCATCATGGAGCTTTAATACAAACATCTACCTTTATTTTGAAGGTGCTTTAATACAAACATCTACCTTTATACTGTATGGAGTTTCTAATGATTCTGTCTTTTCAGGACATCACATCAAGGAACGAGTAGAAAAGAAAGGAGAATATGAAGAAAAGGAAGAAGAAGAGGGAGAGGAAGATCAGTGACATCATCAGCGGCCGCAGCAGAACGGCATGATGGGAACTTATATATTTAACTTTTCACCAACACGTTTGCATGTGAGTTTCACCTAAAGGACCAAGTCGCTCTGAGCAGCAGCTGGAAAACTTCAACTGAAGCCGAATGTGAAGCTTCGTCGTGTTTGATTCTCTGAAGTGAAATTAAACACATTTTTAATAATAATATTAACATTAATAATATTAGTAACGAATCTAAAAGGAAAGAAAATCTGCAGCCAAACGAACACATTTGAATAAGCTGTTAAAACTGAGCAGATGTTCCAGATGTTTCCACAAAGAAAAAAGTTGAAGTTTCTCATGTTGGTTTCTGCTGAAGATGCTGAAGGAACTCGTTGTCATGGTGACACAGTTACTGTAGTGGGATGGGATGAATCATTTCTACATCAGAGACAAAAAACGTAATGTTGTTAATCTGATGTGTGTTTTTTATCTGTGGTTGGTGGTCGTTGAACTTTTCCTCTTCTTTGGCGTCTTTGAGTCGTCCACGGTGACGAGAACTGATCCAGGTCCAGCAGCAAAAAAACAAAAACGGAAAGAAAACTACAGTGAGCGTCGCTGTGAAGCCTTGTTTTAAATTTAAATTTAAAAGACCGATGTGACTTTATCTACGAAGAAGAAAAAAAACAAAAAACGCACAAAACTGGTGAAGTTGACGTTGATCTACCGGGAAGTTCGTCACTTCCAGCTGTTTGTCCTGAGGGAAAAATAACAAAGACTCAATAAAAAACAGATTCAATCATGTTGATGAGTTAAAGCTGCACCAGACTGGGCTAAAACTGATCAAACTAACCGTCTTTAAAGGGACATTGTGTAGGAATTCCTCCCATCTAGCGTGGGTTGTATCCACCACTTTCAGGAGAACGACGCTGGGTGTCACCATGACACTTAGCTGTTAGCCGTTAGCCGTTAGCAGTGTCTTAAATAACTCAATAAACGGCCCATGAAAAAATATTTTTTCCAGCGGATATCCTAGTTACAACATGACTGAGCTAACTGGAGTAGTTTCATGTTGTGTCCGACAACGGGAGGGATTTAACAGCTGATGTTAGTTAGCTTAGCTGTCAGCAGCAGAAAAGCTAACAACTACGATAACCATGACTAATTACAAAAACGTGCACACAGAAATAGTAATGTTTGTTCAATAATTTGTTTTATAGACTTAACAAACATCAGATTTAGTCAGGGCGGTTTTGGCAGCCCGGAGCCCCCACATTTGGTACCTACACCGGTGGCTAACGCTACCAGTTAGCCGCTAACGCTACCAGTTAGCCGCTCGCTAGAATGCTACTAGGGAGTGAAACGGAAGTTGAAAACCGACTTCCGTTGTGGTGTGACGCAAAGGATCATGGGAAAATAAAGTAGTATGAATGATGAATGAAAAACAGACTGAAGAACCAAATAATCGATTTTCCTGATTAGATAACAGGAGAAGTTACACAATGTCCCTTTAAACATCTAGAAAAGTGAAAAAAAAAGTGAGAAACGACCCCGTGAAGATAAAACAGCCGTCTGGTTTCTCTGGTTTCTCTGGTTTCTCTGGTGCAGCTTCAGCAGCGTCGACTCCAAACTGTCAAAGTGCCTTAAACTCCGACGACGCGGAGACGAGTCGTCGGGTTTAAACCTGAGATGCTGCTGAAACGCACAACAGACCGACCGACCGACAGCGGCGGTTAAAAGGGACGTTTGATTTCAGCTGCCTGTCGGAGCAGCCGGGTGGAGTCAGTGACCATGTTTCCATCCACACGCTTTCATTCACACTGAGAAATATCGAATTACAGATGCCTTATGGAAACAGTAAAATCGATTAAATCAATCAAAAATGAATATGGTCGATCTCTACGGATTTTCTCTTGGTCGATACAAAGTTTATGCAACAAATGCTGATGGAAATAGTTCCTATGTCGGATAAATGTGAGCTGCGATCATGTTTTATGTCAGTTCCGCTGCGTAATCCAGCTGTTCAACGACACGGTGGGAGTAAACAGAGAAAGATGCAGGTGGACAGGACAGACTGGCTTCATGTGAAGTGTCTCCATCTCCCAGAACTGTTTAATAACTTAAAGAACTTAATAATAATAATAGTATTCAAGCTCAACCTCGGATAATCGGTTAAAGATGAAGGATGGACGTCCTTCTGTTTTGCGATTTAGTACAAAAATGAATGGAAACACCTTAAACTGCAAGAAAACAATTCGATGCACCGATATGATCGCAAAACAGCACATGACGTCATTACGCACAGCTTTTTATTGGGTTTAAAGGTCTCAGATGGAAACGCACTTGAACCGGCGTCATTCGTGTTAATATTTTTGTCGACCTTGAGATAATTCGATCAACGAGTGGATGGAAACTTGGTTGGTGTGTCGGAGGTTTTTACCGGTGTAGGAGAAGTAAAAACAAACGCACCTCCTCTTCTTCCTAGCGAGGAAATGAGGTGTAGCTTTGCAGCTTCCTGATTGGCCGATTCTTACAGCAATGACAGGAAACAGCTGAAGTTCCTCTACTGTCCACTAGAGGGAGTCAGTCCCCATTGACTCCCATGTTAAAAACCGACGGTAGAAATCAATATGTTTCAGTTTACACTTTATTAAAGCGTAAGGTTAGACTTCGCCCACTTTTTTCAGCCTCTAAAAACACAGTTTAAAGAAGGCCACGCCCATCTCCACCCAGCCGCCATGACAGGTCCGTATCAAGTCGGTTGGCTTTTGTGCGAACGCGAACACGTCGCTAAACTTCTTACAGGGATTTTTCTGATGGAGCAATAAAATAAAATGAAAGAAAATGAAATATTGAACCAACGTCAGGAGGAAGAACCTCGTTCTGTGCAGCTTTATAAGGTTTTTCCACTTTATAAAGTTGTCGAAATTCAATCACGTTTGGGCCTCAAACCGCGCCGGGACTTTTATAGGACTAAGCAGCAAACCTCGAAAAGGAAGAGACGGCACGAACCAACTCTTCCTTTGTGAGGTTTTAAATGTTTTTAAATGTGTTTTTGTGAAACCAACTCTGAGCAGAGACGTCTTCATGTTTCAGATCTACGTCAATGTAATCGTGATGTTGTGTTTAAGGTGCGTGGGAATTAGCATAAAGCACCAAGTTCACGTCAACATGTCGTAAAGTGTTTTTTTTTTAATTACAGCCGAGAAGAAAATCTTTCTCAGGCTACATGAACGCGTCGTCGACCAAAGAGTGTAACTTGTCGTGTAACTGTTTATTTTCTCTTGACGTGAACTCAACATTAGATCTGGAACACGAAGGGTTAAAGGTCGAGGTCACACCAGAAGTGACGCAAAAAAAAAACCCGCTAACGTACGAGCAAATATAAAATATATTTTATATTTAAACAAAATCCACTGAAACTGAATTAATTTTGCTGCAAAAGTTTCAGTGTTTATAATAAATTCTGGTGCGACCGAGCTTTAAAAACTCTCGCTCTTTGTGTTAATAAATAAATACATAAATATATTTAAATACATTTCTGAGTATTTACTCTCAAAGTGCCAAATGTGTTGAAATCTGATCAGGAAATGTAACGTCACCAATACTTCATCAATGAGCAAATATCAATCTATATTACTAATATTTTTCAATACTGCTCTGCATGACTTTGTATTATTACACTTGGCATTTAAAGCTGCACTTATTACGAATATTTTTATATTATTATTAATTAACAATGGGATCAAATTACTGTAGCAGATGTGAAAGGTGTCGTCGCTCAGAGTTTAGACGGAGACCAAACACAAGAGACAAAACTGGACTCGGCGTTTCTGTCGGTGTTGACGTGTTATTTTTGGCTCGTGGTGCTGCCCCCAGGTGGCCGGAGACTGCAGCTTTAAATGATCAAAGTTATACATTTTTGTTTTGTTTTTTGTTTTTTTTTAACTTTTTTAAGAAGTTGTAAAATACTGAAATAGGAAGATAGTCTACTTGCCAACAATGAGAACCCGGAAATGTTGAGTACCCCAAAGTTTAATGTTAGAAATAGATAGTATGGGTCCCCAGTATTCAGAAACTGCCGGATGCTAACTTATATATATATATATCATAATTAGCATAAATTAGCATAATAAGCACAAATTAGCATAATTGCCTATATGGGCAATATTAGTGTGGTTTTAGGGGTTATTGATGATGCTGAATCCATTTCATCATCAAAATTAAAAATGGCTGTCTAAACCGGAAGTGACCAGATTTTGAAATCCATCAAAATCGGCCCCACTGGCGGTTAAAATCTGGTCACTTCCGGTTTAGACAGCCATTTTGAATTTTGAAAATGTCAGAAATGGATTCAGCATCATCAATAACCCCTAAAAACACTCCAACATTGCCCAGATCAGCCAAGTGAATGTTGTTGAAATATTGCCCATACAGGCAATTATGCTAATGTATGCTAATTATTATTATCAATTATGCTAATTGCCCAATATATATAAGTTAGCATCCGGCAGTTTCTGAATACTGGGGACCCATACTATATATTTCTGACATTAAACTTTGGGGTACTCAACATTTCCGGGAAGTAGACTAAGAGGAAGTTCCTATGATAAAAAAAAAGACATAAAATATGAATCAAGCTTTTAGAAAAGCAGATACTGTACTGTGTGTTGTTCATGGTGTTGTAGATAGATTCGCTTTTTTTTTTTAGTTTTTTTTAATCAACCGCACTTGTTTCTTTCCAAAGGTGGAAATGTGACACTCTTTGCTTGTAACTGCACTTTTAACTATCTCTGTTCCTTTTATTCCCCCTGTACTGTATTCATGTGACTCTGTTTAAAACTGTGAAATTAAACCTTAAACGAGACAAAAAATTATGAAAATTAAAGATTTTAAATTTGCAATCGAGCTAAATCTGATGTGGATCATCAGAGTAAAAATAAATAATTTGATAAGATTGCTGTGTTAAGATTTAATTTTTTACAGTATTTGATATAATGACAGAGTCGTCGAAAATAGAGTGAATGTAAATGGTCTATTAAACTGTTATTAAAGAGTAAAAACAGTGTTTCTGTGTGTGTGTTTTTTTTCCTGACCAAAACCTGAAAAAAAACTGAAACTCTGAACCAGATTCTGAGGTGAAACTGAAAAAAAGATAAAACACCAAACATATATTCTGTTGTTTGAGACTCCACATGGAGGCAGCAGCTGTTTTTATTGCAGTTTTTCTCTATTGGTTACACACATTTCCTGAAAGCATGCCTCATACTCTCAGAACTCTACACACTAGGGATGTCACGATTACTTTTCGTTTTCGTGGTATTCAACACCACAATTAATTGAGCGTAAAGATTCCTAAATACTGTCACTTTCCAAAAAAGATTATGTTGCAACCGTATCGGCACTAGATGCACCAAAGTAAAGGTAAATGCACAGATACTGGTCCATTTATCTAACGTAACACTCAATTGGTGGGAATTTAAATGTTAGCGTGTCATTTGTAATAAAAAAAAAATATTAAAATAAACTTAAACAATTGGTATAGATGACAAATAATGACTTAAATATTTCAAACACTTCCCCTGGAGGATTAATAACTGGTCCTATATGTAGAGATTAGTAACGTAATTTCATAGGGTTGTAAAATATATTGATGCATAATAATCGTGATAACTGTAACACCGTGATTATTTCTCTGACAATAATCGCACCAAGAAAATCTATAATCGTGACATCCCTACTACACACGTTGGGCAAAACCCCCTCACTTCTCCTGCAAAATGAAACTTTACATTCAAAACAATGTTATTTATTCTCAAATATGCTATTTTAGTTTCAAATGACACACAAACCATCATATGAATAGACATTTATAAGATGTATACACTGATGGGCTCAATGTAAAAACACTATGATGAATGGAAAACACTTCTACTCCATTCATCATAATGACTTTTTTTTTTTTTTTTTTTACATATAAATGTGTTGTAAAATATTTTGGAATATTGTTTTTATACGATGACGATGCAGCCGTGCTGATGTGACCACTGTTGTAAAACTGTGTGACAGGTGTTTGCCCATGTGATGAGTCAGTCTGCATAGCAGGGAAATTAACTTCATAATTCTGAATAACAGTGTGTTACTTGTAGGGTTGTAAAATTCCGGGAATTTTCAAAGTTGGAAACTTTCCATGGGAATTAACGGGAATATATGGGAATAAAAGGGAATAAATGGGAATAAATCAGAAATTTACAAAATTGAAGGTTGGCCCTTAACAGGGAATTTAAATATAGTTGTGAAAAATATATTGTAGCATACTAAAACAACCAGATTTGATGCAAGTACACTTGAATATCTATGGAAAGCGAAGTGTTTTCACTACATTTCCCATGAGCCTCCGCGCGCACGGTGAAATTCTTGGACTGGCGCAAAGACGGACAAAAGCGAAAACACTTGGCAAGAATGTTTTCATTGATCAAGAATGAAAGTCGGAGGTTCGCAGATGATCAGATACCATCGTAGTTATATATATAGTTATATTTTAGTCAACATTCATGTTTTTGTTGTTCAGTAAAATAATTGATTGTTCATACAAGAATTAAAACTTGATAAAGTTTTACTCACAAATAAATCTGTTGAAATGTCGTGTTTTTTTAATTGTATTATTTTGCATGGATGTCTGCTTGTGACAAGAAAAAAAAAATACATTTATGTTTGGATATGATACAGCTTGTTTAAATTACCCCCAATTTCCAGTTAATTCCCAATAATTCCTATAAATTCCCATGGAAAGTTTTCAATTTGGAATATTTCCAAAATTCCCCAGCTTAACTTCCCATGCAAAGTTTCTGGAAATTTTCCGCCCCTTTGCAACCCTAGTTACTTGTGAAAACGAGAGATTTTCTTCATGAAAATTGAGCAAAATGTAGAGAACTGTGTGTAGTGTTTTGACTAAAGTGTGTTTTTAGAGCTGCAGTTTGAGTGTAAAGCAGGAATTGTGCTTTTAGTTTAGCAGAACTGGTTCAGGGGGAGTCGGTGTATGAGTTAGATGTCGAGGTCATTGTGTCTCAAGTACCAGAAATTGTGTGTAAGCAATTGAGAAAAACTGTAAAAAAAAGAAAAGAAAAGGAAAAAAAAGACACAGAACACAGGAAACTCCTCCGTTACTCACAGAACATAAACGCAACAGTTCAAGCTTCCACTTCATTCAGTAAAAACTATTTCAATCCTGTTGTGATGATAACAGGCCATAAGTTTCACCCTCTTACATGCAATATATATATATAAAAAAAGCATTTCCACAACTAAATCTGAACTGACGATAAATAAACTGACAAAACTCCACATTTAAAAGCTGTTGGAAGACAGAAACAAACACCTTTTTACTTTTATTTTCAGACTTTTCATGAAAGACTTTTTTTTGATAATGTGAGAGGTTTATTGAATAATGAAAATAATAAAATATTCAATAAACCTAACCCTTCAACATGATCAGTAAAATCATAAAAACAAAAAAAACCATCCAGTCTGTGTCCAAACAATTTACCACTTCTAAAAAGTGAGTTTCCACAGCAACAAGCAACGTGCTGTGATGTCACAAGGCACAGGAGAAAAAAAAAGAAAAACATGACGATGTATAAAAACTGAAAGTGTTGTAAAATATCAGTGTCTGAATCAACACTTCAACTAAACCAAACTCTGTCTCTTGTTCTGACTTTGTTTCCTAGCAACAGTCGTCATGGCTGCCGCTCTTCTTCTTCTGTGGTGTTTCCAGTCCACTCATGATGAAGCTGTTTTTAGTCCATAAAAAGGTGGAAAACACGACAAATGTCTTGTAATGTTTTGTCTCCACAGATGAAAAACAAGAAAACACTTCACACACATTTAGAAGAGATGAGAGATCTTAAAGGGACAGTTCAACATTTAGTCAGAAGGAACTACATTCCAGACACGGCTGCTGGGCGGAGGGATTTCAGAAGAGAAAGTAGTTCCGAGTATTTGCTTCCTGTGTTGTAATGTTACAGGTTAAAGGAATGTGCAGGTTAATGAATGTGTCTCTCAATTGTTTTTCATTGTTATTGTTGCCTTTTGTGTTGTTTTTTAAGTCTTTATTATGTGTAATGTGTATTGTTTTTGAACTGTTTTTATGTTATCGGGACAATGGACGGTTCGCTATAATATAATTTTTTCCAGCCCTTCAAAGTGCAGGAAAAACGCAGTTTTTATTTGGACCAAACCAACTGCTGATCGGCGGGCGCTAACCCTGGGCGGAGGGATACGTGAGTTGGTTAGGTCCAAATAAAAACTGTGTTTTTCCTGCACTTTGAAGGGCTGGAAAAAATTATATTATAGTGAACAATGGAACTGTGTTTTTTTTTTCAGGTAAAACCTCTTTTAGGCCGTGAAAATACGCCGTTTCTTTGGGTCTGTTCACAGCAATGTATGTTGTAAATCTCTGGGCAGGGCTATTATGGGCTGGCGTTGCTAACGGGAGGAGTGCAGAGAGTCTTCTACTGCAATTAAAGTACTTAGGGGCTATTTGTAGATCATACCACCCCAAAAAAATGATACTATCCCTTTAATGTGCACTGTCCCATTCAAATAAACAAAATAAAAAATTAACCTACTCCTAAGAGTAGAGAGAATTTGCCAGAATGTTGAACTATCCCTTTAACAACTCACACCTGATGGAATATCTGCTGATTAACTAGTTGATCCGTCGTCTCTCGGGGACTTGGACCTGGTTTCTGGTCACTGCGTGGCGGCGGTGAACTGTTTCTCTGCGGCGTGCACGGTGACGTGGCGCCGCAGGTGTCCGCCCGATATGAACATCTTTCCGCAGCACGGGCAGCGGAACTGTTTGCAGTCGGTGTGCATGGTCATGTGCACCTTGAGCGAGCCCGACTGGGCGAAGCGCTTGCCGCAGTGCGCGCAGCCGTAGCGCTTCTCGCCCGTGTGCACGTTCTGGTGGCGCTTCAGGTTGCTGGAGTCGGAGAAGCACTTCCCGCACAGCGAGCAGCCGAACGGCTTCTCTCCCGTGTGGACCCTCATGTGGGTCTTCAGGTTCTTGAGACACGCCAGCGATTTACCGCAGCAGCTGCACACGAACTTCCCCCGGGTGGAGCCTCGGCCGACCTGCTGTCTCCACCCGTCTCTCCTCACCAAGCCCGTCGTCTCCTTCCTGGCCGGATGCTGAGGCCGTGCTGCAGCTGGAGGCGGCGGTGGTAGCGCCCTCTGCTGGCCGTCGGTCAGCGCTGCAGGATGATGCTGCTGCTGCTGCTGCTGCTGCTGCTGCTGCTGGTAAACACAGGAATCTTCAAGTTAATTTAAAGCTATAATACGTAGGAATTCCCCCCATCTAGCAGTGCCGTTGCAGATCTGAACGTATTCTTGATGTTGCATTCACCTGAAATTGGGCAGACGTCAGACAGACAACAGACGCTGCATGAGGTAAAACAATACAGGCGTGACAACATGTTGTCATGGTGATGTGGTATTGTTTTACCGGCTTTCTCTGGTGGAGTAAAATGACATCCGGTTGGTTTGCCGACGGCCGTCTGCCTGACTGCACCTGAATGCAACACCAGTGCCTCCGTCCTTCCTCACACTACACAGTGGTGACAGTTTTAACAGGCCGAGCCCACAGCTCCGCTCAGTTTCCGTGGTTACCTACGGTCACGATGCAACATGGCCGCCTCGGTTCGGTGCGTCGCCCACTTATGTATTTGTAACGACTTGTAACAACTCATTCTAAGGAACCAGAAAGCTTTCATTTGTAGCAGCTGTGATTCACCTTCAGTGAAATACGGATTTATGAAAGACAGATTTGATTTTTGCTAATAAAAAGCCAAATAAGTTACACACTGGGGCTTTAATAATATTTTTTAATAACGTTACTTCACCGCCACTTCAAGCTGTAACCATTCACATCAATGACACTTTTAACTTATCAGTTTTAGTTTGTGATAAAGACTGTAGACCACTTACAACTGAATTCAAAATAGGCTGGGATAATAAATCAAAGGAAAAGTTTATATTAAAAAAATATATTGCTCAACTCCCAAAAACAAAAACAACAATCACGACAGTCATGACATGTGCCTGTTCGTTTGATTTTGTTTCTTTAGGGTTGTAGCCGATATCCAAGTACTCGAGTACTCGCTCAACTTGGGTGGCATCCGAGTCCCATTTCACTACTCGGATTCCTTCAAAATGTAAGACTTTATAAAGTCGTGAAAATACTTTTTAAAGGGACATTGTGTAACTTCTCCTGTTGTCTATTTAGGAAAATCGATTATTTGGTTCAAAAGTCTGTTTTTCATTAACCAGTAATCCCCCCCATCAACAAAGTGAAGTGTTCCTTTCCTTTCTGAATGAGCCGTTCATATCATTCATATCTCCATGGAGCGGGTAAGCTCGGTGCTGGCTGCCATGTGGTGTCGCCATGTTTTTACGTTCAGTGGCAGCCAGGGTCCAAAACTAACACTCGCCACTCGCCAATTACGGGTAGATTTTGTCTCTGGCTGGTAAATTTTTAAGACCACTCGCCACTCTGGCGAGTTATTTTTTACAGACGGAAATTTCATTTTTTCGTTACTGGTGGAGAACGATGCTGGTATGTTGTTTCCTGACAGAGTAATGTGTCTTTCCAGCAGAGACGATCTTTGGTCAGGTATGCGCGTCAGGCCGTCATTCACAGCGTCGAGGTGGATAACTGTTGTTACTGTCGTACCCGTTTGTGTGGTTTAGCGCCCAGTAAAAAAAAAAGCTCTCTCTCTTTGGGCAGTGATCAGCTCCGGTGACCGCGACGCTGTTGTTTATCCCCGTATTAATTAAAACCAGAGGCGGCCCGACACACGGTGCTGAAGCACGGACCAGCGCGGTCCAACTTTTAATTCTCGGTCCGGACTCCGAACCCGCGCGTCTGATTGGGTTGGTTGGACACATGTCAATCGCTCTGGTCGGACCTCACCGCTGAGAACATGTGTGTGTGCGCGCCTGTTTGTTTGTGTGCGCGTGTGTGTGTGTGAGAGAAAGAGAGAATCAACACTACATTACCCCCCACACACACACTCTGAGAGCAGACAGGAAAGACAGCAGAGCAGTGTTTTTCAACCTTGGGATCAGGACCCCATGTGGGGTCGCCTAGAATTCAGATGGGGTCGCCTTAAATGTCTAGTAATTGAAAAAAAGAAATTACTGATAAAAATATTTTTTAAACTAATTATTATTCTTTAAAAAATATATGATTAAAAACACCACACACAATCCTAAACAACTGTAAGAGAGAGAGAGATTTTTGAACTAATGATAGTTCATTTGTTTATGTTCTGTCTGTTCAGCAGGTGGTGGTGGGATTCATAATGGATTAGAATTAGAAGTGTATCTCAAAGAAACTGGATTTTTTACACCTATTTTGAATTTTACTTGAACACAAATACAAATAGAAATACTTTCCCCCCCTCAACAAATACAAATACCGGATGCTTTGCACACCCCTAATTGCTAGTATTAGTACATACTACTAAAATATTGATTGAGAATCACATATAAGACCCAAATGACACGTTAAATAATACTGATAGCACTTAAACGCAATTTTTAGTTGGTTGGCTGGTAAAATATCAGCCTGGCTGGTAAAAAAATTCACTTACCAGCCAGGCTGGCTAGTAAGTTAGTTTTGGACCCTGGTGGCAGCGTGACGGTAGGAAACCATGGAAACTCAGCGGAGTCAGGTCAACAATACGACATCACCATGACAACATATTGTCACGTGTATTGTTTTGCCTCGTGCTGACGAACCACTTGTTTACATAGAGGCTTGTTTATGCCGTTACGTGCAGCGGCTGTCGTCCGTCTGCCGTCTGCCCAATTTCACGTGAATGCAGCATGAAAAATACAGCTCCAGACAGACTCACCTCGCTGACGGTGAAGGGGAAGCCGCCGCCAACGCCGCCAGAATCAGCCGAGACGCTGGCGTTCACCGCGTACGAGCAGCCGGGATCTTCCCCCAGAGGATTGTGGGTAGCGTGGGCGCCGCCGTGCTGCAGCTGCGGCTCGACGTACATCACACACTCGTAGCCGCCGCCGCCGTCCGACCTCTGGCTGCAGCTCAGAGGATTCTGGACCAACGTGGAGGTGGAGCTGACTTCACCGCTCGCCCACGATCGAGACGAATCGTCGCCTTCGTCCGTCACTTCCTGTTTGGTGACTGGAGGCGGAGCTTCTGAGTCAGCCGCCTCTTTAATAACAACATAACAACAACAATGTCACATGTTTTACAAGTGTAGAAATCTCCACAGGTTCAGTTCAACTACAATGATGCATGTAGAGAGTGGGTCATTACAACAAATTATTAAACCATAAAGGGATAGTTTAACATTTTGGCCATAATCCCTATATTCATAGCAGTAGGTTCGTTACCTTTAATTGTCGGTGCAAGCTATTTTTAGAACGGCGGAGCAGAGCCGTGAGCTGCTCAGAGCTACGCTATGGAAGCTCATTATGGGATTTCTTGGTTTCCCTCATCAAACTCATCAAATACACAATCCAACAACTCCACAACGCTCTGGTGGACAAGTTGTGACCTGCACATTCACCACGCTATGAGATAATAACACAACGTTACCACACAGAGTTGTTTTAGAGGGAAATACAGAGACTGTTGATGAAAAACTGTCCCTGAAGGCAACGCGCATCAGTGGTTTTGCATGAATTTCCCTCTAAAACAACTCTGTGTGGTAACGTTGTGTTATTATCTCATAGCGTGGTGAATGTGCAGCTCACAAATTGTCCACCAGAGTGTTGTGGAGTTGTTGGATTGTGTATTTGATGAGTTTGATGAGGGAAACCAAGAAATCCCATAATGAGCCTCCGTAGCGTAGCTCTGAGCAGCTCACGGCTCTGCTCCGCCGTTCTAAAAATATCTTGCACCGACAATTAAAGGTAACAAACCTACTGCTATGACTATAGGGATTATGGCAATTGGCCAATTTGCCAAAATGTTGAACTATCCCTTTAAGAATCTTAACAACAGCTGCAAGCCGACAGGTTTTAACAGATGTACTAATCACTCTGGGATAAGTCGGACCCTGATGGATCCATCCACCTGTACTTACTGTTGTGCTCAGACTGGGACCAGGACTCGTCCTCGACCTCCACTTTGATCAGCGTGGTCGTCAGGTTGGTCGTCAGGTTGGTCGTCATGGGCGACTGTGCAGCAGGACCACAGGCTGCACTCACCATTACCTGGGGGGGTTCTGGTACCGGGTCAGACGGAGGCTTGGGGTCTTCATGCTGAGGCAGCATCACCTCACCTAGGAGGGGGAGGGGGGGCACACAGTGAAATCTGCCTTTATTGCATTTTCACAAATAGAACAAAGGTTTCACAGATCAGAAACTGTGTTATAATGAATGTTTAGCCTCTGTAGGATAATCTAGTCCAGATTTGAGAAGTCTAGGTACAGTGTTTTTTTATCTGGACCTGGTCTAATGTGGTCTATATGCTGAGAAAACAGTGAAATGTGCCTTTATTGCATTTTCACAAATAGAATAAAGGTTTCACAGATCAGGAACTGTGTTATAATGAATGTTTAGCCTCTGTAGGATAATCTAGTCAGAAACTGTGTTATAATGAATGTTTAGCCTCTGTAGGATAATCTAGTCCAGATTTGAGAAGTCTAGGCATAGCGGTTTTTGATCAGGACCTGGTCTAATGACGGTGAAATCTCCCCTTTAGCATTTTCACAAATAAAATAAACGTTTCACAAATATAATAGCGGGTGTCAGGCAAAGTTAATTTTTTTATATGCATATAAAAAAAAAATTTCACGTGAATAGGGTAACATTTTTAACCTTTAGATATCTCCATGAAAATTACTGAGTTGATGACTTACATTAAGACAAACAAAAAATGTATTACAAGTTTTTTGAAAATCTTTGTTAACATGAGCAAATTTACATAAATTCCACCGTTTTGACAGCACATGTAGCTATAGCTAGTTGCTGTGGTGGTACCAACATGAAAATTGGAATGAGTTGACTCCATCGGTCAACCGACAAGTTGACTAAAAAAAACGTGTAATACATTTTTTGTTTGTCTTAATGTAAGTAATCAACTCAGTAATTTTCATGGAGATATCTAAAGGTTAAAAATGTTACCCTATTCACGTGAAAAAAAAATGTATGCCTAAAATGGGATATGTTTGGGGCTTTTTTTCCCTCACTCAGGACATGTTGAGGATACAAAATAAGTTGAGTTTGCTTCTGTTGCAATTTGTTTAACCTTTTTTCATAAAATGACTGGACTATTAGGCTCCTGTTTTGGTGTTTTATTTAGATCAAACTGGGTCAAGATTATTAGCAGAGAGCGCAGTTTTCCAGAGGACAAGTGAACACAACTAACGTTAACGTTTGACAACAACGATAACATTTAAACGTTAACGGTTACCTCAACAAACGTTCGAGAACAACGTTAATTTAAATGTTAACGGTTACCTCAACTAACGTTCGAGAGCAACGTATCGGTTACCTCCGGGGGTTCTGCTGCTCCGCGGCTCGTTGCCCGGGTGATGGCCGGGCAGCAGGGCTCGGCCGCCGGCCGGGTGAAGGCCGGGCAGCAGAGCTCGGCCGCCGGCCACCGCGGCTCTCAGCGCGGCGCTGCGGGCGGCTCGGAGCTCCATGAGCCGCAGCTTCCTCCGCAGAACCTCGTTCTCTTTGCGGCTCCGCGAGATCTCCAGCTGCAGCACCGAGTAGCCGCTGTCCACCAGCTCGCAGATCTCCGCCACCGCCGTGTTGGCCAGCACCTCCATGATGGAGGACAGCTGCGTGTGGAAGGCAGCGGCGGGCGACATGTTGTTTACTGGCACCGACCGACCGTCGTCTGAACTGTATCCGAGGACAGGTAACGATAGACCGGACCGCGACGTGGCCGCTGCGCTGCGTCCAGAGTAGAGCAGAGAGCAGAACAGATACACGAAGCACCGCACTGCGCATGTGCAAGACCCCCCTGGACCACGGAGAGGAAAACTATGGTGGCCCTGAGGGTCAAAACACAACCACATAAACACAACGTTTCACAACAGATTTCATAAAACACAAAAAACATTTCACAAGACACAAAAACATTTTACAAAACACCCCAATGTAAATATATCTACTGTGCATAATTATGTTGACTTGTTTGGTGAAAAATAAATGTGTGTGTATCTGCAAATGTGCATGTGAACAATCTGAAGAATTATCTACAATTTGAACTATTTTAGTATTATAGCAACAGAAAACTTTTATTTTATTTTATTGTTTATTTGACGAGGAAAATGCACATTAATGAACAATTTGTGACACGCACATCACATCATGTAAATATGCCGGATTTAGCTCAAAGCTAATTTCCATCCGTAGTCCTCACATTTAAAGACGGACAGACATACCATAGTACAAAAGGAAACCAAAGACTAAAGAAATAGTGCTTGCTTTTCATTGTCCCCAACAATGATAGTTGACTGGACAAAAATCTGGTAATATAAATGAAGTGTGTGCTGTTTGGAGCAAAAGTTTGATTTTAATAATGCTATATGTAGTTTTGGTTGCAGTGCTTAATTTTGCAGTATATACAAGGTATTTTGCAGTTTGGGTGTGTGGGTTTGTGAATTGTGTTTTAGCAATTGGAAAAAACTGTAAAACAGACGTAAACTGAAATGTTCTTGTGTTTTGACCCTGAGGGCCACCGTACCAATATCATGACAATAAGGTTTATGTTCTGTTATAGCGACAAAATCATCATCATCCTGAATGTGAGTCAGGATGTCAGCCCCAATATCCTTCCACTCCGTTGAGTGGTTACTCAGAAGCAATGTTCCTCAAAATGTATAGATATATTGATTTAATTTTCACCTTAAAAACTGTTCGAAAAGTTTTTTTTTTATTTAACCAAATGAGCATCTTCCTTAAATTCAAATCTGTGTGTTAAAAGTTTAATCCTGATTGTACAAAGGAGACACAAACACATTTACAATACAGTCATATAAACAAAACAAGCAGAGAATTTGTTTTTATTAACAATGATGAACACAAAGTGTGTTTGATTTGTACACAGAGAGGTCGTCAGCTCACAAACCGACATGATGGAAAGAATGATCAAACATTAAGAAGCACCATCAAATAAAAACAGTTTATTATAAAATTAGTGAAGTTATGTTTTAATTGTTAGATTTAATCAGTGGTTCCCAACCTTTTTTGGCTCGTGACCCCATTTTGACATCACAGATTTGGGGCGACCCATCAATCAAGATGCGTTAGCTCAGGTATTTTTCTATGCTGCATTTTATTTGAACACGATTTATATTTGATAAAGTGAAAGTAAAGTTGTTTAAAGGGATACGCCAACATTTTTTTTCGTGTCTTGCCTCACTCTCGAGTCGATGACCAGCAGATAGACACCATCCTTTCGACTGTGCGTGCAGTAACAAGGGAGATAGAGCCGTATCGCCCGTAATTAGCTAGCTCAAACACTGGAAGTGTATGGGTAGTGTTAGCCTGCCTCCTACCCTCATCAGCAGTCAGAAGCTGATTTCATTTTAGCTCTAAACTCTGTAAATATATCACTTTATCCACATTTCAAACATTTCTTTTCAAACACAGTGTGTCGTTAATTTGTCTAAATACCAGCTGTTTACAATTTTGTTCGGACGAATTTGGCGCTACTCAAGCTAGCCGCTGTGACCAACGCACTTCCGGTTACTTTGACAAAATAAAACGCCCGTTGCCCTTCACATACAGAAAACCATGACGATAGAATTTGTGCTTTTACTTTGAAATAGGAAGCTAACCTACCCTCGATGTAGCTAGCTTGAACCAAAATAAACCGTCTTTGCTTGAACCCTCCGTTTTGACCGATCTCGTCCCGTTAGCGGCATTTGACCGCTCAAGATGCCTTACCGGAGAGTTTTGTAGCTCTGAGACGAAGATCGGCCCGCCGGTTTCCGTTTAGAGTTGCTGAAGAGTTTCTCTCATGACTTTAGGTGGAGGCAGGCTAACACTACCCATACACTTCCAGTGTTTGAGCTAAGCTAATTACGGGCGATACGGCTCTATCTCCCTTGTTACTGCACGCACAGTCGAAAGGATGGTGTCTATCAGCTGGTCATGGACTCAGGAGTGAGGCAAGACACGAAAAAAAAAAAATGTTGGTGTATCCCTTTAAGATTGTGTGTGGTGTTTTCAATCATAATTTCAAAAAGAATAATAATTAGTTAAAAAATAAAAACATTTTTATCAGTCAAATCAATTACTAGACATTTCAGGCAACCCCAAGGTTGAAAAACACTGGATTTAATGATTAGATGAACGTTGTTGTGGATATTTACAGGACACAGTCGTTGTCCCCTCGGGCGTTGGGGTGACACTTCTTCATGTGCAGCTTGAGGCTGTACTTGACGATGAAGCTCCGGGAGCAGAGCACGCAGGCGTACGGCCGCTCGCCGGAGTGCACGCTCAGGTGCGACTTGAGGTGCGCCGACTGCGTGAACTTCTTGCCGCACTGGCTGCAGCTGAACGGCCGCTCGCCCGTGTGAATCCGCATGTGAACGTCCAGGTTCTGCGACGTGGCGTACGTCTTGTTGCAGATGGAGCAGAAGAAGCGTTTCCCTCGGGCGCCACCGCCGCCGTCGCCCGGCTGACAGTGTCCCGCCCCGTCCCTGTAGAGGCCAAAGTTCATCATGTCTCCGTCCTCGTACTCGAAGGCCGAGTTGCTGCTCTCCGACAGCTGACAGTCTGTGGACGTCGAGCCCGAGACGCTGACCAGCTTGAGTCCAAACGCGCCGCACTCGCCGGCGTCCATGTTGTCGTTTTGGTGAAACTGAGCGAACGACATTTGAGCTTTGGACTGTTTGGTCCACGTGAGGCTCAGGTCCATCTCCGCTCGGCCCGACGGGGACTGGGCCTCCATCAGGCCGCCGCCACCGCCGAAGTAGGTCTGTCTGTTGGCGCTGGGAGACACCAGCGAGCAGTCCTGGACCAGCTGGATGTCCGGGTCCAGCTGTGACGAGTAGGAACAATCTCCGGCCTCCACATCGCCGCCGCCACCGAGGCCGCCGCCGAGCTGAGTGGAGCAGCCGGGCTCGCTGCGAGGAGAGTCCAGGGAGTAGACGGAGACGCTCTTCTTCTGTGGCGCTGTGCTCAGTTTGGCCGTTTTGTGGTTGAGCTGCTCGGACGACGACGACGACTTCCTCTCCGCCTCCTCGCTTCCTGGCCAGAGTCTCTTGGCGCCGCGGCCGATGGGAGTCGACGACGTTACCGTCCCAACATCAGCTGACGATCGGTTATCTGAAGGAGAAGACACAGTGAGTCATCAACAGTCTGGATCAGAGTTCAGAAATCAATACAAACACTTCCTGTAATGTTTCAGATTAAAAGCCCTTCAGCATTTCTGTGGAAGGAAACCTTGTAATTCTTAACAGGGACTTTTATAGTTGTGCTGCAGGAAGTACACAGCCTCGTTTTGTGATCCAATCAATCAATCAATCAAGCCAACTTTCCCCTATAGTGCTTTTCATACCAACAACAAAACAAAAAATTGAAATCCATGGACGAGTTCTTTTGGACCTGTGTACCAATGGACAGGTGGACCTGTGGACCAATGGACTAATGGCCCAATGGCCTAATGTACTAATAGACCAATGGACTAATAGACCAATGGACTAATAGACCAATGGACCTGTGGACCAATGGACTAATGGACCAATGGCCTAATGTACTAATAGACCAATGGACTAATAGACCAATGGACTAATAGACCAATGGACCTGTGGACCAATGGACTAATAGACCAATGGACCTGTGGACCAATGGACTAATAGACCAATGGACTAATGGACCAACGGACTAATGGACCAACGGACCTGTGGACCAATGGACCTGTGGACCAATGGACTAATGGACCAATGGACTAATAGACCAATGGACATGTGGACCAATGGACTAATAGACCAATGGACTAATAGACCAATGGAGCTGTGGACCAATGGACTAATGGACCAACGGACCTGTGGACCAATGGACTTGTGGACCTGTGGACCAATGGACTAATAGACCAATGGACCAATGGACCAATTGACCAATGGACTAATAGACCAATGGACCTGTGGACCAATGGACTTGTGGACCTGTGGACCAATGGACCTGTGGACCAATGGACTAATAGACCAATGGACCTGTGGACTATTGGACTAATGGACCAATGAACCTGTGGATTAATAGACCAATGGACTAATAGACCAACGGACCTGTGGACAAATGGAATAATGGCGCTTTTCCACTAGAGCGGCGCGGCACGGCCCGCTTTTTTTGCTTTTCCACTAGCCCTTTTTTAGTACCTCCTCGGCCCTGGTTCAAAGCGAGCCGAAGCGATACTAAAACAACTAAAAGCCGACTGCCTTCCACTAATTGGACAGAGCGTCATCACTGGAAGAGTGCGAGTGCTACGTCCGACATGAGAATCAAACCCGGAAATTTCAAAAACAGAGCGGCAACAGCTCCAGCTGATCTGTATCGAGACTGTTGTTATTCCTTCACCTGAGTTAAATGATGCTGTGTGTAAAACCACTGTGGTCTGTTAACAAGGTGCAGACGAGTGAGTTTGGAGCTGACGAGCGGATCGGAAAAAGAGAGACGAGGAGGTACTAGAAGAACTCAGCTGTAGTGGAAAAGCACCTTTACCGAGCCGTGCCGTGCCATTCCATGCTGTGTCGTGAAAGTGTAGTGGAAAAGCGCCATAATAGACCAATGGACCAATGGACCAATGTGGATCAGATGCGTGGTCTCCACTCACCGTCCTCGAAGGTGTCGTCACTGTCCGAGTCTTCGTCCTTGATCAACACGACCTCAGGAAGCTGCGGAGACAGAAACACAGTTAGAGACGAGACGTTCAAGTACAAAAAGAAGAAAAAAACAACAGAACCTGCTAATTAACAAAGATAAACGTCCCTTGAGACCTGATTGGCTGATTCATCTCTGAGGTTAATCAAAATGTTAATGAGATGCTAATTAAAACAAAAACTAGATCAGGGATTAAGACCATCTGATAAAATCGTTAACACAACGACTTAATCCCATCACCTCAGAGTTAATTAACACTTCATCTCCATGACGACCTTTTGGTTTCACCAGATAATTCACACGTCGTCACGGACCAATTAATCAAACTCATTGATCTCCAGTTGAAAGGTTAACTATTCACTCTGTAGATGATCATTCGTCCAATATTCTCAATATTACTGATTCTCTATCGAGGATCTTTGATATAAACATCATCAGCCTGAAGTCGTCAAAACTACGGAGGCTGAGAAAGGTCAAACACGCTCACTAATATTCTTCATCCCGTTGTCTTGAAGATAACGAGTAGAGAAACTATTTTTTCCTTTGATATCGAGATAACGAGATGATTAATCCTGAGATAACGAGGTAATTATCCTGGTTATCTCTGTCAAGCACATTTTGACCATGAGCGCTACGGTGGCCCAGAGGGTTCAACACAACATAAGATGTGTGTGTTTTGTTCTGTTATGTATCTTATTTTATAGATGATACTGTTCTTATTTTATGAACCTTTTCATTTTTCTCTGAATCTATTGATGTGACTTTCTATTATGTTATGTTATTTACAGTGTCTCTATTGAAGAAGGCTGAATAAAGTTCATTACCCTCCTGTTGTCCTCCTGGGTCAAGGAAGGAAGGAAGGAAGGAAGGAAGGAAGGAAGGAAGGGGAAAATGAGGGAAAGATGGAAGGAGGGAGGGAACAGATTGGGTAAAAAAGGAAGGAAGAAGTAAGGACGAAGGGAAGGAAGGAAGGGAGGGGAAAAGGATTGTGGAAAGAAGGAAAGGGAAAGATGGAGGGAGGAAACAGATGTGTTCAAGGAAAGAAGGGAGGAAAGAAAGATGGAGGGAGAGGGAACAGATCAAAAGGGGAAGGAAGAAGAAGTAAGGACGAAGGGAATGAAGGAAGGAAGGAAGGGGAAAAGGAAGGAAATAAAAGTGGAGGGAGGGAACAAATGTGTTCAAGGAAGGAAGAAGAGGGAAGAAAGAAGGAAGGAAGGAAGGGAGGGGGAAAGGATTGTGGAAAGAAGGAAAGGGAAACATGGAGGGAGGAAACAGATCATTGGATCAAAAGAGGAAGGAAGGAAGGAAGGAGGGAGGAAAGAAAGATGGAGGGAGGGAACAGATCAGGTCAATTGGATCAAAAGGGGAAGGAAGAAGAAGTAAGGACGAAGGAAGGAAGGAAGGAAGGAAGGAAGGAAGGAAGGAAGGAAGGAAGGAAGGAAGGAAGGAAGGAAGGAAGGAAGGAAGGGGAAAAGGATTGTGGAAAGAATGAAGGGAGAAAGGAAGGAAGGAAAGAAGGAAGGGGGAAAGGATTGTGGAAAGAAGGAAGGATGGACTAAGGGAACAGCTGTTGTTGTTATTGTTGTTGTTATATTGACCTCTCCGGGCCACCGTAAACCCACAGCAGCCACTTCCTGTCGCTTAGCTCCCCTATAGCTTCTATCTTTTATCATCAATAATGGATCGATGGGAGGTGTTAGAGCCCCAACAGGTGACTTACCTCCTCCCGCAGCACCACCGCTGCTCCTCCGTCCTCCTCCTCCTGCTCCTCCTGCAGCGGTTCTCCTCCCTCCTCTGCAGCCTTATTACCACCACCACCACCGTCGCTGCCCGGCCGGACCACGATGGACTGGATGAGGTGCAGCTTCTTCCGCAGGTCGTGGTTCTCCCTCTGGCTGCGGCGGATCTCCAGCTGCAGCAGCGCGTATCCCTCCTCCACCGCGGCGCAGATCTCCGCCACCGCCGCCCGGGTCAGCGCGCCCATGATGCCGGACAGCTGCTCGTGGAGAGCCGCCTTGCTGCCGCTGCTGCTGCTCAACACCGACATTTCTCTAGTCTCTGCTCCTCCGCTCCGGACCAGAGAGAGAAGACACCGGACAGTCTCACACTACGCGGCGACGTCGCTGCTGTAGCCGCCGCTGATGAGGGAAGACGCGTAGAGACGTCGCCGCTGATGCCGCTGTTGCTCCGTGACTACAAAGGATGATGTGATGACGTCACTCCGCTTCCGCTACACCCGCACTTCCTGGACTTCAAAATAAGAGCCGGCCTGTTGAAAACAAAAACTGAGTAAATAGATTAAAGGGACAACGAGGAGTTTTGGAAAAGCGAAGTTTTCACACTACATTTATGAGCCTCCGCGCGCACCGTACATTTCTTTGACCGGCGCAAGACAGACTCATGTTTTCATTCATCAAGAATTAAAGTCAGAGGTTCGAAGACGATCACATACCGTCGTAGTTCCGACCATAAACGGCGATTCAGCGGCGTTATTCTCATGACTCGCCACGAAACCGAAAGTAAAGAAACGCTGGTCGGCTCGACCTGCATTTCCACCACCACTAATAATAACAAAATAACGATAGAGACAAAACCATAGATTTATCGAAATTGGGCCCATTAACAAGTGTGGGTAGCGGAGATTCATCCACATTAACGTGAGACTTTTTTATAACCAAATAGAAACTTCTCGTTGTCCCTTTAAAGCAGAAGTAAGCGGAATGTTTGTGTTAATATAAGTCTTAAATATTTGTATCTTCCGACAGCAATCACTTACATAGAGTGTTTGGTCTGAAACACGGGTCTCTCAGTCCCTCTGCTCTGCTCTGAGCCGAGGAGAAAACTTTTCTCGTATCCTACAAGTTTTATCCAATGAGGAGAGAGAACGGCATAAAGGGGCGGTCCTCTCTGTGTGTGCAGCCAAGGGACGCCGTGAATGTGGTGACGTAGGGACGAGGACCAATAGATCCATGACGAGGGCGGGGGCTGCTAACTCCGTCGGCTGACAAGAAGTTATGGTGCGTTCAAGGCAACTCGTAACTCGTGTTTTTCCGACCTGTGAAGTGGTACCAGTTCGATCTGGTACGAGTTCACGGGTCGAAAGTTACGAGTGGCCGTTATAGTGACTTTCACAGGTAAAACAGGTCGGAAAAACACGAGTGGGTTGCATGGAACGCTACAAAGTCGTAAGTCGTGACTTGAAGCTGTAATTTACGGTTTCAAAAGCCTGCCTGGAACGCAGCATTAGCCAAAACGACCGGATCGCTTACTTCTGCTTTAATTAATGCTGAGTAATGCATACATAATGATAACTAATTACATTATTCAACTTTTAAATGTATTAACTAACTTTGAGTATATGAGTAATAGGCTATATTAATTAATGTGTTTCCTAATCCTAAGTAATACATAATAATGATTGTTTATATATCTGTTAATTACAGTTAATTAAGTGTTTACTCTCTGAACCAGAGCCTCCTACTCCTACTCCTACAGCTTGTTAACTCCACTGAGATCATTTTAGCCGTCGGCCTGTAAAACCTGACTTCTTGTACACAGGCCCGTGTGTGTGTATTTGTGTGTGTGTTTTGTATGAAATGTTTTGTGTGCACAGTGAAAAGCTGTTTGTCTCTGTCTGAATGCAGAGCTGCAGCTGCTGTTGTTGGATGGAAACAAGCAGAAGACAAAGGTGCAGCCATGTTCTACTCACCTCATGATGAACGGGCTCAGTGTCGACCTTTTATCACATCTGAGTTTCTGGCTAGCAACAGAAACCCTCACATCTGATTGGCCGTCCAAGATCTTTTTCTTTTCTTTTTTTTAATATTAAAAATAACAATAGCACTAATCCTGATGTGTTGGCTTCGTTAGCTGAGAGTTGACCGATGAAAGGAACATTACTCTGGGTGAAAGGAGGAGGCTTTAAAACAAAGGGCGGCTGTGTACCTGTGACCTTTCATGAAGATTTTTACTCGTTATCTCAGAAAAAAGCTCATCTTTGCACCAATGACCCAACAATTTAGAAATTCAGAAACAAAAAAAGTAATTAAATATGTGGAAAAGTGGAATTTTTTTTACATCAAACAATACCTGTTTCCACAGTGAATCAACATCAACAGCCAGAACTACATTCCAGACACGGCTGTTGGGCGGAGGGATTTCAAAAGAGAAAGTAGTTCCGAGTATTTGCTTCATGTGTCGTAATGTTACATAATGTTACATGATTATCTCATAGCGTGGTGAATGTGCAGGTCACAACTTGTCCACCAGAGCGTTGTGGAGTTGTTGGATTGTGTATTTGATGAGTTTGATGAGGGAAACCAAGAAATCCCATGAGCCTCCATAGCGTAGCTCTGAGCAGCTCACGGCTCTGCTCCACCGTTCTAAAAACAGCTTGCACCGACAATTAAAGGTAATAAACCACCTACTACTATGACTATAGCGATTAAGGTGAGAGGAGAATTTGCTGTTGAAATGTTGAACTATCCCTTTAAACTGTTTTATCAAACAGAGTAAAACCTGAGGTGGATTTGTGTGAAACTTCTGAATGAATGAAACTGCTCTTTATTGATCCATTGCACATGTTTAATTCCATAAAATACACCAACCAGTGAACATTCACATGCTTCCTACAGGCGTCGGCTACAGAAATCTGCTCCATACTGACGTTGGACTTAAAAAAAAAAGAAAAAAAAGCCCCACGTTTTGTTTTGAGGTAATACTGGATCTGGATCAGGTCCCGTAGTCCTGTTTCCTGTTTCTGCACCGCGGCGGTTCAGAGTGATAAGGCCTGAAATCCAAACAGTCGCAGCTACAGATCTACGTCGAGCAGAGAGTCCAGTCACAGTAATAGAGAGGCCGAAGCGGAAGCAGGAAGTAACGGCCCCATGGGTCCTCAACTCGAAAAAAGTCTCCATACAAGTGAACGGAGTCCAAGATTTGTTTCGTGATCCGTTTGAATTGACCTTTCGCAAAGGCCCCGCCCCCCTTAGTTACCGTTGCTAGCCCGACAAGCTTCTCGACCCCGCCAGAGTGTCAACAGTGTTTTTATATTGAGCGTCTTGCTCAGAGGCATATGAGCGCTATATTTATGAATATTAATAATCACTAAACAATGTGACACCACTACAAAATTGCGTGGTCACAATGTAAACATAATGGTGATCAAAATACGGCTTTTATCGATTCATAAATTGCATCATGTGGCGCATCTACAAGTCTGGTCACTTCCTGCTGTTTTGCTAAGTTTTGCTGTTTTTGTCCTGTGCATGTATTGTCAACGAAGCCTTTCATAATCAATCAGTGGATCGATGAATTATCATATGTTATGATGTATAGTCTTATTTGTCATAAACAAGAGAATACGGGACGTGGTGTTTGTGTCGCTGACCGAGACCAGAGCTTCTTCTTTTCTTTTTTTCTCCCCACCGGGAGGAGAGCTGTGACACCATTCAATCTGTGTAAGTCAGTTTCCTCATACGTACAGCTCCTTCTATTTTTTTTAATTGTCGCAAATACACCGCTGCATGTCTTCCGTTCATTCATCTCTTCATAGCGCTGTTTGGCATTGGCCTACACACACAGAGAGAGAGAGAGAAGCGCACATGCTGCAGCAGTGCGTGGTGAAAGTGAAAGTTATATTGTACGCCCCCCCCCCCCCACCCCCATCCCATCTGACAGCCGCCACTCCGTAAAAAAAAAATCCCAGAGGAAACACTGTAGTAGTGAGTGAGTGATTTCGGATACAGCCCTAGTCCTGCTAGCTTACCTTGGAGCAGATATAGGCTACCGTATGTAGCCTATGATTGTTTATTTTCATGACATTTAGCTGGGAGTGGGAGAAGGGTCCGGCTGTGGGGGGCTTCTAGGCACTTCTCCTGTTGTGTTTGCAGCTTTGGGAAACTCTTCGGTAACTGTCCGACAATACACTTTGCTTGTCGGAGGTCCGAAGCTTGACGGACCTTGTTTACATAGTAACGGTTGCTAGGATGTCTGATTGGACAATGACCGTTCGGGGGCGGGGTTTTGCGAAAGGTCAATTGTGCCATGACAAAAAAATCTGTCCTCTACCTGTTTAAAACATCACGTTTCATGAAGAGAAACCAGCAGTTTATCGTAAAACGGCAACAGAAGAATGTATTTTGTGTTAGTTAGATAGTTTTACAACAAACAGGTAGAGGACATATTTTTTTATCATGGCACAATTCAAACGGATCACGAAATAAAACTTGGAGTCCCGTTCATTTGTATGGAGACTTTTTCCGAGTTGAGGTCCCATGGCGACGTTACTTCCTGCTTCCGCCTCGGCTCTCTATGGCAGTAACATCACAGTCGTGTCCGGTACCGGTTCCTCTCAGCACCGTGAGCGCTCAACGCCGCCGCTCGCCGTCGTCAGTGTTCGTGCGAGGCGGCGGTGGCGGCCGGCGCTCGCTGCTCGGCCGCGTGGTGTTTCTGCTGATGGATCCTCAGGTTCTGCTTCCCGGCGAACCTCTTGCCGCAGTGCTGGCAGGCGAAGGGGCGCTCGCCGGTGTGGACGCTCTGGTGCGTCTTCAGGTGTCCCGACTGCGTGAAGCGCTTGCCGCACTGCGCGCAGCTGTACGGCCGCTCGCCCGTGTGGACGCGCACGTGCGTCTCCAGGCTGCGCGACGACGTGAAGCACTTCCCGCAGTAGCTGCAGACGAAGCGCCGGTCCCTGCAGAACCGGTTCAGGTCCACCAGAGGGTCCAGTCTCGAGCCGCTACCGCTAACGCTGCTTATGCTAACACCGCTTACGCTAACGCCGCCGCCGAGGCCCAGCCCCAAGGCGAGGTCCGGCGGTTTGAGGAACGGCCGGTGCAGCGCGGTCCAGGAGGAGCAGAGGTCCAGGTCCGAGTCGTAGGGCAGCGAGCCGAGCAGCGCCGCGCCGCGCTGCAGCTCCGAGGTCCCGGGCGGCTGCTGCTTCCTCGTGGGCGGAGCTTCGCAGTCCGACTCCGAGGCCAAGTCGAACACCACGTCCGACGAGTTGCTCTCGGCGATGGCGCCCGGCGACCCCGGAGAGTCCTGATGCTCCGTCTGATCCCACAGCCGCATGTCGGCACCAGCGGCCATGTTGGAGATCACGACCCCCGACGGCCCCTCCTCACTGTCGTCATGGTCGTGGTCGTCGTCCGCCGGCGGCTGCATCTCCGTCCCTTCACACAGACACAGAGCTGTTAGTTTGTGCGTCAGTGAACGACGCGTTTGTCTCTGGTTAGTAACGTGTAGGGTTGGAAACTTTCCATGGGAATTAACGAGAATATATGGGAATAAACGGGAAAAAATACGAAATTTGCAAAATTGAAATTTGGCCCTTAACAGAGAATTTAAATATAGTTGGGGAAAATATATTGTAGCATAATCTTGGCTAAAACAACCTGATTTAATCCAATATACAGTAGTAAGTAATATTTTACTCACCATTCATATTTTTGTTGTTCAGTAAAACAAGAATTAAAACTTGATAAAGTTTTACTCACAAATAAATCTGTTGAAATGTCATGTTTTTTAATTGTAGGCTATTATTTTGCATGGATGTCTGCTTATGACAAAACAAAATATTTACATTTATGATTGGATATGATACAGTTTGTTTAAATTACCTCCAAGTTCCAGTTAATTCCCATAAATTCCCAATAATTCCCATAAATTCCCAATAATTCCCATAAATTTCCATAATTCCCATGGAAAGTTTCCAATTTGGAAAGTTTCGGGAAATTTACCGAAAATTTTCCGCCCCTTTGCAGCCCTATTAACGTGTTTCCTGTCTCACCGTCGTCGTTGATGAGCAGCTCGTCCGCGTCGTCGTCGTGTTCATTCACTTCCTCTTTCGTGATTTCGTCCTTAATCAGAACGACGTCCTCATCGATTTCCTCCTCGTCGGCCGCCACACAGTCCTGAGCAGAAAACACCAAATAAACTCATTATAATCAAGTTCATCGCAAGAGAAAAGCTCAACAACGGCTATAACAACAGGTCGGTGTCAGCCAATCAGAAGAGAGGAGGAGGCTCTGAGTCTCTTCTCTTCTGATTGGCTGATTGTTTTCTGAAATGATCCAATATAAAAAACAGCAGATTTCAAAACACTCAGAGAAACCAAATCCTGCAAAGTTGTTGGATGGTGGGTCCAGGTGGTGAGGGGGCGGGGCTTAGTTGTGACATCACAAAGTGACAGGAAGTCCTGACGGCTGGTTTTAAGGCTCAGATTCTGAATACAGGCTGTGTGCATTTCTCTGTGGACTGAGGCTTTGATACTTTCACAGTATTAATATAGAACCTAGAGCTGCTTTATAATCACACTACACATGGACATCTACCTTTATACTGTATGGAGCTTTAATACAAACATCTACCTTTATACTGTATGGAGCTTTAACACAAACATCTACCTTTATACTGTATGGAGCTTTAACACAAACATCTACCTTTATACTGTATGGAGCTTTAACACAAACATCTACCTTTATACTGTATAGAGCTTTAATACAAACATCTACCTTTATACTGTATGGAGCTTTAATACAAACATCTACCTTTATACTGTATGGAGCTTTAACACAAACATCTACCTTTATACTGTATGGAGCTTTAATACAAACATCTACCTTTATACTACCGTGTGTTACCTTGACTTGCTCTCACCTCTTTGGTTGCAGGGTTTATATCCGTTGCTGCCTCTAAAGCAGGAACTCGTCCTCGTCTTTTGAGACTGGAGGTTTTAGGTTGATTGACAGTTTGTAAGGCACAGTCTGGTTGAAGAAAGAAAAAAAGAAAAAGAAAAACACTTATTATACTAGTATTTTTATACCTGAAGTGAAAGCCAGTCCTTTCAAACAGCCTGGCTCTTTGTATTCACATTCAATCTCATCTGAACCTACAATAACATCAGAACTTCAGGGCTTCAGACTAAAAATGTTTACTAAAATGTAGGGGCGTGCACCATAAATCGAGTTCACATTTCCTTTTCATTCTTGATCCTCACACACACATTTACCCGACACCTGTAAAGACAGACTCCAAATTCAAATTTTATGGGCAAAATGTCTCCATTTAGGGGCAGTCTGGAGCCCTGAACTTTATAATTTATTTCAACAAAATTACTGTGCAGCCGCTGCACGTAACGGCATAAACAAGCCTCTATGTAAACAAGCGGTCCGTCAGCACGAGGCAAAACAATACACGTGACAATATGTTGTCATGGCGATGTGGTATTGTTAGCTGACCCACGTTTTACCGGCTTTCTCTGGACTTCTGTGACTAAAATGAGGAGAAATCTACACGTTTAGATAAACAAGTTTAAAGGGATAGTTTAACATTTTAGTTACCAGACAGAGTTGTTTTAGAGGGAAATACAGAGACTGCTTGTTGAAAAACTGTCCCTGAAGGCAACATGCATCAGCGGTTTTGCATGAATTTCCCTCTAAAACAACTCTGTGTGGTAACGTTGTGTTATTATCTCATAGCGTGGTGAATGTGCAGGTCACAACTTGTCCACCAGAGCGTTGTGGAGTTGTTGGATTGTGTATTTGATGAGTTTGATGAGGGAAACCAAGAAATCCCATAATGAGCCTCCGTAGCGTAGCTCTGAGCAGCTCACGGCTCTGCTCCACCGTTCTAAAAACAGCTTGCACCAACAATTAAAGGTAACGAACCTACTGCTGTGACTATAGGGATTATGGCAATGGGATAGTTCAACAATTTGCCAAATTGTTGAACTATCCCTTTAAGAAGGACTAAACTGGGCACATGATTTATTGTATTTTTTGTACCAGGGAACATCTATGTATGGGACAGCGGATGGAAATTAGCCTGTGGCTACAATCCGGCTTGTTTACGATTTTGTTTCGTTCATGAACTTGCATTGTCCCACTTTAAATAAATTGAATTGAATTGAATTGAATTGAATTCATAACTTGTTCCTGATTGGAGAAACTGAAACTGAAAGTGTTATAATTCTATAAGGTCTCCACTATTACAACCTTTTATACAGTCTATGATTACAACACCACTATAGAGTTGTAGTGTTGATAAGATAATTTAAGACACTGTATATAATAATATATAGATAAGATAATAACTATCCAGCAGCAGGTGTTACAATACTCACCGACAGTGAGGTCCATCCCCTCCGGGCCTCCGTAGTCCAGCAGGTGTCCTCCTCCTCCCCGGTGTGTCCTCGCGATGACGGTCTGGATCGCGTGCAGCTTCCTCCGCAGGTCCTCGTTCTCCCGGTGGCTGCGCGTGACCTCCACCTGCAGCACCGTGTAGCTCTGCTCCACGAGCTCGCACATCTCCGCCACGGCCGCTCGCGCCAGCGCCTCCATGATGGACGTCAGCTGCGCGTGAAGCGCCCGGTAACGCGCCATGATCGCGAGCTTTTAACGTTCACGTAACAATCAACCGTCCGTGGATTAAATAAAAGGTGAATTATTAAAGCAGGGTTAGTGAACGCAGCGCCGGTAGGAGAGGAGGTGAAGCTGGCACCAGGAAACACCGAGCAACGGAGGGAGGAGGATGCTGCTGTTGTGTGTGTCCGTTGTTGTTTGTTGTGAGTCGGTTGTCTCCTCCTCCGCGTGTCGTTCACTGACTTCCGTTATTTCACTTTCAAAATAAGAGAGTTAGTGAAAGTCGGAGTGGTGCCTTCAGGACACCTTGTAAAGTTTAAACAACAAACCCACAGTGGTTAAATAAAGAGCCCCCGCCCGAGGAGTTTGCTTTTGGTTATCCAACCTTTTTTCCGAACGTCAAAAACGTAAGCCGCGGTTTGCTCTTCCGGTGGAATTTTATGTTTACGTTTCCATGGTTTCGGTAGTCGCGGTAAATGCATGGATTTTTTTTTTTTTCAATGAAAATCTGAAAAACGCATGGATCATCACACCAGCTTATGAATATTACAATTATATAAACCCACATTTCACTTTGTAAGCTGATCACTATCCCTCATCAGCATCTTCAGACTGACCCAAATCAAAATTTAGCTGCTGCAGATTGATGTAAATGGATATTAATACAGTTTTTTAATCAACTGATTACAACAGAGATGAATGATAAAAGATGGATAACTTTCAATGATAGACCACATAGCACCTGCATGCAACATTTGAAGGACAGTAGAAACATATGGACTCACCCATAGGGCATCATCGTTGACTACCACCAGGGCAAACTCGTGCCGTTTGTCAATCTTGTGTTTAGTCCTGACAAACATCTCAACAATGGATATCGGACAAATTGACATCCGTGTTAAAAGCCAGCATTAATATATCCATGCGTTTACCGCAACTATGACAACGACTGAAAACCATGGAAACGTAAAGGTACAATTCCACCAAGACTTCCGGTTTTGACCATCACGTTGTGGATAAAAGAGTCTCATTTAAAGGAGAATTCCGGTCATTTTTGACCCCTAAATCGTTGTCCTGATGGTCACCCAGTGTTGGGGTGAGCAAACAACGCGACTAAAATTGATGCAGGAAAACCGGAGTTACACCATGGCTAGATGGCGCTAGGGCTAGCGGTAGCGACAACGCTAACCTATGGGGGCATGGTTTCAGTTTCGTGGACGCTGCCCGGCGGGTCATGGGAATAACGCCACCGAATCGCCGTTAATGGTTGGAACTACGACCATAAACCTCCGACTTTCATTCTTGATCAATGAAAACATTCTTGGCAAATGTTTTCACTTTTGTCATCTTGCGCCGGGGTCCAAGAATTTCACCGTGTGAGCAGAGGCTCATGGGAAATGTAGTGTGAACTTAGCTTTTCAAAACTCCTCGTAGTCCCTTTAAAAAAAAACTCCACAAAACAATAGATAATCATATTAATATTTGAGAGTTGTATTGATTGTAATCATAATAAGGTTTGTTTTTAATTCGTTTTTAAGCAAATAAAAGCCAACTCCACAACAGTTTGTTAGCTTGAGCCTTTCTTGAGTTGGCTAATGCTGCCTGTCTCGTAATGTGTTTTATGAAAAAGAAACACATTCCTCATAATTTCAGATAGAAACTAAGAAAGTATTTTATTATGGATCACTGTAGGAAACGCGTTAGATTTACTAAACAACTAACTGAAACATAGCCTACCACATCAATTAATTGCACAAATAATCGCTTTGTTTTTTTGCTGTTGTGTGTCCGCTGGAAGCCGTTTAGTAGTTTCCCACAGCACCTGAACGCAGCAGCAGCAGCAGGTTGGTTTCTACAGCAACGGCTGCTGACAACAGACGAAGATGGTTCACAGTAAGTTTAAAAAACATAAAATACCTCTCTTTAAAACATCAGTGTTGGTTTATTTGTGTGTTTCCTGTCGTTTAATGTTATTTTACACCTTTTCTGTACAAGTTTATCCTGAAAGTCAAGTTTATAGTCGGGTAATTTTACAGTTTTAGAGTTTTATTTTACGCTGTTTACGTTAATGACACGTGATGTGTTAGCTTCACTAGCGCTGGTCACTGTTGGTATTTACAACTTTCACTGTAACTCCTGCTAACTTTACTTGTCTTTTTATTTTATTTTACTTTATTTTATATGTTTGTTTGCCTCCTGTTTAATAGACATGGAGTCTAAATATATAAATAAAGTTTACTGATAACTAGTACTAGCAAACCAGTGACAACAGTAGTTAGCTATAAAGTTCAGTTGAAAGTGAACTATCTTTACCGTGTGTAAAATAATAATAAAGTCAAATAGGTTTAACCCTTGTATGGTGTTTGGGTCAAATTGAACTGTTTCAAAGCTTTAAATGAAGAAAATTGGTACAAGTATGCTTTATTTCCACTTTAAACTTGCATTTTTCTGTTTTATCTAGATTAATTGCAGCCATAAATCATATCTGTGATGTATAATGTTTGAAATTGAGATAAAGACAGTAGATTACATGAATTCTGAATTGATTTTAAAACCCAAATAATGACCTGAGGGAAACCAGAAGGTGTCTGTGTTTATCAACTAACCGTGTTTTCCTCTTTTTTATGGGTTTGTTGTATCAGATTTATTTTAATGTTCATTTAACAGGGACAATACATACAACATTGCCACAAAAAATAGAAAATGCGATGCATATAAGACGTCTAGCTTCAGCTAACTTGCAGTCTTTGTCCCTGGTCAGACTTCAGAATAGGATCAAATATACTGAATACAATAAATGCAATGATACAAATACAGTGAATAGGTAACATGAATACATAAACACAGCTGCAAAATTCAGATTAAACAATTACACAAGTTCTTCATTTTGCTGTGTGTTGTGTCTCCTCCTCCAGTCACAGAGGACCTGGTCCGCCGGCGAGCCGAACACAACGAGTGTGAGATCTTCTCCCTGGAGGAAGTGTCTCTGCACCAGCAGGACATCGAGAGCATCCAGCACCTGGACCGGTGGTGCAGGGACCTGAAGATCCTCTACCTGCAGAACAACCTCATCCCCAGGATCGGTCAGGACACGCTGGACCATGATTTTATAACATTTAGATCTCTGTATTTTTGGTTTAACACGTCCTTCTTTTCAATATTAGAGGGGGTTGTTTGTATTGTTCGTATTTTCTTTATCTGTTCATGTAGAGAATGTCGGTCGCCTGAAGAAACTGGAGTATTTGAATCTGGCCTTGAACAACATAGAAGTCATTGAAAACCTTGAAGGTCAGTATGAAACACTTCACTGTTCATTGTGTTTAATATGATAATGGACATGAATTAAATCAAGTTTAAATAGATCTATACACACATGCTTAAAGGGATAGTTCAACATTTTGGCAAATTGGCCCATTGCCATAATCCCTATAGTCATAGCAGTAGGTTCGTTACCTTTAATTATCGGTGCAAGCTATTTTTAGAACGGCGGAGCAGAGCCGTGAGCTGCTCAGAGCTACGCTACGGAGGCTCATTATGGGATTTCTTGGTTTCCCTCATCAAACTCATCAAATACACAATCCAACAACTCCACAACGCTCTGGTGGACAAGTTGTGACCTGCACATTCACCACGCTATGAGATAATAACACAACGTTACCAGACAGAGTTGTTTTAGAGGGAAATTCATGCAAAACCACTGATGTGCGTTGCCTTCAGGGACAGTTTTTCACAACTTGTCCACCAGAGCGTTGTGGAGTTGTTGGATTGTGTATTTGATGAGTTTGATGAGGGAAACTAAGAAATCGCAGCTCTGAGCAGCTCACGGCTCTGCTCCACCGTTCTAAAAACAGCTTCCACCGACAATTAAAGGTAACAAACCTACTGTTATGACTATAGGGATTATGGCAATGGGCCAATTTGCCAAAATGTTGAACTATCCCTTTTACACACTCAAGTTTTTAATACACAAACATGTTCTTAATACAGAAATGTTTTATCCATTTTAACCCTAACCCATGACATCATGTCCTGTCCTGCCTGTGTGTGTGTGTGTGTGTGTGTGTGTGTGTGTGTGTGTCCTCAGGCTGTGAGAGTCTGCAGAAACTGGACCTGACGGTGAACTTCGTGGGCCGTCTGAGCAGCGTGGCGTCTCTGCAGCTCAACGTGCGGCTCAGAGAACTCTTCCTGGTGGGGAACCCCTGCACCGAGTACCACGGCTACAGACAGTACGTGGTGGCGGCGCTGCCTCAGCTGCAGGTACCGACTCCTCCTCCTCCTCACATGTCACATGACCTCACCTCACCTGGCTGAACACACTTTATAGAGAGGCCGAAGCGGAAGCAGGAAGTAACGTCACCATGGGACCATTTTATGTTATGCATTTCTACCTTGTCTTGATTTGTTTTTATACATTTATTTGCTGTTGTCTGCTGCTGCAACCCTGTAAATGTCCCCACCGTGGAACAAATGTTATGTTATGTTATCTTTTATCTTATCTTATCTTTAACATCTGACATCGTGGTTTTGGCTGCACGAGTAAAACACACAAGGCAGAATTCAAAGTTATTAGAAGGAAAAATAGGTTTTAACAGCAGACTGATCGATTCCCTGAAACCTGTTCCACGTGTTTTCATTTTATCAGCTGCTCATTTTATAAAAACTCAACTTCCTGTCTCACAGTTGAGGCCTCAACCAGTAAATCATGACGTCAAGTTAAAGCAGAAGTAAGCGGAATGTTTGTGTTACTATAAGTCTTAAAGGCCCCATGCTGTGCACTTTTCTCTGGGTTTATTTACCTGCTGATATCCCTAACAAGATGTATCATTGGTTTTGAGTACCTGTGATCTGCTTAATATCGTTTATACTGCCCCTTTCTGTTGCCTCTTTCTGGAGCTCTAGCAGGCACAGGTCATTTGGCCAATCAGAAGAGAGAATGAGAACCTCTCTTCTGATTGGCTGACTGTTTTTGAGTGGCATGTGGTCGGGCCAATCACAGGCAAGTAACTGAAACCTAAGCTGCATTCATACAAATTGAAAAAAAACAACTGGTCACGGTGGGCGGAGTTACCTTGTGTGTGACATCACAGAAAGGAGGAAGTGCTATCTGCTCGTCTTAAAGAGACAGTTCCTACAAATGGGCGGTGTGTGTTTCTCCATTTATGACCAGTTTGATGCATGGGGCAGTATATACGAGGCCCAGAGACCTCCCCAAGCATGAAAAAATAACAAAAATCACATTTTTCATGCCATGGGGCCTTTAAAGGGATAGTAGCATTTTTTAAAGTGGGGTTGTATGATCTCCAAATAGCCCCTAAGTACTTTAATTGCAGTAGAAGACTCTCTGAACTCCTCCCGTTAGCAATGCCAGCCCATAATAGCCCTGCCCAGAGATTTACAACATTCAGTGTTGTGAACAGACCCAAAGAAACGGCCTATTTTCACGGCCTAAAAGAGGTTTTACCTGAAAAAAAATACACAGTTCCATTGTTCGCTATAATATAATTTTTTCCAGCCCTTCAAAGTGCAGGAAAAACACAGTTTTTATTTGGACCTAACCAACTGCTGATCGGCGGGCGCTAACCCTGGGCGGAGGGATACGTGAGTTGGTTAGGTCCAAATAAAAACTGGGTTTTATGCTACTATCCCTTTAATGGCTCGGGGACTTTCTTGTAAATTATATTCCTTAAATTAAAGAGTTTCACTACAACTCCACAAGAAAAAGAGTTTCACCGCATTTTATTAGCTTGGTGCTTTTATTTTGACGGAAAGGCCTGTGTCTCTCGCCCTGGTTCTGTTTCCTACCAAAACAGCGAGTCAACGGCCCCAGACTAGAGAGTCTGGAACAACACTTTACAGATACAACTAATCCGTTTGAGACTGACGACGTTGTGCAGAAGAGTTGCTGGTTTTCTGGATTTCTATATTGTTGTAAATGAAATATCTGACTTTCATTCTGTTTGTGGAGTCATCATGACACAGTATAACAACTTAAAGCAGAAGTAAGTGATATATTTGTGTTAATATAAGTCTTAAATAGTTATATCTTCCGACAGCAATCACTTACATAGAGTGTTTGGTCTGAAACACGGGTCTGTCAGTCACTCTGCTCTGCTCTGAGCCGAAGAGAAAACATTTATCGTATCCTACAGTTTTTATCCAATGAGGAGAGAGAACGGCATGCAGGGCTGTGTGTGCAGCCAAGGAACGCCGTGAATGTGGTGACGTAGCGACGAGGACTGTTATGGTGCGTTCAAGGAAACTCATTTTTTTCCGACCTGTGAAGTCGTACCAGTTCGATCTGGTACGAGTTCACCAGTCTGAAGTTACGAGTGGCCGTTATAGTGACTTTCACCGGTAAAACAGGTCGGAAAAACACGAGTGGGTTGCCTGGAACGCTACAAAGTCGTAAGTTGTGACTTGAAGCTGTAATTTATGATTTCAAAAGCCTGCCTGGAACGCAGCATTAGCGAAAACGACCGGATCACTCACTTCTGCTTTAACTTGACGTCATGATTTACTGGTTGAGGCCTCAACTGTGAGACAGGAGGTTGAGTTTTTATAAAATGAGCAGCTGATAAAAGGAAAACACGTGGAACAGGTTTCAGGGAAACGATCAGTTTGGTGTTAAAACCTATTTTTCCTTCT